>NC_079193.1:206802303-207110214 GCF_029499605.1 Hyla sarda | reverse complement strand
ATACACATAGTAGGAGCACAGCAGTGATGTCACACAGGCTATACACATAGTAGGAGCACAGCTATGATGTCACACAGGCTATACACATAGTAGGAGCACAGCAGTGATGTCACACAGGCTATACAAATAGTAGGAGCACAGCAGTGATGTCACACAGGCTATACACATAGTAGGAGCACAGCAGTGATGTCACACAGGCTATACACATAGTAGGAGCACAGCAGTGGTAAAACATGCCACCTTACTCTATATACTGATACTGGCCCCACCAGACCCATGTTATGTTGTCACACAGGCTATACACATAGTAGGAGCACAGCTGTGATGTCACACAGGCTATACACATAGTAGGAGCACAGCTGTGATGTCACACAGGCTATACACATAGTAGGAGCACAGCTGTGATGTCACACAGGCTATACACATAGTAGGAGCACAGCTGTGATGTCACACAGGCTATACACATAGTAGGAGCACAGCAGTGATGTCACACAGGCTATACACATAATAGGAGCACAGCAGTGATGTCACACAGGCTATACACATAGTAGGAGCACAGCTGTGATGTCACACAGGCTATACACATAATAGGAGCACAGCAGTGATATCACACAGGCTATACACATAGTAGGAGCACAGCTGTGATGTCACACAGGCTATACACATAGTAGGAGCACAGCTGTGATGTCACACAGGCTATACACATAGTAGGAGCACAGCAGTGATATCACACAGGCTATACACATAGTAGGAGCACAGCTATGATGTCACACAGGCTATACACATAGTAGGAGCACAGCAGTGATGTCACACAGGCTATACACATAGTAGGAGCACAGCTATGATGTCACACAGGCTATACACATAGTAGGAGCACAGCTATGATGTCACACAGGCTATACACATAGTAGGAGCACAGCTGTGATGTCACACAGGCTATACACATAGTAGGAGCACAGCAGTGATGTCACAGGCTATACACATAGTAGGAGCACAGCTATGATGTCACACAGGCTATACACATAGTAGGAGCACAGCTGTGATGTCACACAGGCTATACACATAATAGGAGCACAGCAGTGATGTCACACAGGCTATACACATAGTAGGAGCACAGCTATGATGTCACACAGGCTATACACATAGTAGGAGCACAGCTATGATGTCACACAGGCTATACACATAGTAGGAGCACAGCTGTGATGTCACACAGGCTATACACATAGTAGGAGCACAGCAGTGATGTCACACAGGCTATACACATAGTAGGAGCACAGCAGTGATGTCACACAGGCTATACACATAGTAGGAGCACAGCTATGATGTCACACAGGCTATACACATAGTAGGAGCACAGCAGTGATGTCACACAGGCTATACACATAGTAGGAGCACAGCAGTGATGTCACACAGGCTATACACATAGTAGGAGCACAGCAGTGATGTCACACAGGCTATACACATAGTAGGAGCACAGCAGTGATGTCACACAGGCTATACACATAGTAGGAGCACAGCTGTGATGTCACACAGGCTATACACATAGTAGGAGCACAGCTGTGATGTCACACAGGCTATACACATAGTAGGAGCACAGCAGTGATGTCATAACGGCTATACACATAGTAGGAGCACAGCTATGATGTCACACAGGCTATACACATAGTAGGAGCACAGCAGTGATGTCACACAGGCTATACACATAGTAGGAGCACAGCTGTGATGTCACACAGGCTATACACATAGTAGGAGCACAGCAGTGGTAAAACATGCCACCTTACTCTATATACTGATACTGGCCCCACCAGACCCATGTTATGTTGTCACACAGGCTATACACATAGTAGGAGCACAGCTGTGATGTCACACAGGCTATACACATAGTAGGAGCACAGCTGTGATGTCACACAGGCTATACACATAGTAGGAGCACAGCTGTGATGTCACACAGGCTATACACATAGTAGGAGCACAGCTGTGATGTCACACAGGCTATACACATAGTAGGAGCACAGCAGTGATGTCACACAGGCTATACACATAGTAGGAGCACAGCTATGATGTCACACAGGCTATACACATAGTAGGAGCACAGCAGTGATGTCACACAGGCTATACACATAGTAGGAGCACAGCAGTGATGTCACACAGGCTATACACATAGTAGGAGCACAGCAGTGATGTCACACAGGCTATACACATAGTAGGAGCACAGCTATGATGTCACACAGGCTATACACATAGTAGGAGCACAGCTATGATGTCACACAGGCTATACACATAGTAGGAGCACAGCAGTGATGTCACACAGGCTATACACATAGTAGGAGCACAGCAGTGATGTCACACAGGCTATACACATAGTAGGAGCACAGCAGTGATGTCACACAGGCTATACACATAGTAGGAGCACAGCTATGATGTCACACAGGCTATACACATAGTAGGAGCACAGCAGTGATGTCACACAGGCTATACACATAGTAGGAGCACAGCAGTGATGTCACACAGGCTATACACATAGTAGGAGCACAGCAGTGATGTCACACAGGCTATACACATAGTAGGAGCACAGCTGTGATGTCACACAGGCTATACACATAGTAGGAGCACAGCAGTGATGTCACACAGGCTATACACATAGTAGGAGCACAGCTATGATGTCACACAGGCTATACACATAGTAGGAGCACAGCTGTGATGTCACACAGGCTATACACATAGTAGGAGCACAGCTATGATGTCACACAGGCTATACACATAGTAGGAGCACAGCAGTGATGTCACACAGGCTATACACATAGTAGGAGCACAGCTATGATGTCACACAGGCTATACACATAGTAGGAGCACAACTATGATGTCACACAGGCTATACACATAGTAGGAGCACAGCAGTGATGTCACACAGGCTATACACATAGTAGGAGCACAGCAGTGATGTCACACAGGCTATACACATAGTAGGAGCACAGCTGTGATGTCACACAGGCTATACACATAGTAGGAGCACAGCTATGATGTCACACAGGCTATACACATAGTAGGAGCACAGCAGTGATGTCACACAGGCTATACACATAGTAGGAGCACAGCTATGATGTCACACAGGCTATACACATAGTAGGAGCACAGCTATGATGTCACACAGGCTATACACATAGTAGGAGCACAGCAGTGATGTCACACAGGCTATACACATAGTAGGAGCACAGCAGTGATGTCACACAGGCTATACACATAGTAGGAGCACAGCTGTGATGTCACACAGGCTATACACATAGTAGGAGCACAGCTGTGATGTCACACAGGCTATACACATAGTAGGAGCACAGCAGTGATGTCACACAGGCTATACACATAGTAGGAGCACAAGCAGTGATGTCACACAGGCTATACACATAGTAGGAGCACAGCTATGATGTCACACAGGCTATACACATAGTAGGAGCACAGCAGTGATGTCACACAGGCTATACACATAGTAGGAGCACAGCTATGATGTCACACAGGCTATACACATAGTAGGAGCACAGCTATGATGTCACACAGGCTATACACATAGTAGGAGCACAGCTGTGATGTCACACAGGCTATACACATAGTAGGAGCACAGCAGTGATGTCACACAGGCTATACACATAGTAGGAGCACAGCAGTGATGTCACACAGGCTATACACATAGTAGGAGCACAGCTATGATGTCACACAGGCTATACACATAGTAGGAGCACAGCTATGATGTCACACAGGGCTATACACATAGTAGGAGCACAGCTGTGATGTCACACAGGCTATACACATAGTAGGAGCACAGCAGTGATGTCACACAGGCTATACACATAGTAGGAGCACAGCTGTGATGTCACACAGGCTATACACATAGTAGGAGCACAGCTGTGATGTCACACAGGCTATACACATAGTAGGAGCACAGCTGTGATGTCACACAGGCTATACACATAGTAGGAGCACAGCTGTGATGTCACACAGGCTATACACATAGTAGGAGCACAGCTGTGATGTCACACAGGCTATACACATAGTAGGAGCACAGCTGTGATGTCACACAGGCTATACACATAGTAGGAGCACAGCTGTGATGTCACACAGGCTATACACATAGTAGGAGCACAGCAGTGATGTCACACAGGCTATACACATAGTAGGAGCACAGCAGTGATGTCACACAGGCTATACACATAGTAGGAGCACAGCTATGATGTCACACAGGCTATACACATAGTAGGAGCACAGCAGTGATGTCACACAGGCTATACACATAGTAGGAGCACAGCTGTGATGTCACACAGGCTATACACATAGTAGGAGCACAGCAGTGATGTCACACAGGCTATACACATAGTAGGAGCACAGCTAGTGATGTCACACAGGCTATACACATAGTAGGAGCACAGCAGTGATGTCACACAGGCTATACACATAGTAGGAGCACAGCAGTGATGTCACACAGGCTATACACATAGTAGGAGCACAGCAGTGATGTCACACAGGCTATACACATAGTAGGAGCACAGCTATGATGTCACACAGGCTATACACATAGTAGGAGCACAGCTATGATGTCACACAGGCTATACACATAGTAGGAGCACAGCAGTGATGTCACACAGGCTATACACATAGTAGGAGCACAGCAGTGATGTCACACAGGCTATACACATAGTAGGAGCACAGCAGTGATGTCACACAGGCTATACACATAGTAGGAGCACAGCTATGATGTCACACAGGCTATACACATAGTAGGGAGCACAGCAGTGATGTCACACAGGCTATACACATAGTAGGAGCACAGCAGTGATGTCACACAGGCTATACACATAGTAGGAGCACAGCAGTGATGTCACACAGGCTATACACATAGTAGGAGCACAGCTGTGATGTCACACAGGCTATACACATAGTAGGAGCACAGCAGTGATGTCACACAGGCTATACACATAGTAGGAGCACAGCTATGATGTCACACAGGCTATACACATAGTAGGAGCACAGCTGTGATGTCACACAGGCTATACACATAGTAGGAGCACAGCTATGATGTCACACAGGCTATACACATAGTAGGAGCACAGCAGTGATGTCACACAGGCTATACACATAGTAGGAGCACAGCTAGTGATGTCACACAGGCTATACACATAGTAGGAGCACAGCTATGATGTCACACAGGCTATACACATAGTAGGAGCACAGCAGTGATGTCACACAGGCTATACACATAGTAGGAGCACAGCAGTGATGTCACACAGGCTATACACATAGTAGGAGCACAGCTGTGATGTCACACAGGCTATACACATAGTAGGAGCACAGCTAGTGATGTCACACAGGCTATACACATAGTAGGAGCACAGCAGTGATGTCACACAGGCTATACACATAGTAGGAGCACAGCTATGATGTCACACAGGCTATACACATAGTAGGAGCACAGCTATGATGTCACACAGGCTATACACATAGTAGGAGCACAGCAGTGATGTCACACAGGCTATACACATAGTAGGAGCACAGCAGTGATGTCACACAGGCTATACACATAGTAGGAGCACAGCAGTGATGTCACACAGGCTATACACATAGGTAGGAGCACAGCTGTGATGTCACACAGGCTATACACATAGTAGGAGCACAGCAGTGATGTCACACAGGCTATACACATAGTAGGAGCACAGCAGTGATGTCACACAGGCTATACACATAGTAGGAGCACAGCTGTGATGTCACACAGGCTATACACATAGTAGGAGCACAGCAGTGATGTCACACAGGCTATACACATAGTAGGAGCACAGCAGTGATGTCACACAGGCTATACACATAGTAGGAGCACAGCAGTGATGTCACACAGGCTATACACATAGTAGGAGCACAGCAGTGATGTCACACAGGCTATACACATAGTAGGAGCACAGCAGTGATGTCACACAGGCTATACACATAGTAGGAGCACAGCAGTGATGTCACACAGGCTATACACATAGTAGGAGCACAGCAGTGATGTCACACAGGCTATACACATAGTAGGAGCACAGCAGTGATGTCACACAGGCTATACACATAGTAGGAGCACAGCAGTGATGTCACACAGGCTATACACATAGTAGGAGCACAGCTGTGATGTCACACAGGCTATACACATAGTAGGAGCACAGCTGTGATGTCACACAGGCTATACACATAGTAGGAGCACAGCAGTGATGTCACACAGGCTATACACATAGTAGGAGCACAGCTGTGATGTCACACAGGCTATACACATAGTAGGAGCACAGCAGTGATGTCACACAGGCTATACACATAGTAGGAGCACAGCAGTGATGTCACACAGGCTATACACATAGTAGGAGCACAGCTATGATGTCACACAGGCTATACACATAGTAGGAGCACAGCAGTGATGTCACACAGGCTATACACATAGTAGGAGCACAGCTGTGATGTCACACAGGCTATACACATAGTAGGAGCACAGCAGTGATGTCACACAGGCTATACACATAGTAGGAGCACAGCAGTGATGTCACACAGGCTATACACATAGTAGGAGCACAGCTATGATGTCACACAGGCTATACACATAGTAGGAGCACAGCTATGATGTCACACAGGCTATACACATAGTAGGAGCACAGCTGTGATGTCACACAGGCTATACACATAGTAGGAGCACAGCAGTGATGTCACACAGGCTATACACATAGTAGGAGCACAGCAGTGATGTCACACAGGCTATACACATAGTAGGAGCACAGCTAGTGATGTCACACAGGCTATACACATAGTAGGAGCACAGCAGTGATGTCACACAGGCTATACACATAGTAGGAGCACAGCAGTGATGTCACACAGGCTATACACATAGTAGGAGCACAGCAGTGATGTCACACAGGCTATACACATAGTAGGAGCACAGCAGTGATGTCACACAGGCTATACACATAGTAGGAGCACAGCTGTGATGTCACACAGGCTATACACATAGTAGGAGCACAGCTGTGATGTCACACAGGCTATACACATAGTAGGAGCACAGCAGTGATGTCACACAGGCTATACACATAGTAGGAGCACAGCTATGATGTCACACAGGCTATACACATAGTAGGAGCACAGCAGTGATGTCACACAGGCTATACACATAGTAGGAGCACAGTTGTGATGTCACACAGGCTATACACATAGTAGGAGCACAGCAGTGGTAAAACATGCCACCTTACTCTATATACTGATACTGGCCCCACCAGACCCATGTTATGTTGTCACACAGGCTATACACATAGTAGGAGCACAGCTGTGATGTCACACAGGCTATACACATAGTAGGAGCACAGCTATGATGTCACACAGGCTATACACATAGTAGGAGCACAGCAGTGATGTCACACAGGCTATACACATAGTAGGAGCACAGCTGTGATGTCACACAGGCTATACACATAGTAGGAGCACAGCTGTGATGTCACACAGGCTATACACATAGTAGGAGCACAGCTGTGATGTCACACAGGCTATACACATAGTAGGAGCACAGCTGTGATGTCACACAGGCTATACACATAGTAGGAGCACAGCAGTGATGTCACACAGGCTATACACATAGTAGGAGCACAGCAGTGATGTCACACAGGCTATACACATAGTAGGAGCACAGCTATGATGTCACACAGGCTATACACATAGTAGGAGCACAGCAGTGATGTCACACAGGCTATACACATAGTAGGAGCACAGCTGTGATGTCACACAGGCTATACACATAGTAGGAGCACAGCAGTGATGTCACACAGGCTATACACATAGTAGGAGCACAGCTATGATGTCACACAGGCTATACACATAGTAGGAGCACAGCAGTGATGTCACACAGGCTATACACATAGTAGGAGCACAGCAGTGATGTCACACAGGCTATACACATAGTAGGAGCACAGCAGTGATGTCACACAGGCTATACACATAGTAGGAGCACAGCTATGATGTCACACAGGCTATACACATAGTAGGAGCACAGCTATGATGTCACACAGGCTATACACATAGTAGGAGCACAGCAGTGATGTCACACAGGCTATACACATAGTAGGAGCACAGCAGTGATGTCACACAGGCTATACACATAGTAGGAGCACAGCAGTGATGTCACACAGGCTATACACATAGTAGGAGCACAGCTGTGATGTCACACAGGCTATACACATAGTAGGAGCACAGCAGTGATGTCACACAGGCTATACACATAGTAGGAGCACAGCAGTGATGTCACACAGGCTATACACATAGTAGGAGCACAGCAGTGATGTCACACAGGCTATACACATAGTAGGAGCACAGCTGTGATGTCACACAGGCTATACACATAGTAGGAGCACAGCTGTGATGTCACACAGGCTATACACATAGTAGGAGCACAGCAGTGATGTCACACAGGCTATACACATAGTAGGAGCACAGCAGTGATGTCACACAGGCTATACACATAGTAGGAGCACAGCTATGATGTCACACAGGCTATACACATAGTAGGAGCACAGCAGTGATGTCACACAGGCTATACACATAGTAGGAGCACAGCTGTGATGTCACACAGGCTATACACATAGTAGGAGCACAGCAGTGATGTCACACAGGCTATACACATAGTAGGAGCACAGCTATGATGTCACACAGGCTATACACATAGTAGGAGCACAGCAGTGATGTCACACAGGCTATACACATAGTAGGAGCACAGCAGTGATGTCACACAGGCTATACACATAGTAGGAGCACAGCAGTGATGTCACACAGGCTATACACATAGTAGGAGCACAGCTATGATGTCACACAGGCTATACACATAGTAGGAGCACAGCTATGATGTCACACAGGCTATACACATAGTAGGAGCACAGCAGTGATGTCACACAGGCTATACACATAGTAGGAGCACAGCAGTGATGTCACACAGGCTATACACATAGTAGGAGCACAGCAGTGATGTCACACAGGCTATACACATAGTAGGAGCACAGCTATGATGTCACACAGGCTATACACATAGTAGGAGCACAGCAGTGATGTCACACAGGCTATACACATAGTAGGAGCACAGCAGTGATGTCACACAGGCTATACACATAGTAGGAGCACAGCAGTGATGTCACACAGGCTATACACATAGTAGGAGCACAGCTGTGATGTCACACAGGCTATACACATAGTAGGAGCACAGCAGTGATGTCACACAGGCTATACACATAGTAGGAGCACAGCTATGATGTCACACAGGCTATACACATAGTAGGAGCACAGCTGTGATGTCACACAGGCTATACACATAGTAGGAGCACAGCTATGATGTCACACAGGCTATACACATAGTAGGAGCACAGCAGTGATGTCACACAGGCTATACACATAGTAGGAGCACAGCTATGATGTCACACAGGCTATACACATAGTAGGAGCACAGCTATGATGTCACACAGGCTATACACATAGTAGGAGCACAGCAGTGATGTCACACAGGCTATACACATAGTAGGAGCACAGCAGTGATGTCACACAGGCTATACACATAGTAGGAGCACAGCTATGATGTCACACAGGCTATACACATAATAGGAGCACAGCAGTGATGTCACACAGGCTATACACATAGTAGGAGCACAGCTATGATGTCACACAGGCTATACACATAGTAGGAGCACAGCAGTGATGTCACACAGGCTATACACATAGTAGGAGCACAGCTATGATGTCACACAGGCTATACACATAGTAGGAGCACAGCTGTGATGTCACACAGGCTATACACATAGTAGGAGCACAGCAGTGATGTCACACAGGCTATACACATAGTAGGAGCACAGCAGTGATGTCACACAGGCTATACACATAGTAGGAGCACAGCAGTGATGTCACACAGGCTATACACATAGTAGGAGCACAGCTATGATGTCACACAGGCTATACACATAGTAGGAGCACAGCTATGATGTCACACAGGCTATACACATAGTAGGAGCACAGCAGTGATGTCACACAGGCTATACACATAGTAGGAGCACAGCAGTGATGTCACACAGGCTATACACATAGTAGGAGCACAGCAGTGATGTCACACAGGCTATACACATAGTAGGAGCACAGCTATGATGTCACACAGGCTATACACATAGTAGGAGCACAGCAGTGATGTCACACAGGCTATACACATAGTAGGAGCACAGCTATGATGTCACACAGGCTATACACATAGTAGGGAGCACAGCAGTGATGTCACACAGGCTATACACATAGTAGGAGCACAGCAGTGATGTCACACAGGCTATACACATAGTAGGAGCACAGCAGTGATGTCACACATGCCACCTTACTCTATATACTGATACTGGCCTCACTATTGCAGCCTGTAATGACAGACACGCACCAACATGGCTCACACCCTACACATCCCAGTGTATAGGGCAGCCACCCGTCTGTCACCGGGAATACCCGCAGCCCAGCTGACAGCCACCCCCAGCACGCCCCGCCCCCTGTCACCGGGTCACTCACTCAGCTGTCCACCGCCGCTGGGGTTATTGATGCCCGCTACGGGCGGAGCCCCCGCCGTTGGCCTCTCGAAGTTGCCGGGATTGGAGAAGTAGTCCCGGAGCCGGGGCAGCTCCCTGCCGGTCTCCAGCAGCTCGGTGTGCAGCTCCAGAGCCGTAAGCAGCAGCTGATCCCGCAGCAACTGCGCCGCAACTACGTCCAGCGGCACCCGCCCGGGCTCTCCAGAGGGCACTGCCAGCCGGGGCCCCGAAGGCTGCAGCACGGCGGGCTCACTCTCCTCCGGTAGATACCGGGCGGCCAGAGAGGGCACGGGGCGGGCGGACAGAGGGGACACATCTTCGTCGTCTTCGTCCTCTTCCTCCTCCTCAGCTTCTTCCTCAGAGTCGCTCAGGAAGGGGTTGACACTGCTGCTGCTGGTACTGGGGACCAGCACCCCGGGAGTGCCACCCGAAGAGGAGCCGCCCGGGCCTGGACCTGCTGCAGGGGCCGCCATCTTGTTGTGGGGAGGGATGGAGGAGGATGGGAGACTCCTTACACCATCCACACACGGAGGAGGAGACTGCTGCTGTCACCTCAGGCACACCTCCTCAAGGAGCGGGCACTCATCATTACACATGGCACACCTCAAGGAGCGGGCACTCATCATAACACATGGCACACCTCCTCAAGGAGCGGGCACTCACCATAACACATGGCACACCTCCTCAAGGAGCGGGCACTCATCATAAAACATGGCACACCTCCTCAAGGAGCGGGCACTCATCATTACACATGGCACACCTCAAGGAGCGGGCACTCATCATAACACATGGCACACCTCCTCAAGGAGCGGGCACTCACCATAACACATGGCACACCTCCTCAAGGAGCGGGCACTCATCATAAAACATGGCACACCTCCTCAAGGAGCGGGCACTCATCATAACACATGGCACACCTCCTCAAGGAGCGGGCACTCATCATAACACATGGCACACCTCCTCAAGGAGCGGGCACTCATCATAACACATGGCACACCTCCTCAAGGAGCGGGCACTCATCATAACACATGGCACACCTCCTCAAGGAGCAGGCACTCATCATAAAACATGGCACACCTCCTCAAGGAGCGGGCACTCATCATAACACATGGCACACCTCCTCAAGGAGCGGGCACTCATCATAACACATGGCACACCTCCTCAAGGAGCGGGCACTCATCATAACACATGGTACACCTCCACAAGGAGCGGACACTCATCATAACACATGGTACACCTCCACAAGGAGCGGGGTCTCATCATAACACATGGCACACCTCCTCAAGGAGCGGGCACTCATCATAACACATGGCACACCTCCTCAAGGAGCGGACACTCATCATAACACATGGCACACCTCCTCAAGGAGCGGACACTCATCATAACACATGGCACACCTCCTCAAGGAGCGGACACTCATCATAACACATGGTACACCTCCTCAAGGAGCGGGCACTCATAACACATGGCACACCTCCTCAAGGAGCGGGCACTCATTATAACACATGGCACACCTCCTCAAGGAGCGGGCACTCATCATGACACATGGCACACCTCCTCAAGGAGCGGGCACTCATCATAACACATGGCACACCTCCTCAAGGAGCGGGCACTCATCATAACACATGGCACACCTCCTCAAGGAGCGGGCACTCATAACACATGGCACACCTCCTCAAGGAGCGGGCACTCATCATAACACATGGCACACCTCCTCAAGGAGCGGGCACTCATAACACATGGCACACCTCCTCAAGGAGCGGGCACTCATTATAACACATGGCACACCTCCTCAAGGAGCGGGCACTCATCATAACACATGGCACACCTCCTCAAGGAGCGGGCACTCATCATAACACATGGCACACCTCGTCAAGGAGCGGGCACTCATCATAACACATGGCACACCTCCTCAAGGAGCGGGCACTCATCATAACACATGGCACACCTCCTCAAGGAGCGGGCACTCATCATAACACATGGCACACCTCCTCAAGGAGCGGGCACTCATCATAGCACATGGCACACCTCCTCAAGGAGCGGGCACTCATCATAGCACATGGCACACCTCCTCAAGGAGCGGGCACTCATCATAACACATGGCACACCTCCTCAAGGAGCGGGCACTCATAACACATGGCACACTTCCTCAAGGAGCGGGCACTCATCATAACACATGGCACACCTCCTCAAGGAGCGGGCACTCATAACACATGGCACACCTCCTCAAGGAGCGGGCACTCATTATAACACATGGCACACCTCCTCAAGGAGCGGGCACTCATCATAACACATGGCACACCTCCTCAAGGAGCGGGCACTCATCATAACACATGGCACACCTCCTCAAGGAGCGGGCACTCATCATAACACATGGCACACCTCCTCAAGGAGCGGGCACTCATAACACATGGCACACCTCCTCAAGGAGCGGGCACTCATCATAACACATGGCACACCTCCTCAAGGAGCGGGCACTCATAACACATGGCACACCTCCTCAAGGAGCGGGCACTCATTATAACACATGGCACACCTCCTCAAGGAGCGGGCACTCATCATAACACATGGCACACCTCCTCAAGGAGCGGGCACTCATCATAACACATGGCACACCTCCTCAAGGAGCGGGCACTCATCATAACACATGGCACACCTCCTCAAGGAGCGGGCACTCATCATAACACATGGCACACCTCCTCAAGGAGCGGGCACTCATCATAACACATGGCACATCTCCACAAGGAGCGGGCACTCATCATAACACATGGCACACCTCCACAAGGAGCGGGTACTCATCATAACACGTGGCACACCTCCACAAGGAGCGGGCACTCATCATAACACGTAGCACACCTCCACAAGGAGCGGGCACTCATCATAACACATGGCACACCTCCTCAAGGAGCGGGCACTCATCATAACACATGGCACACCTCCTCAAGGAGCGGGCACTCATCATAACACATGGCACACCTCCACAAGGAGCGGGCACTCACCATAACACATGGCACACCTCCTCAAGGAGCGGGCACTCATAACACATGGCACACCTCCACAAGGAGCGGGCACTCATCATAACACATGGCACACCTCCTCAAGGAGCGGGCACTCATCATAACACATGGCACACCTCCTCAAGGAGCGGGCACTCATCATAACACATGGCACACCTCCTCAAGGAGCGGGCACTCATCATAACACATGGCACACCTCCTCAAGGAGCGGGCACTCATCATAACACATGGCACACCTCCTCAAGGAGCGGGCACTCATCATAACACATGGCACACCTCAAGGAGCGGGCACTCATCATAACACATGGCACACCTCCACAAGGAGCGGGCACTCATTATAACACATGGCACACCTCCTCAAGGAGCGGGCAGTCATCATAACACATGGCACACCTCCTCAAGGAGCGGGCACTCATCATAACACATGGCACACCTCCACAAGGAGCGGGTACTCATAACATGGCACACCTCCACAAGGAGCGGGCACTCATCATAACACATGGCACACCTCCTCAAGGAGCGGGCACTCATCATAACACATGGCACATCTCCACAAGGAGCGGGCACTCATCATAACACATGGCACACCTCCACAAGGAGCGGGTACTCATCATAACACGTGGCACACCTCCACAAGGAGCGGGCACTCATCATAACACGTAGCACACCTCCACAAGGAGCGGGCACTCATCATAACACATGGCACACCTCCTCAAGGAGCGGGCACTCATCATAACACATGGCACACCTCCTCAAGGAGCGGGCACTCATCATAACACATGGCACACCTCCACAAGGAGCGGGCACTCACCATAACACATGGCACACCTCCTCAAGGAGCGGGCACTCATAACACATGGCACACCTCCACAAGGAGCGGGCACTCATCATAACACATGGCACACCTTCTCAAGGAGCGGGCACTCATCATAACACATGGCACACCTCCTCAAGGAGCGGGCACTCATCATAACACATGGCACACCTCCTCAAGGAGCGGGCACTCATCATAACACATGGCACACCTCCTCAAGGAGCGGGCACTCATCATAACACATGGCACACCTCCTCAAGGAGCGGGCACTCATCATAACACATGGCACACCTCCTCAAGGAGCGGGCACTCATCATAACACATGGCACACCTCAAGGAGCGGGCACTCATCATAACACATGGCACACCTCCACAAGGAGCGGGCACTCATTATAACACATGGCACACCTCCTCAAGGAGCGGGCACTCATCATAACACATGGCACACCTCCTCAAGGAGCGGGCACTCATCATAACACATGGCACACCTCCTCAAGGAGCGGGCACTCATCATAACACATGGCACACCTCAAGGAGCGGGCACTCATAACACATGGCACACCTCCTCAAGGAGCGGGCACTCATCATAACACATGGCACACCTCCTCAAGGAGCGGGCACTCATAACACATGGCACACCTCCTCAAGGAGCGGGCACTCATTATAACACATGGCACACCTCCTCAAGGAGAGGGCACTCATCATAACACATGGCACACCTCCTCAAGGAGCGGGCACTCATCATAACACATGGCACACCTCCTCAAGGAGCGGGCACTCATCATAACACATGGCACACCTCCTCAAGGAGCGGGCACTCATCATAACACATGGCACACCTCCTCAAGGAGCGGGCACTCATCATAACACATGGCACATCTCCACAAGGAGCGGGTACTCATAACACATGGCACACCTCCACAAGGAGCGGGTACTCATAACACATGGCACACCTCCTCAAGGAGCGGGCACTCATCATAACACATGGCACACCTCCACAAGGAGCGGGTACTCATAACATGGCACACCTCCACAAGGAGCGGGCACTCATCATAACACATGGCACACCTCCTCAAGGAGCGGGCACTCATCATAACACATGGCACATCTCCACAAGGAGCGGGCACTCATCATAACACATGGCACACCTCCACAAGGAGCGGGTACTCATCATAACACGTGGCACACCTCCACAAGGAGCGGGCACTCATCATAACACGTGGCACACCTCCACAAGGAGCGGGCACTCATCATAACACATGGCACACCTCCTCAAGGAGCGGGCACTCATCATAACACATGGCACACCTCCTCAAGGAGCGGGCACTCATCATAACACATGGCACACCTCCACAAAGCGGGCACTCACCATAACACATGGCACACCTCCTCAAGGAGCGGCCACTCATAACACATGGCACACCTCCACAAGGAGCGGGCACTCATCATAACACATGGCACACCTCCTCAAGGAGCGGGCACTCATCATAACACATGGCACACCTCCTCAAGGAGCGGGCACTCGTCATAACACATGGCACACCTCCTCAAGGAGCGGGCACTCATCATAACACATGGCACACCTCCTCAAGGAGCGGGCACTCATCATAACACATGGCACACCTCCTCAAGGAGCGGGCACTCATCATAACACATGGCACACCTCCTCAAGGAGCGGGCACTCATCATAACACATGGCACACCTCCTCAAGGAGCGGGCACTCATCATAACACATGGCACACCTCCACAAGGAGCGGGCACTCATCATAACACATGGCACACCTCCTCAAGGAGCGGGCACTCATCATAACACATGGCACACCTCCTCAAGGAGCGGGCACTCATCATAACACATGGCACACCTCCTCAAGGAGCGGGCACTCATCATAACACATGGCACACCTCCACAAGGAGCGGGCACTCATAACACATGGCACACCTCCACAAGGAGCGGGCACTCATAACACATGGCACACCTCCACAAGGAGCGGGCACTCATCATAACACATGGCACACCTCCTCAAAGAGCGGGCACTTATCATAACTCATGGCACACCTCCTCAAGGAGCGGGCACTCATCATAACACATGGCACACCTCCACAAGGAGCGGGCACTTATAACACATGGCACACCTCCACAAGGAGCGGGCACTCATAACACATGGCACACCTCTACAAGGAGCGGGCACTCATAACACATGGCACACCTCCACAAGGAGCGGGCACTCACCATAACACATGGCACACCTCCACAAGGAGCGGGCACTCATCATAACACATGGCGCACCTCCTCAAGGAGCGGGCACTTATCATAACACATGGCACACCTCCTCAAGGAGCGGGCACTCATCATAACACATGGCACACCTCCACAAGGAGCGGGCACTCATCATAACACATGGCACACCTCCTCAAGGAGCGGGCACTCATAACACATGGCACACCTCCTCAAGGAGCGGGCACTCATTATAACACATGGCACACCTCCTCAAGGAGAGGGCACTCATCATAACACATGGCACACCTCCTCAAGGAGCGGGCACTCATCATAACACATGGCACACCTCCTCAAGGAGCGGGCACTCATCATAACACATGGCACACCTCCTCAAGGAGCGGGCACTCATCATAACACATGGCACACCTCCTCAAGGAGCGGGCACTCATCATAACACATGGCACATCTCCACAAGGAGCGGGTACTCATAACACATGGCACACCTCCACAAGGAGCGGGTACTCATAACACATGGCACACCTCCTCAAGGAGCGGGCACTCATCATAACACATGGCACACCTCCACAAGGAGCGGGTACTCATAACATGGCACACCTCCACAAGGAGCGGGCACTCATCATAACACATGGCACACCTCCTCAAGGAGCGGGCACTCATCATAACACATGGCACATCTCCACAAGGAGCGGGCACTCATCATAACACATGGCACACCTCCACAAGGAGCGGGTACTCATCATAACACGTGGCACACCTCCACAAGGAGCGGGCACTCATCATAACACGTGGCACACCTCCACAAGGAGCGGGCACTCATCATAACACATGGCACACCTCCTCAAGGAGCGGGCACTCATCATAACACATGGCACACCTCCTCAAGGAGCGGGCACTCATCATAACACATGGCACACCTCCACAAAGCGGGCACTCACCATAACACATGGCACACCTCCTCAAGGAGCGGCCACTCATAACACATGGCACACCTCCACAAGGAGCGGGCACTCATCATAACACATGGCACACCTCCTCAAGGAGCGGGCACTCATCATAACACATGGCACACCTCCTCAAGGAGCGGGCACTCGTCATAACACATGGCACACCTCCTCAAGGAGCGGGCACTCATCATAACACATGGCACACCTCCTCAAGGAGCGGGCACTCATCATAACACATGGCACACCTCCTCAAGGAGCGGGCACTCATCATAACACATGGCACACCTCCTCAAGGAGCGGGCACTCATCATAACACATGGCACACCTCCTCAAGGAGCGGGCACTCATCATAACACATGGCACACCTCCACAAGGAGCGGGCACTCATAACACATGGCACACCTCCACAAGGAGCGGGCACTCATAACACATGGCACACCTCCACAAGGAGCGGGCACTCATCATAACACATGGCACACCTCCTCAAAGAGCGGGCACTTATCATAACTCATGGCACACCTCCTCAAGGAGCGGGCACTCATCATAACACATGGCACACCTCCACAAGGAGCGGGCACTTATAACACATGTCACACCTCCACAAGGAGCGGGCACTCATAACACATGGCACACCTCTACAAGGAGCGGGCACTCATAACACATGGCACACCTCCACAAGGAGCGGGCACTCACCATAACACATGGCACACCTCCACAAGGAGCGGGCACTCATCATAACACATGGCGCACCTCCTCAAGGAGCGGGCACTTATCATAACACATGGCACACCTCCTCAAGGAGCGGGCACTCATCATAACACATGGCACACCTCCACAAGGAGCGGGCACTCATCATAACACATGGCACACCTCCTCAAGGAGCGGGCACTCATCATAACACATGGCACACCTCCTCAAGGAGCGGGCACTCATCATAACACATGGCACACCTCCACAAGGAGCGGGCACTCATCATAACACATGGCACACCTCCACAAGGAGCGGGTACTCATCATAACACGTGGCACACCTCCACAAGGAGCGGGCACTCATCATAACACATGGCACACCTCCACAAGGAGCGGGCACTCATCATAACACATTGCACACCTCCTCAAGGAGCGGGCACTCATCATAACACATGGCACACCTCCACAAGGAGCGGGCACTCATCATAACACATGGCGCACCTCCTCAAGGAGCGGGCACTTATCATAACACATGGCACACCTCCTCAAGGAGCGGGCACTCATCATAACACATGGCACACCTCCACAAGGAGCGGGCACTCATCATAACACATGGCACACCTCCTCAAGGAGCGGGCACTCATCATAACACATGGCACACCTCCACAAGGAGCGGGCACTCATCATAACACGTGGCACACCTCCTCAAGGAGCGGGCACTCATCATAACACATGGCACACCTCCACAAGGAGCGGGCACTCATCATAACACATGGCGCACCTCCTCAAGGAGCGGGCACTTATAACACATGGCACACCTCAAGGAGCGGGCACTCATCATAACACATGGCACACCTCCTCAAGGAGCGGGCACTCATCATAACACATGGCATACCTCCACAAGGAGCGGGCACTCATCATAACACATGGCACACCTCCACAAGGAGCGGGCACTCATCATAACAGATGGCACACCTCCTCAAGGAGCGGGCACTCATCATAACACATGGCATACCTCCACAAGGAGCGGGCACTCATCATAACACATGGCACACCTCCTCAAGGAGCGGGCACTCATCATAACACATGGCACACCTCCACAAGGAGCGGGCACTCATCATAACACATGGCGCACCTCCTCAAGGAGCGGGCACTTATCATAACACATGGCACACCTCCTCAAGGAGCGGGCACTCATCATAACACATGGCACACCTCCACAAGGAGCGGGCACTCATCATAACACATGGCACACCTCCACAAGGAGCGGGCACTCATCATAACACATGGCACACCTCCTCAAGGAGCGGGCACTCATCATAACACATGGCACACCTCCACAAGGAGCGGGCACTCATCATAACACATGGCGCACCTCCTCAAGGAGCGGGCACTTATAACACATGGCACACCTCAAGGAGCGGGCACTCATCATAACACATGGCACACCTCCTCAAGGAGCGGGCACTCATCATAACACATGGCATACCTCCACA
The DNA here is from genome assembly GCF_029499605.1 of Hyla sarda. Lineage (NCBI taxonomy): Eukaryota > Metazoa > Chordata > Amphibia > Anura > Hylidae > Hyla > Hyla sarda. Next base: position 207,090,431 of record NC_079193.1, on the reverse strand, counting down.
AGGAGCGGGCACTCATCATAACACATGGCACACCTCCACAAGGAGCGGGCACTCATCATAACAGATGGCACACCTCCTCAAGGAGCGGGCACTCATCATAACACATGGCATACCTCCACAAGGTGCGGGCACTCATCATAACACATGGCACACCTCCACAAGGAGCGGGCACTCATCATAACACATGGCACACCTCCTCAAGGAGCGGTCACTCATCATAACACATGGCACACCTCCACAAGGAGCGGGCACTCATCATAACACATGGCACACCTCCACAAGGAGCGGGCACTCATCATAACACATGGCACACCTCCTCAAGGAGCGGGCACTCATCATAACACATGGAACACCTCCTCAAGGAGCGGGCACTTATAACACATGGCACACATCCACAAGGAGCGGGCACTCATCATAACACATGGCACACCTCCACAAGGAGCCGGCACTCATCATAACACATGGCACACCTTCTCAAGGAGCGGGCACTCATCATAACACATGGCACACCTCCACAAGGAGCGGGCACCCATAATAACACATGGGACACCTCCTCAAGGAGCGGACACCCATCATAACACATGGCACACCTCCACAAGGAGCGGGCACTCATCATAACACATGGCACACCTTCACAAGGAGCGGGTACTCATAACACATGGCACACCTCCTCGAGCGGGCACCCATAATAACACATGGCACACCTCAAGGAGCTGACACCCATCACAACACATGGCACACCTCCTCATGGAGCGGGCACCCATAATAACACATTTCACACCTCCTCAAGGAGCGGGCACCCATAATAACACATGGCACACCTCCTCAAGGAGCGGGCACCCATAATAACATGGCACACCTCCTCAAGGAGCGGTCACCCATCATAACATGTGGCACACCTCCTCAAGGAGCAGGCACTCATCATAACCCATGGCACACCTCCTCAAGGAGCGGGCACTCATAATAACACATGGCACACCACCTCAAGGAGCGGGCACCCATCATAACACATGGCACACCTCCTCAAGGAGTGGGCACTCATAACACATGGCACACCTCAAGGAGCGGGCACTCATCATAACACATGGTACACCTCAAGGAGCGGGCACACATAACCCATGGCACACCTCCTCAAGGAGCGGGCACTCATCATAACACGTGGCACACCTCAAGGAGCGGGCACTCATAATAACACATGGCACACCTCCTCAAGGAGCGGGCACTCATCATAACACATGGCACACCTCCTTAAGGAGCGGGCACTCATCATAACACATGGCACACCTCCACAAGGAGCGGGCACTCATCATAACACATGGCACACCTCCACAAGGAGCGGGCACTCATCATAACACATGGCACACCTCCACAAGGAGCGGGCACTCATCATAACACATGGCACACCTCCACAAGGAGCGGGTACTCATCATAACACGTGGCACACCTCCACAAGGAGCGGGTACTCATAACACATGGCACACCTCCTCGAGCGGGCACCCATAATAACACATGGCACACCTCCACAAGGAGCGGGCACTCATCATAACACATGGCACACCTCCACAAGGAGAGGACACCCATCATAACACATGGCACACCTCCACAAGGAGCGGGCACTCATCATAACACATGGCACACCTCCACAAGGAGCGGGTGCTCATCATAACACATGGCACACTTCCACAAGGAGTGCGTACTCATAACACATGGCACACCTCCTCGAGCGGGCACCCATAATAACACATGGCACACCTCCTCAAGGTAGCGGGCGCATCCATCATAACACATGGCACACCTCCTCAAGAAGCTGGCACCCATAATAACATGACACACCTCCTCAAGGAGCGGGCACCCATAATAACACATGGCACACCTCCTCAAGGAGCGGGCACCCATAATAACATGGCACACCTCCTCAAGGAGCGGTCACCCATCATAACACGTGGCACACCTCCTCAAGGAGCGGGCACTCATAACCCATGGCACACCTCCTCAAGGAGCGGGCACTCATAATAACACATGGCACACCACCTCAAGGAGCGTGCGCCCATCATAACACATGGCACACCTCAAGGAGCGGGCACTCATCATAACACATGGTACACCTCCTCAAGGAGCGGGCACTCATCATAAGACATGGCACACCTCCTAACGGAGCGGGCACACATAACCCATGGCACACCTCCTCGAGGAGCGGGCACTCATCATAACACATGGCACACCTCAAGGAGCGGGCACTCATAATAACACATGGCACACCTCAAGGAGCAGGCACTCATAATAACACATGGCACACCTCCTCAAGGAGCGGGCACTCATAATAACACATGGCACACCTCCTCAAGGAGCGGGCACTCATAATAACACATGGCACATCTCAAGGAGCGGGCACTTGTAATAACACATGGCATACCTTTTCAAGGAGTGGGCACCCTTAATAACACATGACACATCTCAAGATGCAAGCACCCATTATAATACATGGCACACCTTGGAGCATGTACCCAAAATAACACATGGCACACCTCCTCAAGGAGCCGGCACCCGTAATAACACATGGCACACCTCCTCAAGGAGCAGGTACCCATAATAACACATGGCACACCTCCTCAAGGAGCGGGCACCCATAATATCACATGGAACACCTCAAGGAGCAAGCACTCATAATGACATGGCACATCTCAAGAATTGAGCACTCGTACAAACATGGCACACCTCAAGAATCGAGCACTCGTAATAACACACACCACACCTCCTCAAGGAGCAGGTACTCATAATAACTCATGGCATACCTCCTGAAGAAATGGGCATCCGTAATAACACAAGCACCTATAATAACACATGGCACACCTCCTCAAGAGGGGGACATCCATAATAACACATGGCACTCCTCCTCAAGTAGCTGGCTCCCCTAATAACACATGGCACACCTCCTCAAGGAGCGGGCACCGATAATAAAATGACAGGGTAAAAAGAACAAAAAACGTGAAGCTTTCTTGTGTAGTATGTAGGGATCGAATAGAAGTGACCCACCACCACACCTATGGTGTCGTACTAACCTGTTGGGGTTGCGCAACAGAATAAGCACAACACTACAGTAGGCATAGGGTGGAGTCGGTAAATGCAGGACGCTCCTGTTGCGCTGAGCGCTCCGGCCACTCACTGGCCGTGAGCACCCTCCTCCTTCCTCAGGTGGACCCGGGATTCATATCGCGGGATGCGCCCGCCCGTCACTTACCTTCTGCTCCTGCTGACTTCCCTGTTGCCTCTGTTCTCTGGCACGCGCGCCCCCGCCTCCTGGGGAGCGCGCGCGCCAGAGCTCTGAGATTTAAAGGCCCTGTGCGCCCTTAATTAGTATTTGCTCCTTATAAGATTTTGCACCTCCCTCTATCTCTTGCCGGATCTTTGTTTGCCTAGTGCCTTAGAGAAAGCGTTGCTGTGTTTGCCCTGCCGTGTTCTGACCTTCTGTTCCGTGACCTGACCTTGCTTCTGTGCCACCTGCCTATTGACCTGCTACGTTCCTGACCACCCACCTGTGCTGCCTGTCCTGACCTTTTGCTATCCTGACTACGAGTTGGCACCCAGGTCGCTACCCCTGACACGACTCGTCCACACAGGCTGCTGAGGAGATACGTGGCACAAAAGGGATCTGGCAACTCGTAGTCAGGATAGCAAAATGTCAGGACAGGCAGCACAGGTGGGTGGTCAGGAACGTAGCAGGTCAATAGGCAGGTGGCACAGAAGCTTTGAGGCAGGCTCTGGTGAAAACCAGCGGCACCTTTGACTCCGCTCCCTGACGCGGCCCAAGCCATCATCCACACAGGTACAGCGGATCTACTACCTCCGTGGGTGTTACAGTAAGATCTAGCCATGGATCCCACTGGGGTGCCTCTGCCTGATGTCTCGGATCTTTCCACCGTCGTGGCTCAACAGTCGCAGCAGTTGGCTTGTCAGGCGCAACAACTGAATCAATTGTCAGCCATGATGCAACAACTTCTTGCTGCCCAGCAACAGCAGCCGCAACCTGCTCCTGTTTCTCCTCCTGTACCTGCAGCTCCTTCCGGATCCAAGCTTCGTTTATCCTTGCCCACAAAATATGAAGGAGATCCTAAGTTGTGTAGAGGCTTCGTGACTCGGTGCTCTATGCATTTTGAGCTCATGGCTGATCAGTTCCTGAAGGAGGGGGCTAAAGTGGCGTTTGTTGTCATCTTGTGATGCCTTTCGGTCTTTGTAACGCTCCAGCTGTCTTCCAAGAATTTGTCAACTATATCTTCCGAGATCTTCTTTACTCGTGTTTTGTGGTGTACCTTGATGACATCTTGATCTTCTCACCCAATTTGGAGGAGCATCGCTCTCATGTCAGTCTGGTCCTACAGCATCTCTGGGAGAATCATCTTTATGCCAAACTTGAAAAATGCCTATTTTGAGAGATCAAGTCTGCCGTTCCAGGGTTACATTGTTTCCCATCAAGGTCTTCAGATGGATCCTGACAAACATACTGCTGTGTTGAATTGGCCTTGTCTTACTGGTCTACGGGCTATTCCGATTTCTTCGGTTTGCCAATTATTATCGTCAGTTCATCCCACATTTTTCTTCCTTGGTTGCTCCGATTGTGGCTGTGAACAAAGCAGGCTGGCAGCTCTGAGTGTTCTCCTTTGTTAACAAAGCAGACTGGCAGCTCGTAGTGTTTAGGACTCCAGCATGAGTCTGAAATGCTTGCTGCCAGGACTGGTAGGGAGACCCCTAGTGGTCATTTCTTCAAAGTGGAAAATTAAATAGAAATAAGCATATTTTTTTAATAACATGCAATTGTAAAGTTATTCTGCATACATTAATCTATAATATATCAAAAGTTTTTTTGATGAGAGGTACGCTTTAACATCAAGCTGGACTTTTCCTCTGCCTGCCACCCTCAAACCAACGGCCAGGTGGAGAGGGTGAACCAGATTCTGGGGGACTATCTTCGCCATTTTGTCTCAGCTCGTCAGGACGATTGGGTCGATCTTTTGCCCTGGGTGGAGTTTTCTTACAATCACAAAGACTCTGAGTCAATGAAGACTTCTTCATTTTTTGTGGTCTATGGACATCTTCTTCGTACTCCTCCTCCCTCTTCCTTCCGCTTATGGAGTGCCAGCCTTTGATTTGCGCCTCTTCCCGTATGAAGTCTGAAGCAGATAAGAAGCAAAGACCTCTTCCAACTTTTTCTTCTGGTGACAAAGTCTGGCTCTCCTCTAAGTATGTTCGTTTTAGGGTTCACAGTTAAAAGTTGGGTCCTCGCTTCCTGGGACCATTTGGGGTTTTTCACAGAATCAATCCTGTGTCTTACAAGCTCCGTCTGCTTTCTTTTCCTTTTTACCTCCTCAAACCTGTGGTTTTTAATCGGTTTTCACAAAAGCTCATTGTTTCCTCTCCAGTGTCTGGCTCCTCGGATATTTTTGAAACCAAATACATTTTGTTGACTAAGACTGTAGGGGGAGACGATTTTTTTTAGTAGTCTGGAAAGGGTTTGGTCCCGAGAAGAGGTCGTGGGAGCCGGAGGAGAATATTCTGGACCACGAGACCAAAGGGGGGGGGGGGGGGTACTGTTGCGCTAAGTGCTCCGGCCACTCTCTCTGGACGTGAACACTCTCCTCCTTCCTCCGGCAGGCCCGGGATTCGCATTGCGGACGCATGTGAATCGTGGGCTGTCACTTACCTTCTGCTCCTGCTGACTTTCCTGCTGTCTCCGTTCTCTGGCACGCATGCCGAAGCTCTGAGGTTTAAAGGGCCAGTGCGCCCTTAATTTGTAATTGCACCTGTCCCTTTCTTATAAGTTTTTGCACCTCCCTCTACATCTTGCTGTATCTTTTTATGCCTAGTGCCTTAGAGAAAGCATTGCTGTGTTTGCCCTGCTGTGTTCCGACATTCTGTTCCATGACCTGACCTTGCTTCTGTGCAGCCTGCCTATTGACCTCCTGCTACATTCTTGACCACGCACCTGTGCCGCCTGTCCTGACCTTTTTCTATCCTGACTACGAGTTGCCAGATCCCTCTTGTGCCATGTATCTCCTCAGCAGCCTGTGTGGATGAGTTGTGATAGGGGTAGCAACCTGGGTGCTGCCTGCCACAGCAAATCCATCCTGCTTTGACTCCACTCCCTGGCAACGGCCCTAGCCATCATCCACACAAGTACAGGGGATCTGCTACCTCCGTGAATGTTACAGCTCCATACTCAATTCATTGTGGACCTGAGGAAGGCACATGCCAGCGCCGAAACGCGTTGTCCAGTAACTTTTATTCTAATAAACCATCCTGTGCACTTGTGGCATTCCGAGTCTTGTCCTTGCAAGCACTAGTGCTCTGCCCATTCCCCATTTTTTCCTGTTTATCCTCATAATAACAAATGGCACACCTCCCTCAAATCACACAACCCCCTTGAGGATGTGACCAGCAACTCCACGTCACTAGGACATGGAGTCACAGATCATAAATATGTAAATTGAGCTGGTGGGGCCCCTCCTCTAGTGCGCAATTCACTGAATTTAGCAGAGAATCTTTTGGGGGGACATATCTTATGACCTACTGGATGTATCTTAGTAACCCCTCACTGGGCAGGCTGACAGTTTTCCTTTAAACAACCATATTACAAATGGTCTTTAATTTTGATCAGTAACAACATATAAAAAGTTTTTGGATCTGACAGTGCCCATTTCAGCTATAACAATGACCAAGGATGGGGATACATTTTACAGCAAGGGAGTAGCTGCAAATTGATGGGCCCTTAAAAAAATAAACTTAATTCAGACCCTAAATTAGACCAAAAGATTCCTCCAACTTAACATTCTTCCTTCACATGGACTGCTGCACATTTGCCTCCCAAAATCTGGCATAAACTATCACTAATGGCCCCCCAACTTCTACTCATGGCAACTCCTTTTCATGTATACTGATTCACGCGGTCTCTCCTCTCTCACATAGACTGGTGCTCATTGTCCCCCATTACTAGCAAAGACTCCTGCCCGCATCCCTGCATCACATACACTGCTGTTCAGGCCCCCTTCTCCATATGTAGACTGACGGTTGTGGTCTTTCCTTTATATGGACTACTTCTTAGGCCACTTAACCCCCCTCCTGTAAATAGTGCTTCTCATGCCCCCTCAACCCCATACATAGACTGCTGCTGTGGCACCTTTCCCTTTACATAAACTGATTCTCAGGACCCCTTCCCCAGCATATATAAAGTGGGGCAAAAAAGTATTTAGTCAGCCACCAATTGTGCAAGTTCTCCCACTTAAAAACATGAGAGAGGACTGTATACCTCAACTATGAGAGAAAAAAATCCATAAAATCACATACGAGACTCTGGGAGAAATCCTTCAGTTTACAGCATATCCTGCCCGCAGCCCAGACCGTGCTATGGCAAATACTAACACTTGAACAGAGATGTAGGAATGTCCAGCGCAGGTATAGTGTAAGAAATCTTAGACTTTATTCATTAAAAGCCAGCCTACACAGGAAAAAAGGTGACGTGTTTCAAGTGCCAATATGCACCCTTAATCGTACATATGATTAAGGGTGCATATTGGCACTTGAAACGCGTCATCTTTTTTCCTGTGTATACTGGCTTTTAATTAATAAAGATGAAGATTTCTTGACTATACCTGCGCTGGACATTTCTACATTTCTCTGTCAGATTTTTTAAGAATTTATTTGCAAATTATGGTGGGAAATAAGTATTTGGTCACCTATAAACAAGCAAGATTTCTGCCTCTCACAGACCTGTAACTTCTTCTTTAACCCCTTAAGGACGGAGCCCATTTTCACCTCTAGGACAAAGCCCTTTTTTGCAAATCTGACCACTGTCACTTTAAACATTAATAACTCTGGAATGCTTTTAGTTATCATTCTGATTCTGAGATAGTTTTTTCGTGACATATTCTACTTTAACATAGTGGTAAAATTTTGTGGTAACTTGCATCCTTTCTTGGTGAAAAATTCCAAAATTTGATGAAAAAATTAAAAAATTTTCATTTTTCTAACTTTGAAGCTCTCTGCTTGTAAGGAAAATGGATATTCCAAATAATTTTTTTTTGGATTCACATATACAATATGTCTACTTTATGTTTGCATTATAAAATTGACGAGTTTTTACTTTTGGAAGACACCAGAGGGCTTCAAAGTTCAGCAGCAATTTTCCAATTTTTCACAAAATTTTCAAACTCGCAATTTTTCAGGGACCAGTTCAGGTTTGAAGTGGATTTGAAGGGTCTTCATATTAGAAATACCCCATAAATGACCCCATTTTAAAAACTGCACCCCCAAAAGTATTCAAAATGACATTCAGTAAATGTTTTAACCCTTTAGGTGTTTCACAGGAAAAGCAGCAAAGTGAAGGAGAAAATTCAAAATTATTCATTTTTTACACTCTCATGTTCTTGTAGACCCAATTTTTGAATTTTTACAAGGGGTAAAAGGAGAAAATATACTTATATTTGTAGCCCAATTTCTCTCGAGTAAGCACATACCTCATATGTCTATGTAAAGTGTTCGGCGGGCGCAGTAGAGGGCTCAGAAGCAAAGGAGCGACAAGGGGATTTTAGAGAGTACGTTTTTCTGAAATGGTTTTTGGGGGGCATGTCACCTTTAGGAAGCCCCTATGGTGCCAGAACAGCAAAAAAAAAACACATGGCATACCATTTTGGAAACTAGACCCCTTGAGGAACGTAACAAGGGATAAAGTGAGCCTTAATACCCCACAGGTGTTTCACGACTTTTGCATCTGTAAAAAAAAAAAAAAAAATTCACTAAAATATGGGTTTCCCCCCAAATTTCAAATTTTTGCAAGGGTTAATAGCAGAAAAAACCACCCAAAATTTGTAACCCCATCTCTTCTGAGTATGGAGGTACCCCATAAGTGGACCTGAAGTGCACTACGGGCGAACTACAATGCTCAGAAGAGAAGGCGTCATATTTGGCTTTTTGAGAGCAAATTTTGCTCGGGGGGCATGTCGCATTTAGGAAGCCCCTATGGTGCCAGAACAGCAAAATAACCCCCACATGGCATACCATTTTGGAAACTAGACCCCTCACAGAATGTAATGAGGGGTACAGTGAGCATTTACTCCCCACTGGTGTCTGACAGATCTTTGGAACAGTGGGCTGTGCAAAATTTTTCATTTTCACGGACCACTGTTCCAAAGATCCGTCAGACACCTGTGGGGTGTAAATTCTCACTGCACCCCTTATTACATTCCGTGAGGGGTGTAGTTTTCAAAATGGGGTCACATGTGGGTGTGGTTTTTTTTTTGGCGTTTGTCAGAACCGCTGTAACAATCAGCCACCTCTGTGCAAATCACCTCAAATGTACATGGCGCACTCTCCCTTCTGGGCCTTGTTGTGCGTCCCCAGAGCACTTTGCGCCCACATATGGGGTATCTCCGTACTCGGGAGAAATTGTGTTACAAATTTTGGGGGGCGTTTTTCCCTTTTACCTCTTGTGAAAATGAAAAATATAGGGCAACACCAGCATGTTAGTGTAAAATTTTTTATTTTTTTACACTAACATGCTGGTGTAGACCCCAACTGTTCCTTTTCATAAGGGGTTAAAGGAGAAAAAGCCCCCCAAAATTTGTTAGGCAATTTCTCCCGAGTACGGCGATACCCCATATGTGACCCTATTCTGTTGCCTTGAAATACGACAGGGCTCCAAAGTGAGAGCGCCATGTGCATTTGAGGCCTGAATTAGGGACTTGCATAGGGGTGGACATAGGGGTATTCTACGCCAGTGATTCCCAAACAGGGCGCCTCCAGCTGTTGCTAAACTCCCAGCATGCTTGGACAGTCAATTGCTGTCCAGAAATGCTGGGAGTTTTTGTTTTGCAACAGCTGGAGGCTCCATCTTAGAAACACTGCCGTACAATACGTTTTTCATTTTTATTGGAGAAGGGGGGTGGGGGGTGGGGGGGGCAGTGTACGTGTGTATATGTAGCGTTTTACTTTTTATTTTATGGTAGTGTAGTGTAGTGTTTTTAGGTTACATTCACACTGGCGGCAGATTACACTGAGTCTCCCGCTAGGAGTTTGAGCTGCGGCGAAAAATTTGCCGCATCTCAAATTTGCAGCGGGGAACTCACTGTAATCTGCCGCCAGTGTGAATGTAGCCTGTACATTCACACGGGAGGGGGGTCAAAACTACAACTCCCAGCATGCACTGACAGACCATGCATGCTGGGAGTTGTAGTTTTGCAACAGCTGGAGGCACACTGGCTGGAAAACCTTGAGTTAGGTTCTATGACCTAACTCAGTATTTTCCAACCAGTGTGCCTCCAGCTGTTGCAAAACTGCAACTCTTAGCATGTACTGATTGCGGAAGGGCATGCTGGGAGATGTAGTTATGCAATGGCTGGAGGCACGCAAGTACAACTCCCAGCATGCCAAGACAGCCTTATGCTGTTCCAGAATGCTGGGAGTTGTAGTTTTGCAAGATTTAGAGGGGTTCAAGTTGTAAATCACTGTCCAGTGGTCTCAAAACTGTGGCCCTCCAGATGTTGCAAAACTACAACTCTCAGCATGCCCAGCCAGCAAACTGCTGTCTGGGCATGCTGAGAGTTGTAGTTTTGCAACATCTGGAGGGCTATAGTTTGAGACCACTTAGTGATCTACAACCTGAACCCCTCTAAATATTGCAAAACTACAAGTCCCAGCATGCCCACACAGCAAACAGCTGTCTGGGCATGCTGGGAGTTGTAGTTTTGCAACATCTGGAGAGCCACGGTTTAGAGACCACTGTAAACTGTGGCCCTCCGGATGTTGCTAGGCAACAACTCACCTAGCAGGACCCGGAAGCCGCCGCACGTGGGGGATCCCCGCATGGAGGATCGCGATCCGGGATCCAGGTAGGGACCTTCGGCGCCGACCCTCCCTGGACGGTTCCCCCGTTTTGCCCGGACACCGATAGGTGGGCAAAGCGGGGGAACCGAACTTTAACCCACCCTCCCCCGGTCTGCTATCGGTCGGTCGCTTGGCCGACCAATAGCAGGGATAGGAGGGGTGGCAACCCTGCCACCAAACTCCTATCCCTTTAGAGGGATCTAGGGTGTCTCAGACACCTACGATCCCTCTTATTTTCCGGGTCACCAGTGACCCGTATGACCCGGAATCGCGCAGATCGCAGGTCTGAATTGACCTGCGATTTGCGCGCATCGCGGTCATGGGGGGGTCTCAGGACCCCCCTCGGCGATGTGCCGGGATGCCTGCTGTTAGATAACAGCAGTCATCCCGGCCCGATCACCGCTACCGGTGACGCGGCGCTCCCGGAACCCCGCGACGTACATGTACGTCGCCGCGCGCCAAGTGACACTTCGCGGCGCCGTACATGTACGTCGCTCGTCGTGAAGGGGTTAAGAGTCTCTTCATTACCTGTATTAATGGCACCTGTATGAACTTGTTATCAGTATAAAAGACACCTGTCCACAACCTCAAACAGTCACACTCCAAACTCCACTATGGCCAAGACCAAAGAGCTGTCGAAAGACACCAGAAACAAAATTGTAGACCTGCACCAGGCTGGGAAGACTGAATCTGCAATAGGCAAGCAGTTTGGTGTGAAGAAATCAACTGTGGGAGCAATTATTAGAAAATGGAAGACATACAAGGCCACTGATAATCTCCATCGATCTGGGGCTCCACGCAAAATCTCACCCCATGGTGCGAAAATGATCATAAGAACGGTGAGCAAAAATCCCAGAACCACACCGGGGGGGGGAGGGGGTTCTAGTGAATGACCTGCAGAGAGTTGGGGCCAAAGTAACAAAGGCTACCGTCAGTAACACACTACGCTGGCAGGGACTCAATTCATTCAGTGCCAGATGTGTCCCCCTGCTTAAGCCAGTACATGTCCAGGCCCATATGAAGTTTGCTAAAGAGCATTTGGATGATACAGAAGAGTATTGGGAGAATGTGATATGGCCAGATAAACGACAGATCTGTTTAAAGGAAAGAATGAATAGGACTGTGTATCGTGAGATTTTGAGTGAAAACCTCCTTCCATCAGTAAAGGCATTGAAGATGAAACGTGGCTGGGTCTTTCAGCATGACAATGATCCCAAACACACTGCCTGGGCAATGAAGGAGTGGCTTCATAAGAAGCATTTCAAGGTCCTGGAGTGGTCTAGCCAGTCTCCAGATCTCAGCCTCATAGAAAACCTTTGGAGGGAGTTGAAAGTCCGTGTTGCCCAGCGACAGCCCCAAAACATCACTGCTCTAGAGGAGATCTGCATGTAGGAATGGGCCAAAATACCAGCAACAGTGTTTGAAAACCTTGTGAAGACTTACAGAAAACATTTGACCTCTGTCATTGCCAACAAAGGGTATATAACAAAGTATTGAGATGAACTTTTGTTATTGACCAAATACTTATTTTCCACCATAATTTGCAAATAAATTCTTAAAGAATCAGACAATGTGATCTTATGGATTTTTTTTTCTCATTATGTCTCTCCATAGTTGAGGTATACCTATGATGAAAATTACAAGCCTCTCTCATCTTTTTAAGTGTGAGAACTTGCACAAACGGTGTCTGACTAAATACTTTTTTGTCCACTGTAGACTGCTTCTTCTGTCCCCTTCCCTCATATAGAGGCTGCTGCTCATGGCCTCCCCCACATATAGTTATACACTAGAGCTCAGTCCTACTCCACCCATATATAGACTGCTTCTCCCAAACCCTCTCCCCCATATATAGACTGTGGCTTTTGCCAACTGCTCATGTATATTACTGATCAGGACCACTTTCTTCTATATATAGACTGTTGCTCATTGCCTCTCCTCCTATAGACTAGTGCTCATGTCCACCCCCTCCCTCCATGCCTCCACCTCACATATGCTGTCCTGTTACCTTCTTCTTCATTATATAGTACCTAGAACCTTTCTGGTGATGTCATGAAGGACCTGGAGCTCTACCTGCTGATGGGCTGTGCCATAATCAGTGCAATGCAGAAATGTGCCCACAACTCCCCAGCTCTTTGGGGCTCATGGGGAAATCCAACATTTCCTTGGTGGGCCAGCCAAAGTCTGTATTAGATGGGTACAAGTACTATAGGTTAAAGGAAAAGCTGCTTTATCACAGAGATACTTATAGATTACATTTACATTGCTGCTTGTGCACATGGGGAAAGGTTTTGAGTAACATTAATAATGCTAAAAATATTTCTGTCCTGTGACCACAATAATGTTTCATGCAAAGGAATGACGAGAGGAGGGGACCACAGGTGTGGTTGTCCCGGACACAAAATCTTAGGGTCACTCCTATGTACTTCTATGCACTCAGTACTATACACTGTACAGGGAAAATAGCACAGGCATTGCTGCTCAGTACTGTATGGGAGCAGAGAATTATGTGACAGATAGGCGTTCCTGCTCCTGCACGTACATTCCGTGACACACTACGGTGATAATGTAGCACAGAATAGTGTGCTCCCGATCTGGTGGTTGCTACACATGAGATATAGCTCCTTTAAGGAATGGATTTGTCAGTAGAGTTGGAAAAGGATTAGTCTTACACGCCAATCTTTACCCTTCCAGTACTTTTTAGCAGCTGTATGCTATAGAGGAAATTCATTTCTTTTTGAATTTCTTTTTTGTATTTTCCACAGTGCTCTCTTCTGACACCTGATGCCTGTATCAGGAACTGTCCAGAGCAGGAGAAAATCCCCATTGCAAACCTATGCTGCTCTTGACAGTGGACATGGACATAGATGTCAGCAGAGAGCACTTTGGACAGGACAAAAAAGAAATTAAAAAAGAAAATAATTTCCTCTGTAGCATACAGCTGCTAAAAAGTACTGAAATGGTTAAAATGTTTTAATAGAAGTCATACACAAATCTGTTTAACTTTCTGGCACCAGTTGATTAAAAAATAAGTTTTCTACCAGAATACCCCTTTAAGCATTAATAACTCTGGGATGCTTTTACTTATGATTTTGATTCCAAGAATCTTTTTTTGTGACATATTCTACTTTATGTTAGTGGTATATTTTCTGAGATACTTGCTTAATTTTTTGGGGAAAAATTCGAAAATGCCATGGAAAAATAGAAAATATAGCATTTTTCTAAATTTGAAGCCCTCTGCTTGTAAGGAAAATGGACATGCCATATAAATGATATATTGATTCACATATACAAAATGTCTACTTTATGTTTGCATCATATTTTGCAACGTATTTTTACTTTTTGAACACATTAGCGGGTTACCGCCCGGTTACTAGTGATGAACGGAAAGGCAGAGGGCGTACAGGTACACCCTTGGTCCTTAAGTCCCAGGATGCAAGGGCGTACCTGAATGCCTGTAACATCTGCACTCCGGCCAGACATGCTGGCCGTGAGCGCTCTCTTGTCATGTCCCCGCTGCTGGCGGGGCTGGGATTCGCATCTCGGGACACGCCTGTATGCAAATCTCAGCTCGTCACTTATTTCCCTGGTCTTCCTGTCCTTGCAGTCCCGGGAGCTCTTACATTTAAATGGCCAGTATTAATTTAATTAAGTGTCTACACCTGCACCCTGTCTTTAAGTATGAGCTCCTCCCTTTTTTCCTGGCTGGATCTTTGTTGCCTTGTGTCCTAGTGAAAGCATACTGTGTTCCTATGTTCCTGATATCTGTGTTCCTTTCCTTGTTCCGTTACCTGACCCTGCACCTGTGCCACCTGCCCTGATCTACTGCTACCTTGATCTCGTCTTGCCTGTTTCCTTTTGTGCCACGTCACATCCCAGCTACCTGTGTGGATGAGTCATGCCAGGGGTAGCGACCTGGGTGCCGGTTGCCGCAGCAAGACCATCCCGCTTTGTGGTGGGCTCTGGTGAAAACCAGCGGCACCTTAGACTTCGCTCCCTGGCATGGCTCACATCATCATCCACGCAGGCCCAGAGGATCCACCATCTGCCGTGACCCTACCAATGTCCTTGATCCTAGACAGGTTAAGAAGTTGTGATCAGGACTACTGTAGGACAGTGCTGGTGGTCTGGCAAATGGGTAAACTGGGAACAGAGCTGTTTAGGTTCATAAGATAGCTGGAACAGGGGCGGTTACCGTGATGTACTCTGAAATGTTAGTAGGTTGCCCCCCTTTGGCTTCTTCTTACCGTGCAGGGCTTGATTGACAGGTCTCTCTGTATACTGTATAGGAAAAATGCCTCTAGGACCACCCAAAAGACTTTATGCCCTGTTCCTGGCCATAAACTATGCTTGAACTTGTCACTGTTTTATGCTGCCCATGGTTCAGGTATCGTGAAACTCCTGACAGGTCCCCCTTAAAGAGGTATTCCAGGCAAAAACTTTTTTTTATATATATATCGACTGTCGACTGGCTCCGGAAAGTTAAACAGATTTGTAAATTACTTCTATTAAAAAATCTTAATCCTTCCAATAGTTATTAGCTTCTGAAGTTTTCTGTCTAACTGCTCAATGATGATGTCACGTCCCGGGAGCTGTGCATGATGGGAGAATATCCCCATAGGAACTGCACAGCTCCCGGGACGTGAGTCATCAGAAAGCAGTTAGACAGAAAACAGCAACTCAACTTCAGAAGCTAATAACTATTGGAAGGATTAAGATTTTTTAATAGAAGTAATTTACAAATCTGTTTAACTTTTTGGAGCCAGTTGATATATAAAAAAAAGTTTTGGCCTAGAATACCCCTTTAATATAAAGGACTCAGGAACATTTTTCTAGATTTAAACACAGTGGGGGTCATATTCAAAACTCTTCACATAAAAAAATTTAGTGTTTCGTGCCACAATTTTGGCATGAAAAAGTTTACAACAGATATTCAAAGTGATCCAAGGTTTACACTTGTCACACCAGTTTTGCAAAATTGGGCATGGGTATGTATATTTAATGTTTTACATGGTATTTCAAAGGGGCGATGGTCCATTTTACATAAAAAAATTTCACACTAGGTTTTTGCTAGTGTAGAAATCACAGAAATTATTGTAGTTTTTTTTTTCTTTAGTTTTTTGGGGAAAAGGTGTTATTTAATAAATTGGAATTATTATTGAAAAATGTTATTAAAAATGTTTTATTTATACAGTTATCGCTTGTATGAGCTCTAGTAATCATGGAATATTATGTGAGATTCTTCCTCCAGAATTTTACATGATGTCAAATTTGGCACCAAACTAAAAAAAAAAAAAAAAAAATAAAAAAAAATATGGTGGCATAAAAAAAAAAAATTTGCCGCAAATAAAAAAAACAAAAGTGGCACAAAAATATATCACATATTTTCATATTTTCAAAGCAGCACAAGAGACCTTTGAAAATGTGAGGAGGAAAAGAAAGTGTGATTTATATAGTTTATTTCTTCATATTAAAATCCAGTGCATGAGCAAAAAATAAAACCAATGAAGGGAGAACAACACCAAACGCACCGCCGCGTTTCCACTTAACGCTAAGTCTTAGTCATGGCCATGACTAAGACTTAGCGTTAAGTCGAAACGCGGCGGTGAGTTTGGTGTTGTTCTCCCTTCATTGGTTTTATTTTTTTGCTCATGCACTGGATTTTAATATGAAGAAATAAACTTGATATTTTTTATCCAGCCTTGGGAGCCGGAACTTCCTTTTCTCCTTCCTGATTGCTTCACCTGAGGACTTGGCCTCAGAGAACATCCGAAGCTCCCGCTGGTGCAGGTGTATTGTGCTACTTTCCATATACCTTGGAGACTACTGGGTGAGCTGATATCCGCTTTTTTTCTATTGTTACCTGTGATTTACATAGCTGGAACAGAAATTACAGAAGTTTAAAAAATCTAAGTTTTTAATCTATCTAAGTTTTAAAATATCTCCCCCCTATGTTGTCCTGTTCTTTATGCTCTTCACTAGGTTGCAGAAAATGTGGCTCTTGGTTTATAAATATCTCCTACTGCTTTTTTGTTATTTTAATCCGTAGCCATTTTATTTAAACATTTGATGGGGCGGGAAAATTAATTTAACATTTCCTATTTAAAACTGATCAACCCCTTCAAAAGCCCAAGTGGGAATTTTCTGTGAAATAGGAGTTACCGTATATACTCTAGTATAAGCCGAGTTTTTCAGCACGATTTTTCTTGCTGAAAACGCCCCCCTCGGCTTATACTCGAGTGAACTCTCCGCCCGTCAATCCCTTCATCAGTGGTCTTCAACCTGCGGACCTCCAGATGTTGCAAAACTACAACTCCCAGCAAGCCCGGACAGCCGGCGGGAAGTTAGGGTGAGCTGGTCCGGGCCATCTATGCTGCAGGGACCGTCCGGTGGGGATGGTTAGTCGTTGCGGGCTGTCCATTTTCACCGGGGGGGGGGGGGGGCCTGACATCAGACACTCGTTTGATGGAGACCAGACACAAGAGGACTGTAAGCTTGAAAGACAATAACCTTAACGGAAGTGTGTGATTGTCCGCCCATGCCGAGAACATGTTCAAGACCAAGGCCACATCCCAAGTGGTCTGATACTTGGGGCGTTGAGGTCGTTTAAATTTAACGCCTCTCAAAAGACGGCATACCAATGGGTGTTTGCCCACAGGTAGAGAATCCACGGGCGAGTGATAAGCTGAGATCGCAAAACGATATACGTTAATAGAACTATAGGACTTGCCGGATGCAAAAGAATCTGCCAAGTAGTTTGCTACTACAGATACAGGCGCCTGAACGGGATCAACCTGTTATTGATCACACCAACAAACCCAGAGTCTCCAGGCTGATCGATATGCCGATCTGGTCCCGGGGGCCCAGGCCAAGGCGAGGAGGTCTCTAGCTGTTCTTGAAAGGTCGCTATCTGCGTCCGCACCCCGAAACCAACCATGCGAGGAGAGGCAGGTGGTGTTCCGTGATCAGAGGATGTAGATCCCCGCTCGGATTGGAGAGGAGATGCGGGAAGTGAGGAAGCAACCTGGGGAAATCCACAGTCATCCCTAGAAGGAGGGGAAACCACGGTTGTGTTGGCCACCAGGGAGTGATCAGCACGACCAACGCTCTCAGGTTCGCTATTTGTAGGAGAACCCTGAGGATCATTGAGAAGGGAGGAAACGCATAGTGCGTCCCCTGTGGCCAGACGTGGCGAAGAGCGTCCACCACGAGGGCCTCCGGATCCGGCCTCCAGCTGTAGAAGCGTGGGAGTTGGTGATTGAGGCGGGAGGCAAACAAATCCATAGAGAACGGACCCCATATGGGCCAGGAAAACCGACCTGTCTAGCCGCCAGTTGCTGGAGTCGGTCAGGTAGCGTGAATTCCAGTCCGCTACCATGTTGGAAGCTCCTGGGATGTATTCCGCCAAGAGAACGATGTTGCGTTCCAGACAAAAATGCCAAAAATCCTTCGCGAGGTCCGCCAGGATTCTGGATCTGGAGCCCCCCAAACGATTGACATACTGGACCTCGGTCACGTTGTCCATGCGCAACAACACACAGCAGTTGGATGCGTGTGGGAGCAGACTCCTGACGGCAAAGAATGCCGCCAAGAGTTCTAGCGTGTTGATGTGCAGCAGAGACTCCACTGCGGACCATGTCCCTCCTGTTGAAGAGAGGTCGCACCGAGCGCCCCAGCCGTGGCGACTCGCGTCCGACTCTATGATGAAGTCTGGATTGGAACTGAAGATGGTCTTGCCGTTACAATCGACGGCGTGACGTAACCACCACCGTAGTTCCTCCACGGCTTCAGTATCCAGCGAGACTTCGTCTGCATAGCGAAGCCCCTGACGGAGATATAGAGCCTTGAGCCTCTGAAGGGCTCGATAATCGAGAGGGGCTGGAAAAATGGCCTGGACAGAGGCCGATAAAAGGCCGACCAGGCGTGCCAATCCGCGCAATGATACCCGTTGCTTGGTAAGCACGGACCTGATCTCTTTGCGGATGGTAGCCAGTTGGGCCTTGGGAAGTCGGAGGACAGCTCGATTGGTGTCCACCAAGAATCCCAAAAATTCCATCTCCTTGGATGGAACGAGAATAGACTTCTCGCGGTTGATGATGAACCCCAGATCCTGTAATAATTTGACAGTCCAGTTGGCGTGTTCGCCTGCCTGATGATTGGAACGAGCCATGATGAGCAGGTCGTCCAAGTAAATGATCAACCGTACTCCTCTACTCCGCAAGGCTGCCACCACGGGCTTCAGCAGTTTGGTGAAGCACCACGGAGCGGACGAGAGACCGAAGGGAAGGCAAGTAAACTGCCACGTTCTGTCTCTCCAAAGGAACCGTAGCAAGTGTTGAGAGGTTGGATGAATCGGGACTGTAAGGTAGGCGTCCTTTAAGTCTACCTTCACCAACCAGTCCCCGGGACGTAAAAGGTCCCGCAGACAATGGATCCCCTCCATTTTGAAATGTCGATAAACGATATGTTGGTTCAGATTTCTCAAATTTATCACGGGGCGATATCCGCCACCCTTTTTTCTCACTAGGAAAAGATTGCTGAGAAACCCCGGGGAGAGTGGGTCCACCTCCACCACTGCTTGTTTGGCCAGAAGATCCCGTAGTTCGTTGTCTACAAGAGCAATGTTTCTGTTTGAAAACCGGATGGGGTGAGGGAACGTATCCATGTCTGGCAGGGAGTATAACTCCACTTGATATCCCTTCATATAAGAAGTAGCACGGCACTGCGGTATAGGTGGAAATAAACGTGTTGGATATGCGTTGGTGTAGCTAGGTGCTGCTGGTGGTGCTCTGACACAATGAGATATTCATATATTCCAAGAGAAGAGAAAGAAATCAGCAACTCACCATTCAGCTGGTATGTTCTTCTTTTATTGAAGCATACTCACATAAATATAACAATGGGAGAGGGTGGTGGGGGGATAGTGATATGCGACCGAGCTCCTGTTTCGCACACTTAGTGTGCTTCCTCACACTTAGTGTGCGAAACAGGAGCTCGGTCGCATATCACTATCCCCCCACCACCCTCTCCCTTTGTTATATACCAGCTGTCCTGTTCCAGGATTGGTCGATACATCCAGATGGCTGCTGGGAGTTGTAGTTTTAAGATCTAAAAGTTTTTTTCTAGTTGAATTCACTAAAGCAAAGTTGAATTTCTGCTATGGGCATTAATAAAGGAAGATTAATGCATAAGATATGAGCCTCCTGTCTGATAAATAATTAAAATGATCGTGCTGACAAAGTGTATCCTGGGATATTCTTTGGGGGAAAATACATGCATGACAGCTGTGCCAAAACAGGAGGCCCACACAATGGCCAGCAGGATCCTCTGGATCAGGACCTGATGACCCCTGAACACTTCAGTATGCATAACCATATACTTATAAATAAGAAAGGTTAGTACCAAAGTGCCAATGGACGTCCCTATGAATCCAATTCTGAATAATATGCTTTCGGGAAAGAAATTTCCCACGTCACTGTGAAGGAAAAGAAACCAATGTTATTATGGATATTTCCTCACTCCTAACCCATGAAATAAGAATCATGTGCTTGTTTATCTTACCTGATGCTCATCAGTGGTGAGGTTGCATGGCCGAGGACGACCGTCATGATGTAGCTGGTGGCAAGCCAGGCCGCACACCAAAACGCCAACAGGAGGGGGACGAACCCCAAACCTTTTAGCTCCATTTCAGACAAGTAGAAGAAGAAGACGCTAATCTCACTAATCTCACTAATCTCACTGTAACAATCTACAGACTGAAGGCTCGGGCGGCTGTCAGTGGAATGTCAGGACTCCAGCTGTCTTATGACATCACATGTGACAGGTCAGAATGACTGCTTGTTTCTTGGAGCTGCGATGATATAGTATCTGCTATAGACAGAACCTGATGTTTTTACTATGGACCTTACAGACCCCAGAACCCAAGTAATTAGTGCAGGGGCTCCATTTTGATCATCTCATATTTCACATTATTTGAGTTCCAGGGCTCAGATACATTTGCACCCTCTATAGCAGTGGTCTTCAAGCTGTGAACCCCCAACCGCTGCAGAACCACAACTCCCAGCATGCCCAGACAGCAACTTCGCATAAGGAAATAGTCTAATTAAACTTTTCTTGTATATAGAATCCCTGAAATCTCCAAGGATAAGCCTCTAAGGGTCTCATTCGATCTTAATGTTATACCTTTTTTCAATAATCGATGATTCCAAAATGTATGAATATAGGAATAATTCCATATAAGATACAAAAAGTTAGCATCTTCCATCTGACATTTTGGACAGTTTGCATCCTGTCTGAGGCCCATACGCTTCAATCCCCATGGAGTACATCCTATACAAAATCTTAGACTGTATCATTACATGGGCCTTACTATATGATTTTAAGGAATTCTTAAAGTGCTTTATTCAACCATAATGAAGTAAAGTCAAAACTCCATGTGATTTAAAAAAAATATTTAAGTTCCTCCCATACTTTATTATATAGATATGCATGGGTGTAGTGAGTATCCCAGCTTCCAAAATCTCCAAAATATCCTTATAACTACCCATTAGGGTATGTTCACACTACAGTGTGTGAATGGAATCTCGGCTCGCTGAATTCAGCGAGCAGAGATTTAGACTAGCAGCCGGCGGCGGCGGTAGGACCGGGCGGCACTGAGCCGTCACCATTGACAGCTATGCAGTGCTCGCTTGTGGACTTCCGTGCAAAGAATGAACATGTTCTTTCTTTGCGCGGAACAATTTCAGCAAACCCGTTCACACTGAAATTCCGCGGAGACCCATTCACACTAATGTTAAGTTCACACTGCGGAATTCGGCTCGCGGAATTATGCCCGTGGAATTCCGCGGGAATTCCGTAGTGTGAACATACCCTTAGATAGAAAAATAGGACTACATTTTCCCTCCTTCTCATAATAGTCTGCAATTTTAGTGCTAAAAAGTACCTAAAAAAAAAAAAAAAGTGCCCAACCCCCATCGTGCTCAGCTAACGTTAAAGAAACATATTTCATTCTCGTGCTTTCCTGCCCCAAAGTAGTGAATTTAATAAAGAAATAAGAGCTTGGAACCATTTTTCTGATATCCATACAGTATAGAAACATAGAATGTGTCGGCAGATAAGAACCATTTGGCCTATCTAGTCTGCCCAATAATCTGAATCCTATCAATAGTCCCTGGCCCTATCTTATATGAAGGATAGCCTTATACCTATCCCATGTTTAAATTCATTCACTGTATTTGCAGCGACTAGTGTTGCTCACGAATATTCGCAATTCGAATTTTAATCGCGAATATAGCATATTGGCAAATTCGCGAATATTGCGAATATAGCACTATATATTCGTAATTACGAATATTCGCTTGTTTTTTTTGCGCATATGTGAAAATTTGTGCGCATATGCGCAAATCTATGTGCATATGCGCATATTTGCGAATATTGAGCCCTCCCTTCATTAATGGTATAGAGAACTGTGACTAGTGCATCAACTCTGATTTTTTGCCCATTAAAACCAATAGGCTCACTGCACGTAAGATAAGCAGGACCGTCTCGGCAGTACAGTGGGATGGGAGACCGTCACTAGTTCGAGTCCCAGGGTGGACAGAGTGTTACAGTGTTGTGGTTAAACTTTACTTTCCTGGAAAAGCTGTTGAGTTGCCCATAGCAACCAATCAAATTGCTTCCTTCATTTTTCAGAGGCTTTTTCAAAAATGAAAGAAGCGATCTGATTGGTTGCTATGGGCAACTCAGAAACTTTTCCTCTGGACAGGTTTTGATAAATCTCCCTCTATGGGGGAGATTCATCAAGATCAGTGTAAAGGAAGAGTTGTGTAGTTGCCCATAGCAACCAATCAGATTCCTTCTTTCATTTTTCACAATGCCTCTGCAAAATGAAAGAAGCGATCTGATTGGTTGCTATGGGCAACTCAGCAGATTTTCCTGGAAAAGTTTCTGAGTTGCCCATAGCTACCAATCAGATTGCTTCCTTCATTTTTCGGATGGCCTTTTCGAAAATGAAAGAAGCAATCTGATTGGTTGCTATGGTCAACTGCACAACTCTTCCTCTACACTGGTTTTGATGAATCTCCCCCATAGAGGGAGATCTATCAAAACCTGTCCAGAGGAAAAGTTTCTGAGTTGCCCATAGCAACCAATCAGATTACTTCCTTCATTTTTCAGAGGCTTTTTCAAAAATGAAAGAAGCGATCTGATTGGTTGCTATGGGCAACTCAGCAGCTTTTCCCCATAGACCACAATGGGCCTACTTGTTTCAATGGGCAAAAATTCACAGAGTTAATGCACTAGTCACAGTTCTCTATACCATTAACCCCTTAAGGACCCGGGCTTTTTTCGTTTTTTCATTTTCAATTTTTCCTCCTTAACTTTAAAAAATCATAACTCTTAAAAATTTTCACCTAAAATTCTATATGATGGCTTATTTTTTGCGTCACTAATTCTACTTTGTAATGACATTAGTAATTTTACCCAAAAATCTACGGTGAAACGGGAAAAAAAATCAATGTGCGACAAAATTGATGAAAAAACACTATTTTGTAAGTTTTGGGGGCTTCCGTTTTTACGCAGTACATTTTTCGGCAAACTTTGTACCTTATCTTTTTTCTGTAGGTCCATACGGTTAAAATGATACCCTACTTGTATAGGTTTGATTTTGTATCACTTCAGAAAAAAATCATGAATACATGCAGGAAAATGTATACGTTTAAAATGGTCATATTCTGACCCCTATAACTTTTTTATTTTTCTGTGTTCAGGGCGCTATGAGGGCTCATTTTTTGCACCGTATTCTGAAGTTTTTAGCGGTACCATGTTTGTTCTGATCAGACTTTTTGATCACTTTTTATTCCCTTTTTTGTGGTATAAAAAGTGATCAAAAATGCGCTATTTTGGACTTTGGAATTTTTTTACGCGTACGCCATTGAACGAGTGGTTTAAAAAGCGGTATATTTTTATAATTCGGACATTTCCGCACACGGCGATACCACATGTGTTTATTTTTATTATTATTTACACTGTGTTTTTTTTTATTCTTGGAAATGCCGGGTGATTCAAACTTTTATTAGGTGAAGGGATAATTGAAAGGGTTAATGATTTTTTGTACACTTTTCTTATGCAATATTATAGCTCCTATAGGGGGCTATAACATTGCAATAACTGATCTTTTACACTGATTGATCCATCTCCATAGGAATGGATCAATCAGTGTTTTCGGCGATTGAATGCTCAAGCCTGGATCTCAGGCTTGAAGCATTCATTCGGCAATCGGACAGCACAGGAGAAGGTAAGAAGACCTCCTCCTGTGCTACAGCTGTTCGGGATGCCGCGATTATACCGTGGCGATCCCGAACAGCTCCCTGAGCTAACCGTCAACTTTCATTTTCGTTTTTAACCGCGCGGCTCAGCTTTGAGCACGCGGCTAAAGGGTTAATAGCGCGCGGCACAGCGATCAGTGCCACGCGCTATTAGAGGCGGGTCCCGGCTTCAATATGACGCCAGACCCGCCGCAATATGATGCGGGATCACCGTGTGACCCCGCGTTATATCGCAGGACCGGGACCCAGGACGTACCCATACGTCCTGGGTCCTTAAGAGGTTAAAGGGGTACTCCGGTGAAAACCTTTTTTCTTTAAAATCAACTGGCTCCGGAAAGTTAAACAGATTTGAAAATTACTTCTAATTAAAAATCTTAATCCTCCCTGTACTTATTAGCTGCTGAATACTACAGAGGAAATTCTTTTCTTTTTGGAATGCTCTCTGATGACATCACGAGCACAGTGCTCTCTGCTGATGTTATTATAATAATAATTCTTTATTTATTTATTGTTGTCCTTAGTGGGATTTGAACCCTCTCCAGCTCCACTATATCTTTCTTGTACACTGGTGCCCAGTACTGTACACAGTATTTGTTACGCCGAGCGCTCCGGGTCCCTGCTCCTCCCCGGAGCGCTCGCGGCGTTCTCCTCTCTGCAGTGCCCCGGTCAGACCCGCTGACCGGGAGCGCTGCAATGTCTCTGCCGGCGGGGATGCGATCCGCGTAGCGGGACACCCCCGCCCGCGGGTCGCATCCCAATCCACTCACCTGTCCCGTTCCCCGGCTGTCACGTCCCAGCGCGCGCGGCCCCGCTCTCTAGGGCGCGCGCGCGCCGGCTCTCATAGATTTAAAGGGTCAGTGCACCACTAATTGGTGCCTGGCCCAATCAGTGTCAATCACTTCCATTGATATAAAAACCCACTTCTCCTTCCTGTCCCTGCCGGATCTTGTTGCCTTAGTGCCCTGAGAAAGCGTTTTAGTGTGTTCCCAAGCCTGTGTACCCAGACCTTCTGCTGTTGCCCCTGACTACGACTCTTGCTGCCTGCCCTGACCTTCTGCTATGTCCGACCTTGCTCTTGCCTTGTCCCTGTGTACCACGCCTGTCTCAGCTGTCAGTGGGGTTGAGTCGCTATCGGGTGGAACGACCTGGGGGTTACCTGCCGCTGCAAGTCCATCCCGCTTTGCGGCGGGCTCTGGTGAAAACCAGTAACCCCTTAGATTCCGTTCCCCTGGTACGGCCCACGCCATCACCTCACTGACACAGGGGTTCCACCTCCAGTGTCCTCGCTGCATATCAGTCCGGATCCTGACAGTATTCTATGTGAGGTCTGACTAGTGATTTGTACAGCGGTGGAATTATTTCCTTGTCGTCGGCATCTATGCCCCTATTGATGCACCCCATGATTTTATTAGCCTTGGCAGCAGCTGCCCGACACTGGTCACTACAGCTAAATTTACTGTTATCTAAGACTCCTAAGTCCTTTTCCATGTCAGTCGTCCCAAGTGTTCTCCCATTTAATACATAATCCCAGCTCGAATTTTTCTTCCCCATGTGCATTACCTTACATTTATCAGTGTTGAACCTCATCTGCCACTTCCCAGCCCAAACCTCCAACCTATCCAGATCCATTTTTAACAGTGCACTGTCCTCTATAGTGTTTACCGCTTTACAAAGTTTAGTGTCATCTGCTACTTTACTATTCAACTCCTCTGCAAGGTCATTAATGAATATATTAAATAGGACAGGACCCAAGACGGACCCCTGTGGTACCCCACTAGTAACAGTCACCCAATCAGAATAAGTACCATTAACCCCTTAAGGACCCAGCCATTTTACACAATATGTCCACTTTATGTTTGCATCATAAAATTGACGTGTATTTACTTTTGGACGACATCAGAGGGCTTCAAAGTTCAGCAGCAATTTTCCAATTTTTCACAAAATTTCCAAAATCGCAATTTTTCAGGGACCAGTTCAGGTTTGAAGTGGATTTGAAGGATCTTCATCTTATAAATACCCCACAAATGACCCCATTATAAAAACTGCACCCCAAAAATTATTCAAAATGACATTCAGTCAGCATTTTAACCCTTTAGGTGTTTCACAGGAATAGCAGCAAAGTGAAGGAGAAAATTCACAATCTTCATTTTTTACACTTGCATGTTCTTGTAGACCCAATTTTTGAATTTTTACAAGGGGTAAAAGGAGAAAATTGATACTTATATTTGTAGCCCAATTTCTCTCGAGGAAACACATACCTCATATGTCTATGTAAAGTTTTCGGCGGGCGCAGTAGAGGGCTCAGAAGCGAAGGAGCGACAAGGGGATTGTTACGCCGAGCGCTCCGGGTCCCTGCTCCTCCCCGGAGCGCTCGCGGCGTTCTCCTCTCTGCAGTGCCCCGGTCAGACCCGCTGACCGGGAGCGCTGCACTGACACTGCCGACGGGGATGCGATTCGCATAGCGGGACGCGCCCGCTCGCGGATCGCATCCCAATCCACTTACCTGTCCCGGTCCCTGGCTGTCACGTCCTGGCATGCGTGGCTCCGCTCCCTAGGGCGCGCGCGTGCCAGCTCTCTAAGATTTAAAGGGCCAGTGCACCACTAATTGGTGCCTGGCCCAATCAGTGTAATTAGCTCCCACCTGCTCCACGCCTTTATAACCTCACTTCCCCTTCCCAGCATTGCCGGATCTTGTTGCCCTTGTGCCTAGTGAAAGCGTTTCCTGTGATTGCCTTACCAGTGTTTCCAGACCTTCTGCCGTTACCATTGACTGCGAACCTTGCCGCCTGCCCTGACCTTCTGCTACATCTGACCTCGCCTCTGTCTAGTCCTTCTGTCCCACGTCTTCTCAGCAGTCAGCGAGGTTGAGCCGTTACCGGTGGATATGACCTGGTTGCTACCGCCGCAGCAATACCATCCCGCTTTGTGGTGGGCTCTGGTGAATACCAGTAGCAGCTTAGACCCGGTCCACGCCAATCCCTCGCTGACACAGAGGATTCACATCCAGCCTGCCGAATCCTAACAGTAGATCCGGCCATGGATCCCGCTGAGGTGCCGCTGCCAAGTCTCGCTGACCTATCCACGGTGGTCGCCCAGCAATCCCAACAGATCGCCCAACAAGGACAGCAGCTGTCGCAGTTGACCGCCATGCTACAGCAACTTCTGCCACAGCTACAGCAGCAACCATCTCCTCCACCAGCTCCTGCACCTCCTCCGCAGAAAGTGGCCGCTCCTAACCTCCGCTTGTCCCTGCCGAACAAATTTGATGGGGACTCTAAACTCTGCCGTGGTTTCCTGTCTCAATGTTCCCTACATTTGGAGATGTTGTCGGACCAATTTCCTACAGAATGGTCTAAGGTGGCTTTCGTAGTTAGTCTTTTGTCTGGAAAGGCCTTGTCGTGGGCCACACCGCTCTGGGACCGCAATGATCCTGCCACAGCCACTGTCCAGTCCTTCTTTGCTGAAGTCCGTAGTGTCTTCGAGGAACCAGCCCGGGCCTCCTCTGCCGAGACTGCTTTGCTGAACCTGGTCCAAGGAAGTTCTTCTGTAGGCGAATACGCCATCCAGTTTCGTACCCTCGCCTTGAGCTTGCCTGGAACAATGAGGCTCTCTGCGCGACCTTCAAGAAAGGCTTATCCAGCAACATCAAAGATGTACTGGCCGCACGAGAAATTCCTGCTAACCTGTCTGAACTTATCCATTTGGCCACCCGCATCGACATGCGTTTTTCTGAAAGACACCAGGAACTCCACCAGGAAAAGGACCTTGATCTCTGGGCACCTCTCTCCCAGTATCCTTTGCAATCTACCCCTGTGCCTC
Source organism: Hyla sarda (assembly GCF_029499605.1). NCBI lineage: Eukaryota > Metazoa > Chordata > Amphibia > Anura > Hylidae > Hyla > Hyla sarda. Next base: position 207,062,421 of record NC_079193.1, on the reverse strand, counting down.
CCGCCGAGGAGGCTATGCAAGTGGATCGGTCTCGCCTGACCCATGAAGAGAGGACTCACCGCAGAGATAAAAATTTATGTCTGTACTGCGCTAGTACCGCACATTTCCTAGTGGATTGCCCTATTCGTCCACCGCGTCTGGGAAACGCACGCACGCACCCAGCTCACGTGGGAGTGGCGTCTCTTGGTGTGAAGTCTGCTTCTCCACGTCTCACTGTGCCCGTGCGGATTTCTCATTCTGCCAACTCCTCCTTCTCAGCTGTGGCCTTCTTGGACTCTGGTTCTGCGGGAAATTTTATTTTGGCCTCTTTTGTTAATAGGTTCAGCATCCCAGTGACCCGTCTCGTCAAGCCGCTCTACATTTCTTCTGTCAACGGAGTAAAATTGGACTGCACTGTGCGTTACTTCACAGAACCCCTGCTTATGAGCATTGGACTACATCACGAAAAAAAATTATTTTTTGTTCTGCCCAACTGCACCTCTGAAGTCCTCCTCGGTCTGCCATGGCTCCAACGTGCCATGGCTCCGGGTCCCTGCTCCCCCTCGGAGCACTCGCGGCGTTCTCCTCTCTGCAGCGCCCCGGTCAGACCCGCTGACCGGGAGCGCTGCACTGACACTGCCGACGGGGATGCGATTCGCATAGAGGAACGCGACCGCTAGTCCTTCTGTCCCACGTCTTCTTAGCAGTCAGCGAGGTTGAGCCATTACCGGTGGATACGACCTGGTTGCTACCGCCGCAGCAAGACCATCCCGCTTTGCGGCGGGCTCTGGTGAATACCAGTAGCAACTTAGACCCGGTCCACCGGTACGGTCCACGCCAATCCCTCGCTGACACAGAGGATCCACATCCAGCCTGCCGAATCCTAACAGGAATTTTGGAGAGTATCTTTTTCTGAAATGGTTTTTGGGGGGCATGTTGCATTTAGGAAGCCCCTATGGTGCCAGAACAGCAAAAAAAAACACATGGCATACCATTTTGGAGACTAGACCCCTTGAGGAACATAACAAGGAATAAAGTGAGCCTTAATACCCCACAGGTGTTTCACGACTTTTGCATATGTAAAAAAAATTAAAATAAAATTTCACTAAAATGTGTGTTTCCCCCCAAATTTTACATTTTTGCAAGGGTTAATAGCAGAAAATACCCCATAAGTTGACCTGAAGTGCACTACGGGCGAACTACAATGCTCAGAAGAGAAGGAGTCATATTTGGCTTTTTGAGAGCAAATTTTGCCCGGGGGCATGTCGCATTTAGGAAGCCCCTATGATGCCAGGACAACAAAATAACCCCCACATGGCATACCATTTTGGAAACTAGACCCCTTGAGGAATGTAACAAGGGATACAGTGAGCATTTAACCCCCACTGGTGTCTGTCAAATCTTTGGAACAGTGGGCTGTACAAATTTTTTTATTTGCACAGCAAAATGTTCCAAAGATCTGTCAGACACCAGTGGGGTGTAAATTCTCACTGCACCCCTCATTACATTCCGTGAGGGGTGCAGTTTCCGAGTTTTTTTTTTTTTTTTTTTTGCGTTTGTCAAAACCACTGTAACAATCAGCCCCCCCCTGTGCAAATCACCTCAAATGTACATGGTGCACTCTCCCTTCTGGGCCTTGTTGTGCGCCCCCAGAGCACTTTGCGCCCACATATGGAGTATCTCCGTAGTCGGGAGAAATTGCAGTACAAATTTTGGGGGGCTTTTTTTCCCTTTTACCTCTTGTCAAAATGAAAAGTATAGGGCAACACCAGCATGTTAGTGTAAAAAATTAATTTTTTTACATTAACATGCTGGTGTAGACCCCAACTTCACCTTTTCATAAGGGGTGAAAGGAGAAAAAGCCCCCCAAAATTTGTTAGGCAATTTCTCCCGAGTACGGCGATACCCCATATGTGACCCTAAACGATTGCCTTGAAATACGACAGGGCTCCAAAGTGAGAGCGCCATATGCATTTGCCTCCTGAATTAGGGATTTGCATAGGGGTGGACATAGGGGTATTCTACGCCAGTGATTCCCAAACAGGGTGCCTACAGCTGTTGCAAAACTCCCAGCATGCTTGGACAGTCAACGTCTGTCCGGCAATACTGGGAGTTGTTGTTTTGCAACAGCTGGAGGCTCCATTTTGGAAACAGTGGGGTATGTGTATATGTAGCGTTTTTTACTTTTTATTTTGTGTTAGTGTAGTGCTTTTAGGGTACAGTCACACGGACGGGGGATTACAGCGAGTTTCCCGCTGCGAGTTTGAGCTGCCGCGCAAAATTTGCTGCATCGCAAACTTGCAGCCTGATACTCACTGTAAGCCCCCTGCCCATGTGAATGTACCCTGTACATTCACAGGGGGTGGGGGGACCTCCAGCTGTTGCAAAACTACAACTCCCAGCATGCACAGTCTATCAGTGCATGCTGGTAGTTATAGTTTTGCAACAGCTGGAGGGACACGGGTTGGGAAACACTGAGTTAGGAAACAGACAATGTTTCCCAACCAGTGTGCCTCCAGTTGTTGCAAAACCACTACTCCCAAACATTCTCAGGCATGCTGGAAGTAGTAGTTCGGCAACATCTTTAGAGCCAGATGTTGCCGAACTACAACTCCCAGCATGCTTGGAGTTGTAGTTTTGCAACATCTGGATGACTACAGTTTGCAGACCACTAATACAGTGGTTCCCAATCTGTGCCCTTCCAGATGTTGCAAAACTACAACTCCCAGTATGCCAAAACTGTCCAGACATGCTGGGAGTTGTAGGTCTGCAACATCTGAAGGGCCAGATGTTACAGAACTACAACTCCCAGCATGCCTGGACAGTAAGGGCATGCTGAGGATGTGTAGTTTTGCAACATCTGGAAGGCCACAGTGGTCTCCAAACTGTGGACCTCCAGATGTTGCAAAACTGCAACTCCCAGCATGCCCAGATGCCAAGGGCTGTCTGGGCATGCTGGGAGTTGTAGTATACAGGGTCCCATTACAGCAATGCATGCCGCTTTACAGCGACGTGCATTTCTGTAAAGGGCCCGACCGCGGCTGAAGAGGAACTCACATGTCGCTGCCGCCGTCTTCATCGCCGGGATCCGGGTCTTCAGGGCCGGGCCCCAGCACTCCCTCGTCCCCCGCCGCGTCCTCCGGTCTTCCTCCCGTCCTCTCCGGACTTCCAGGGGCCGGGCAGGGCGGGAGGAGGTAACCGCCCCCCCTCCTGCGATTGGTCGGTTAGCTAACCGACGAATCGCAGGGGATAGGAGGAGGTGGCACGCTTGCCACCTCGCTCCTATACTCCAGCATGGCCCTGGCTGTCTGTGACAACCGGGATCATGCAAAATTACCGGGCGGTCGGGTCCCAGAGACCCGATCAGCCTGGTATTGCCGCAGATCGCAGGGACGATTTCCCTCGCGATTTGCGACGATCGCCGACATGGGGGGCCTACATGGCCCCCCTCGGCGTTTGCCCTGGATGCCTGCTGAAGCATTTCAGCAGGCATCCGCTTCCGATCTCTACCTGGCACGCGGCAGGGAGCGGAAACCGCCATGACGTACTCATACGTCATGGGTCCTTAAAGCCCAGGGTGCGGAGACGTATGCATACGTCATGGGTCCTTAAGGGGTTAATAACCACCCTCTGTTTCCTATCGTTGAGCCAGTTACTTACCCACTTGCACACATTCTGCCGCAAGCCCAAACCTTTTCATTTTACGCACCAACCTTTTATGTGGAACCGTATCAAATGCTTTGGAAAAATCCAGATATACGACATCCAGCGATTGCCCCTGGTCCAGTCTGGTGCTCACCTCCTCATAAAAGCTGATCAGGTTAGTTTGACAGGATCAATCCCTCATAAATCCATGCTGATACAGGGTCATACATTTATTTTTATCAAGATATTCCAAAATAGCATCTCTTAGGAAACCCTCAAACAATTTACATACAACCGAGGTTAAACTAACAGGTCTATAATTCCCGGGGTCACCTTTTGACCCCTTCTTAAATATTGGCACCACATTTGCCATGCGCCAGTCCTGGGGAACAGTCACTGTCACTATAGAGTCCCTGAATATTAAAAATAGGTGTCTGTCTATTACATTACTTAATTCCTTTAGAACATGGGGGTGAATGCCATCTGGACCTGGTGATTTGTCTATTTTGATTTTTTGTAGGTGGCACTGTACTTCTTCCTGGGTTAGACCGGTGACCTGTACTGGGGAGTTTACCTTATCACACTGTAGTTCATGTCACGATGCCGGCTGGCAGGTAGTGGATCCTCTGTGCCAGAGAGGGATTGGCGTGGACCGTGCTAGTGGATCGGTTCTAAGTCACTACTGGTTTTCACCAGAGCCCGCCGCAAAGCGGGATGGTCTTGCTGCGGCGGTAGTGACCAGGTCGTATCCACTAGCAACGGCTCAACCTCTCTGACTGCTGAAGATAGGCGCGGTACAAGGGAGTAGACAGAAGCAAGGTCGGACGTAGCAGAAGGTCGGGGCAGGCAGCAAGGATCGTAGTCGGGGGCAACGGCAGGAGGTCTGGAACACAGGCTAGGAACACACAAGGAAACGCTTTCACTGGCACAATGGCAACAAGATCCGGCGAGGGAGTGAAGGGGAAGTGAGGTATAAATAGGGAGTGCACAGGTGAACACACTAATTGGAACCACTGCGCCAATCAGCGGCGCAGTGGCCCTTTAAATCGCAGAGACCCGGCGCGCGCGCGCCCTAGGGAGCGGGGCCGCGCGCGCCGGGACAGGACAGACGGAGAGCGAGTCAGGTACGGGAGCCGGGATGCGCATCGCGAGCGGGCGCTACCCGCATCGCGAATCGCATCCCGGCTGGAGACGGTATCGCAGCGCACCGGGTCAGTAGAGCTGCCCGGAGCGCTGCGGTAGCGAGAGAGAAGCGAGCGCTCCGGGGAGGAGCGGGGACCCGGAGCGCTCGGCGTAACAGTTCACCTGGCATTTCATTTTCCTCGGTGAATACAGTGGAGAAGAATTTGTTTAGTATATTTGCTTTTTCCTGATCCCCGTTTATAATTTCTTCCTCATCATTTTTTAAAGGGCCAACACTTTCATTTTTGACCTTTTTGCTATTTATATAATTAAAGAACATTTTGGGGTTAGTTATACTCTCTTTGGCAATGAGTCTTTCTGTCTCTATTTTTGCGGCTTTTATCTGTTTTTTTTTTACATATTTCACATTTTTCTCTATAGTTTTTTAATGCTTCTTCACTGCTGTCCTGTTTTAGTAATTGAAATGCTTTATTTTTGTCATTTATTGCCCCCTTAACATTTTTATTCATCCATATTGGTTTTCTTTTATTTCTGACCCTTTTATTCCCATAAAGTATATACATCTTACAGTGAAAATTTAAGATATTTTTAAAAGTCTCCCATTTAGTGTCAGTATTGTTCTTTTTGAGGACATTATCCCATTTTATATTGTTATGGGCTTCTCTGAGTTGATCGAACTTTGCCTTCCGAAAGTTCATTGCTTTTGTGGCCCCTCGAGAGATTCCCTTATTGAAGAACAAGTTATAATGTATTAAATTATGATCACTATTTCCTAGGTGTCCATCTACTTGCACATTAATTACTCTGTCAGGTACGTTGGTAAATATTAAGTCTAGAAGGGCGCCCCCTCTGGTCGGGCCCTGCACCATTTGGGACAGATAATTGTCTTTAGCTAAAGTCAGAAACCTGTTTCCTTTAAAGTCGCAGTCGGCCCAGTTCTCCATGAACCCAAACCCCTCCTTCCTACACCAGCTTCTGAGCCACTTGTTTACCTCCCTAATCTCCCGCTGCGTCTCTGGTGTGGCTCGTGGTACAGGTAATATTTCAGAAAATACTACCTTGGAGGTCCTTGCCTTAAGCTTGCAGCCTAAGTCCCTGAAATCATTTTTAAGGACACTCCATCTACCTCTTACTTTGTCATTGTTGCCAATATGTACCATGACTGCTGGGTCTTCTCCAGCCCCACCCAGCAACCTGTCAACCCGATCCGCGATGTGCTGAACTCGAGCGCCAGAAAGACAACACACTGTTCGGCGATCCCGGTCTTTGTGACAGATTGCCCTGTCTGTCCCCCTAATAATTGAGTCCCCCACTACCAGTACCTGTCTGGCCTGCCCTGCTCTCCTCCCTCCCTCCTTACTGGAGCAGACACCCCCCTGGCGGTCAGAGGCAGAGTCCTGCTGCAGTACCGCTAGCTCTGAAATGGCATCCCCCTTATCTGCCAACCGGGCAAACTTGTTGGGGTGTGCCAGTTCAGGACTAGCCTCCCTGACACTTTTCCCTTTACCCCGTTTTCTAACTGTAACCCAGCTAACTGCCTGACTGTCCTGCACCTCTGTCCCACTATCCTCCCCCACCTCTACCCCAGAGAGTACCTGCTCAGTGAGCAGGAGACTCCTCTCTGGGTTGTCAATGCATCTCAGTGTTGCCAGTTGCTCCTCTAGATCCAGCATCTGGGCTTCCAAATGAGCAACTCGCATACATCTCGCACAACAATATGCACCCTCAAACTGTTGTTCAAGGATTGCATACATTGTGCAAGATGCACACTGGACTGCCTTTTCCAACATGGAGGTCATACTAGATTTGGGGGTAGCAAAAATTAACAGAAAAGAAAAAAATAATCAAATATTTCAATTTAAACTTCCTGAATTTAAATTCCCTTAATTTTAAGTCCCCTCACTTTTATACTCACTCACTTGTATGCTTCACACTCTTGTATACAGACAAACAATCACTAGCTCAACATAGTGTACTTGCTTTATATTTATCACAACCACAACCACCTCTCTTCCACTGCCTGGAAGTGAATGCACTTTAGTGAAACATTTTTTTTTTTTTCATTTACACATCCGAACTTAACAAAAAGTCGTCAAAGACCTGTGGGGTGTTAAGGCTCACTGGACCCCTTGGTACGTGCCTTGAGGGGTGTAGTTTCCAAAATGGTATGCCATGTGGGGGTTTTCTGCTGTTCTGGCACCATAGGGGCTTCCTAAATGTGACATGCCACCCAAAAACCATTTCAGCAAAAATTCACTCTCCAAAATCCCATTGTTGCTCCTCCCCTTCTGAGCCCTCTACTGCACCCGCCGAACACTTGACATACACATATGAGGTATTTTCTTACTCTAGAGAAATTGGGTTACAAATTTTGGGGGGCTTTTTCTCCTATTCCCCCTTGTAAAAATTCAAAAACTGGGTCTACAAGAACATGCGAGTGTAAAGAATTGAGATTTTGAATTTCCTCCTTCACTTTGCTGCTATTCCTGTGAAACACCTAAAGGGTTAACACACTTACCCAAATGTCATTTTGGATACTTTGAGGGGTGCAGTTTTTATAATGGGGTCATTTGTGGGGTATTTCTAATATGAAGGCCCTTCAAATCCACTTCAAAACTGAACAGGTCCCTGAAAAATTCCAATTTAGAACATTTTGTGAAAAATTGGAAAATTGCTGCTGAACTTTGAAGCCCTCTGATGTCTTCCAAAAGTAAAAACCTGTCAACTTTATGATGAAAATATAAAGTAGACCTATTGTATCTGTGAATCAATATATAATTTATTTGGAATGTCTGCTTTTGTTACAAGAAGAGAGCTTCAAATTTAGAAAAATGCTAAATTTTAAATTTTTTTATAAAATTTTCGAATTTACCACTAACATGAAGTAGAATATGTCACGAAAAAGCAATCTCAGAATCAGAATGAAAAGTAAAAGCATCCCAGAGTTATTAATGCTTAAAGTGACAGTGGTCAGATGTGCAAAAAATTCCCTGGGTCCTTTAGGTGAAAATGGGCTGGTTCCTTAAGGGGTTAAACCCCACTGGCATTTGACAGATCTTTGGAACAGTGGGCTGTGCAAATGAAAAATTTTCATTTTTCATTTTGACAGACCACTGCTCAAAAAAAATCTATCAGACCCCTGTGAGATGTAAATGCTCACTGCACCTCTTATTAGGGGTGTAGTTTCTAAAATGGGGTCACATGTGTGGGGGGGGGGGGTTCACTGTTCTGGCACCATGGAGGCCTAAACGCACATGGCCTTCAATTTCAGCCAGATTCTCTCTCCAAAAGCCCAATGGTGCTCCTCCTCTTCTGAGCCCTGTAGTTCACCCGCAAAGCACTTTACATCCACATGTGGGGTATTTTCTGACTCATAAGAAATGGGGTTACAAATTTTGTGGGACTTTTTTAAAAATGATAAAATTGGGGTAACAACAGCATTTTAGGGAAAAAAATATAAACAATTTTTATTTTCACCTCCAACTTTAACTAAACTTTGTCAAACACTTGTGGGATGTTAAGGCTCACTATACCCCTTGTTACTTTACGTGAGGGGTGTAGTTTTCAAAATGGGGGTCACATATGGGTGTTTTTTATGTTTATGTCAGAACTGCTGTAACTACCAGCCACCCCTGTGCAAATCACCAATTTAGGACTCAAATGTATATGGTACACTCTGTTTACACTAACATGCTGGTGTAGACCCAAAATTTACCTTTTCTTAAGGGGTAAAAGAAGAGACAAAAAAATTGTAACCCAAAACTGTTGCCTTGAAATATGAGAGGGCTCCAAAGTGAAAGAGCACATGTGCATTTGAGGCCTAAATTAGGGATTTGCATCCACCACCAAATTACCCTAAGGCAGTGCTTCCCAAATAGGGTGTCTCCAGCTGTAGCAAAACTCCCAGCATGCCAGGACAGTCAGGGGCTATGCCGATGTTCTGGCCCCTGTATCAACCGTCAATACGCACAGAGTAAGTTTGCTCTGTGCAGTGATGACAGCAGGGTGCCGCAACTGAGATCACGGGGGTCCTTTGGAGAGGGGATAAGATGTCTTGGTGCGTAGTACCCCTTTAAGAGGGAAAAACATGATATATATTTAACCCCAACCCAAATGTACCCTATTTTTATTTTCTACCTAAGGTACATAAAGACCGAAAAAAAACACCTGTCGTACGATAGTTGCCAGATGTTTATCTGAATATATAGACCATCAGTTAAAGAAATGTGTGGTGTCTTTACCAGCATACCTCAGAAATAAAAGGGCATTTATTAACCCTATTGAAAGATATCATACTGGAAGAGGACTATATGTGGGCAACACTAGATGCTGCTTCATTATATAGTAACATACCACATGACAGAGGAGTGGAAGCTGTGTGATCTTTTTTAGTGGAAGATCCCTTGATGCCCATACATCAGAGGAACTTCATTTTGGAGGCCATTAAAGGCGTAGTCCAGTGTTGAAAAACATCCCCTATCCTGAGGATGTTTCAGATCGCGGGGAGTCCGACCACTGGGGGCCCCGTGATCTCCTGTACGGGGCCCTGGCTCGCTGGCCAGATAGTGCGTGTTGACCACCAGACGAAGGGGAAGGCCAGAGATTGCCAAAGGCAGCGCTGCATCAGTCCCCCATAAAATTTGAGTTCCTGGATTTAAATATCTATATTCAGGATGGCTGTTTGCATACTGCCCCCTATTTTAAGGAGGTGGATGCAAACAGATACCTCGACTTTAACAGTTGCCATCTGAAATAATGGAAGAAGAACATTCCATTCGGTCAAATGAAAAGAATCCAAAGGAATTGTTCTTCCACACAAAAATGCCAGCAACAACTAGATAACCTGGAGGATCGTTTTAAACAAAAAGGGTATCCCAAACCCCTTATACAAGGAGCACGCCAGAGAGTGGACGAATTAGAACAAAGTGCTTGCTTGAAAAATAATAAACAGGGTAATGCAGAGGGTGGTTATAATGATGAATTTGATTCTGTTTTTCTAACTAGATATTACACTTCACACACCAATATTTATATTTTTTTATTTTTTTTTGTATAGGTAATATCACCAGCTCATATTATTGTGCCATGATTACTGGCACCATATGTAGTCCCCCAGTTATTCTTCTTTAGTTTGTTTTTCCGTGTCCTGTGCAGTATTTCTTCCAGAAGTCCACTTGATGGCCCACATGGTGGTCTACACCCCGAAGTCATCAATTTTTACTCTAAGAGAGAGTGTGCAGCTGTTTCTGGAGACTGTCAACAATAACCTCTGCATGGTGGAATAATAGGTCACGATGTTTATCAGGATCAGTAGAAGCATCACCCACTCGATGATTATGATGGGGATTTCACGGATCTCGTCCCAGTCTTCATCATTATAGAATAATTCCTTTAATGTTTCATATCCAAAATAGAAAATTGTGCAGACAAAAGTCAGGCCACAGCAGGTGCATCTACTTTTGTGGATGACTTTGTTTGCTCCTGGTAATTTATACATCTGGATGGACTGCCAAAGGTAGTATAAGGCTTCACATGTAAATCGAGATTTTCCTAGCTTGTGACGGAAAATATTAGTTAAATGAAGACAGGAGGCGAATACCTTATGCATTAATCTTCCTTTATTAATGCCCATAGCAGAAATTCAACTTCGCTTTAGTGAATTCAACTAGAAAAAACTTTTAGATCTTAAAACTACAACTCTCAGCAGCCCTCTGGATGTATCGACCAATCCTAGAACAGGACAGCTGGTATATAATGGGCTGCTTCCTAACACTCCTCCTCTTTCTTGCTGCAAATCTGCAGATGCAACAGGGATTCTGGAACTGGACAACAACTCGAACGAGCTCCATGGAACTCCGAGGAACCGGACCCCGATGACCAAACAGGACCTGACCCAGAGGACAGAACAGGAAAAAATATCCCAACGGGGACAACTATGAAGCGTATGCCGGAAACTTCTCAGCCTCCGCCTTGTCGAATGCCTTCATCGATAACCTGGAACAAGAAGAGAACACCATGACAGGGTTGGGTCGGGGGGGGGGGGGGGGGGGGAAGATATTCGCCTCCTGTCTTCATATAACTAATATTTTCCGTCACAAGCTAGGAAAATCTCGATTTATATATCAGACAGGAGGCTCATATCTTATGCAAGTTCAAAGCTATACATAAATGCAAATGTACAAGCAATCCCACATACATAATAGATAGACAACACTTTTCACAGAACCGACATAGATACGTGCTCCTCGGGTCTAAAATAAAAATGGCGGAAGGTGGTCTCGGAAGACCAATCTGCCGCCATCAGTAGGTCTGAAAGAGAGCCTCCAGATGTGACTACCTTAGTAGCCATTGCGCCTCTGGAGGAATGGGCACCGAACAAGAGACGTCAATTCCTGCCATCTCCATGGTGGAACGTACCCACCTGGCTAAAGTAGCCGAAGAAACTGGTTGATGAGGACGGACGTAGGAGATGAGGAGTTGGGAACATTGTGGCGACCGTAAAAGAGCCGTCAGCGACTCATATGGATGCGTGGGAAAAACCGGTAAAAAATCGATTGAAGGCCAGTCTTCGTCCTACGTACGACCGAAAATCTAACTCCTTGCGGCGAAAATTGTCGCCTGGAAATGTCCAAAGTTCCTTAACAATGACGCACAGAGACGTTGCGCATGAACGTCCCTGTGTGGCGTTGTCAAGGCAACGTCACTACTCTGGGGCCGAAGCGCGGAGAGGAGGCCCCCCGGTGAAAAAGGACAGTCCGCAACGACTAACCATCCCCACCGGACGGTCCCTGCAGCATAGATGGCCCAGACCAGCTCACTCTAACTTCCCGCCGAGGGGAGGTGACTACAAAACAAAAGGGGGGGGGCTGGATGATGACGAAGGCCGCAGTGGTTTTCAACCTGCGGACCTCCAGAGGTTTCCAAACTACAACACCCAGCATGCCTGGACAGCCGGTGGCTGTCCGGGTATGCTGGGAGTTGTAGTTTTGCAAAATCTGGAGGTCCGCAGGTTGAAGACCATTGATGAAGGGATTGACAGGCGGTGATGATGAAGGGGGGGGATGATGACGAAGGCCGCAGTGGTCTTCAACCTGCGGACCTCCAGAGGTTTCCAAACTACAACACCCAGCATGCCTGGACAGCCGATGGCTGTCCGGGCATGCTTGGGGTTGTAGTTTTAAAACATCTGGAGGTCCGCAGGTTGAAGACCACTGATGAAGGGATTGACAGGCGGTGATGATGACGGGGGTGGTGATGTCGGGGGTGGTGATGACGGGGGTGGTGATGACGGGGGGTGATGATGACGGGGGTGATGATGAGGGGGGTGATGATGAGGGTGGGTGATGATGACAGGGTCATGATGACGGGGGTCTGGATGATTACATGGGGGGGATGATGTATTTCCCACCCTAGGCTTATAGTCGAGTCAATAACTTTTCCTGGGTTTTGGGGGTAAAATTAGGGGCCTCGGCTTATATTCGGGTCGGCTTAAACTCGAGTATATACGGTAGGTTGTAAGAGTACCCAGAGAAGTTACACATTGGGTAATGAACAATCCATAAGATGTGCTTACTGTACACTGGGACAGTTTTATGTGACAAATAGCACATTGCTGTTAGGTGGGGCACTGGGTGTGTATCTAAATGCCGTGTTTTTCTAGTTTATCCGGTAGGCTTGTCATTTCACCAGTTCTATTAAAATGAGTAGTAAACACAGACAACAATAATGTTGATATCCAATTGTTGTGATTTGTAAGGTGAGCTGTCCAGCTCTATACTCATACTCTTTACACATGCACTCTACAGTCATGGCCGTAAATGTTGACACCCCTGAAGTTTTTCTAGAAAAAGAAGTATTTCTCACAGAAAAGGATTGCAGTAACACATGTTTTGCTATACACATGTTTATTCCATTTGTGTGTATTGGAACTAAACCAAAAAAGGGAGTAAAAAAAGAAAATTGGACATAATGTCACACCAAACTCCAAAAATGGTCTGGAGAAAATTATTGGCACCCTTAACTTACAGGGGTATTCCAGGAAAAACTGGCTCCAGAAAGTTAAACAGATTTGTAAATTACTACTATTAAAAAATCTTAATCCTTTCAATAATTATCAGCTGCTGAAGTTGAGTTGTTGTTTTCTGTCTGGCAACAGTGCTCTCTGCTGACATCTCTGCTTGTCCCGGGAACTGCACAGAATAGAAGAGGTTTGCTATGGGGATTTGCTTTTCAACTGGGCGGTTCCCGAGACACGTGTCATCAGAGAGCACTTAGACAGAAAAGAAAAACTCAACTTCAGCAGCTCATAAGTACTGAAAGGATTAGGATTTTTAAATAGAAGTAATTTACAAATCTGTTTAACTTTCTGGAGCCAGTTTATATATATATATATATATATATATATATATATATATATATATACATAAAAAAAGTTTTTTCCTGGATAACCCCTTTAATATTTGGTTGCACACCCGTTGGAAAAAAAAATAACTGAAATCAGTCGCTTCCTATAACCATCAATAAGCTTCTTACACCTCTCAGCCGGAATGTTGGACCACTCTTCCTTTGCAAACTGCTCCAGGTCTCTCTTATTGGAAGGGCGCCTTTTCCCAACAGCAAAGTTTTTTGCAAACTTCTTGATAATGTTGCGCACTGTGGACAAAGGCAAATCTAGATCTCTGGAGATGACTTGTAACCGTGAGATTGTTGATATTTTTCCACAGTTTTTGTTCTCAAGTCCTCAGACAGTTCTCTTCTCCTCTTTCTGTTGTCCATGCTTAGTGTGGCACACAAGACAAATACTAAGTGAACTTCTCTCCTTTTTATCTGCTTTCAGGTGTGATTTTTATATTGCCCACACCTGTTACTTGCCCCAGGTGAGTTTAAAGGAGCATCACATGCTTGAAACAATCTTATTTTTCCACAATTTTGAAAGGGTGCGAATAATTTTGTCCAGCCCATTTTTGGAGTTTGTTGTGACATTATGTCCAATTTCCTTTTTTTCCTCCCTTTTTTGGTTTAGTTCCAATACACACAAAGGGAATAAATGTGTATAGCAAAACATGTGTTACTGCAATCCTTTTCTGTGATAAATACTTCATTTCTTGAAAAATTTCAGGGGTGCCAACATTTACGGCCATGACTGTATATAATTTCTACTTTTTGGAATGTAAGAATGCTATTGCTGTCAAAATCCAAACTATCAAAGAAAATACTTGGAAGCAATGACTGAGCAATGTCTATGATCACACACCAACAGAATCAGGGGATCATCCCAAGCTCCATTTTATGCAGAAATGTTCCTATGACTACTGTACAACATGCAAGTTCAGCATGGATTCTAAGCTATGTGCACCACAGTTTTTTGGGCCCCATCTGGTCAGTATTCTGGGCAAAATGCTATGTGAGAATAGGCCTTTAGGCTATGCTACATTTCTTATAGTGTTCTTTCTACTACGGTTTTGGGAGACACTGCCCCTTACTTATGTGGTGAAAAAAGTAATTGCAGCAGATTGTATAAGTCATGGATATTACACTGATTTTTCTGCAATGGAATTCATCATTAGCATAGCAACCAGTAGCAAATGAGCTGTAAATTTACATAGTTGCTCAGTGGTTAGCACTGTTGCCTTGAAGTTTTGGGGTCTTGGGTTCAAAGCCAGGCAAGGACAAGATATGCATGGAGTTTGTAAGTTCTCCACATGTCTGTGTAGGTTGTTCTTGTTTCCTCACACACTCCAAAAACATACTGATAGGTTGATTAAGAATTTAAATGTTAGAGACATTTACTATTTTTGTAGGTTTTTGGAATATATCTGACTGGGCTATTTTTACCAGACTTTCTAATTTAGCATATGTCTCGGCAAAATTGCGGCACACTGATAAAATGTGGCACCTTGTTCTTCAATCATGTTTAACCAAACAAAGAAATTATATTACAAAAACCCCATAGTAATTTTCCTTATCTACTGTATATTACTGTAATTCTGTTGGATTTTTCTTACCACTTTAGGGTACGTTCACACCTATGCAGATTTGATGCACAGGATTTTCTGCTGCGGATTTCAATGTGAACCAAATGACTGGGCACAGCTTCTAATCTGCAGTTACAAATCCTGCGCATCAAATCTGCGCAGGATCCTGTACATGTGAACGTACCCTTAAAGGGAATTTGTCTGTAAGATTTACCCTATACAGTGACCCCCCCGACCTACGATGGCCCCGACATACGATAATTTCAACATACGATGGCCTCTCAGAGGCCATCGCATGTTGGAGGCAGCATCAACATACGATGCTTTTGTATGTCGGGGCCATCGCATAAACGGCTATCCGGCAGCGCTGACTGCTTCAGCTGCCACCGGATAGCTGTTTACGGATCCCTCAACATACGATGGTTTCAACAAACGATGGTTCATTTGGAATGAATTACCATCGTATGTTGAGGGATCACTGTCTACACACTATTCACACTGAGGAATTGGCGTGGAATTCCGTGCATGGAATTGTGTGTTGGAATTCCGTGGTGTGATCCCCTAACATTAGTGTCAATAAGTCTTCCGCGTCTGAAATTGATCTGCGCAAAGAATGAACCTGTTAGTTATTTGTGCGGAGTTCTG
Organism: Hyla sarda; assembly: GCF_029499605.1. Lineage (NCBI taxonomy): Eukaryota > Metazoa > Chordata > Amphibia > Anura > Hylidae > Hyla > Hyla sarda. Next base: position 207,047,035 of record NC_079193.1, on the reverse strand, counting down.
CGAGCACTGCGTTGCCATCAATGGTGAGGGTGCAGTGGATACGTTGTCCTGGGTTGCACTCCTATTGAGGTGTGATCATTGAGGCACGGCCAAGTGTCATCACCAGCCCCAAAGCATTGTTATGCCAGGACACGCGCACTATTGTCCTCAGTATGCTGCGGCTTCATTCTCATGCCTTAGAGGTAAAGTAACTCCTGGCACTCTCACTTGCTGATAATGAAGATTCTTTATTCAAGCATTACACTGCAAACAGTACAGCAGCACGATTTCCGCTGGAACACGTGCTGCTGTAATGTTTGCAGTGTAATGCTTGAATAAAGAATATTCATTATCAGCAAGTGAGAGAGCCGGGAGTTACTTTACCTCTATTGGATGACTCAATCCACGTGCACCTAATCTTTCTACAGTGCCGACCGACCATACCTTGGACTCATTCTCATGCCTTACCTGCACTCGGAGATGTCTCCCAGTTTCTTTGGTGCAATTGGGGCATGAGAACAGAGCAGTGATGACATGAAACGATGCCGCAATAATTGTGCCTCAATAGGATTGCTTACAGCCCAGGACACCATGACTCCCCCAAGAACCCGCCCAAATGACTACTTGCAGTTAGCAAGCACACTGTGCGGGGCATAGATAAAAGTTGGCAGCTGGGACAACAGACATACAGACATTGTACGGAATATCAAATGAATGTCCATTTGTTATATAGGGTAAATCTTAGTGACAAATTTACCCTATATAATTCTTTTAATAATTATAAAATAAACAACCAAAAAAGAAAAAAATGCATTGTTGTTTAGGTTCCAATAATAAATCTGTAGGGCATTGAGAAAAACCCAGGGACACTGCAATTTTATCTTGTTAAGGGAACGTTCACATGCTTGGAACCAGCAAGCTACTCAACCATTTCAACTGGTCCACTGGCAAACTGCAAATCTGCCACTATTGCGGACTATCCGCGGACCAATACAAGTGAATAGTAGCATAACTTGCAGTGGATGTCTTGTAGCGGGAAACCCGCTGCTAGTTACCAGTGTGTGAACATACCCTTAAAGGGGTTCTCCGGTGCTTACACATCTTTTCCCCTATCCAAAGGACTGGGGATAAGATGCCTGATCGCGGGAGTGCCGCCGCTGGGGACCCCCAGGATCATGCACGCGGCACCCCGTTTGTAATCAGTACATTACAAACGGGGTGCCGCGTGCATGATCCCGGGGGTCCCCAGCGGCGGGACTCCTGCAATCAGGCATCTTATTCCCTATCCTTTGGATAGGGGAAAAGATGTGTTAGCATCGGAGAACTCCTTTAAGGCTGGGTTCACACCACGTTTTGTTAAATACGGTTCCCGTATACGGCTGGGAGGAGGGAGGCGGGGCTTAATCGTGGCGCCCGTACTCAGCTGTATTCGGGAACCGTATTTAATGTATGTCTATGAGCCGACCGGAGTGAACCGCAGCCTCCGGTCGGCTTCGTTTTTGGCCGTATGCGGTTTCGTGACCGTAAGCAAAAACGCGGTCGACCACGTTTTTGCCTGCGGTCGGGAAACCGCATACGGCCGAAAGCGAAGCCGACCTGCAGTTCACTCCGGTCGGCTCATAGACAAACATTAAATACGGTTCCCGAATACGGCTGGGTGCGGGCGCCACGATTAAGCCCCGCCCCCCTCCTCCCAGCCGTATACGGGAACCGTATTTAACAAAACGTGGTGTGAACCCAGCCTAATAAGGAATTTGTGGGTCTGTTGAGATCCTTCTTGTAAAGTGTCACGATTTGCTAAAGTTCTCAAAAGCTGACGCTAAACTGTCTGAGGCCCCTTTCCCACTGCCGTTAGTGCCCGGCAGTGTGACGGCCGCTGGGAGTGCCGGGCAGAATAATGGGAGAAAAATTACAGCATGTGCAGTCTTTTTCTCCCGCTATTTATAATTGGCACCCGGCGGCCCCCATAATAGCAAATGGGAGCCGTCAGGACCTGTTGTTTGCCCTTGCTTCCCGTTATGAGAACAGCTGTTAAAGTCTGGGGAAAAAAGAGAGACTTTGACGGCTGTTCTTAAAGGGGTACTCCAGTGGAAAACTTTTTTTTTAAATCAACTGGTGCCAGAAAGTTAAACAAATTTGTAAATGACTTCTATTAAAAAATCTTAATCCTTCCAGTACTTATTAGCTGCTGAATACTACAGGGGAAATTCTTTTCTTTTTGGAACACAGAGCTCTCTGCTGATATCACGAGCACAGTGCTCTCTGCTGACATCTCTGTCCATTTTAAGAACTGTCCAGAGTAGGAGAAAACCCCCATAGAAAACATATTCTGCTCTGGACAGTTCCTAAAATGGACAGAGATGTCAGCAGAGAGCACTGTGGTCATGATGTCAGCAGAGTGCACTGTGTTCCAAAAAGAAAAGAGTTTCCTCTGTAGTATTCAGCAGCTAATAAGTACTGGAAGGAGTGAGATTTTTTATAGAAGTAATTTACAAATCTGTTTCACTTTTTGGCACCAGTTGATTAAAAAAAAAAAAAGGTTTCCACCGGAGTACACCTTTAACGGGGAGCAACGGCAGTGTGAAAGTAGCCTGAATGGGAATAGTATGTCAGTGCCACTGAGTGATGATGATAATGAGCTTGGTAAAGTGCTGCGAAATGGGTAAGCGCTATCTAAAGAAAAGGCATGGTGTTATTCATGAGCCTATAGTTTCACATGAATGCTATTTTGGAATCCATGTGAAATCCTCTTCCCGTTCACACAGCGCAGGTTTGATTTAAAGCTGCGTCACAGGGGAAGTAAAACAAGGGACATGTCACTTTTTGGATTAAATTGGAAACAACATTGGGCACCCTGGATGCGGATTGGTCCCATTGAATGATGTTCATCTGCATCTAAATCTGTAGTTATACATCACATTTCCAATGTGGAATCTAAAATGGGTTCCCTCTTCTACAAAGAGGTCATCTTCAAGCGACGGTATTTCCAAGCGGAATCCGGCGGAAAAATTCTGCTCGGAAATTCTGTTGCATCACATGGTGGTATTTTCGCAGCAGAAACATCTGCCACAGAAACCCAATTCTGGCACCTGCAGAATAAATTGACATGTCAATTCTTTCAGCGGAATCCGCACGGAAATGCACTGCCGGCATCCGCTGTTCGAGGACATTCTGCTGTGTGAACATGGCCTTAGTGATACTCAGAAAGTTTGTTAAGTCGTTGTGCACATTCACACTACAGATGTTACGTCTGGTGTCCACTTGCAGCAGTTGCCTCCGGAATTGGCGCCTAATGTTCACACGGACATTATGCGCTATCTCGTTCACTAATGGCGCGCCTGCGCACTCCTCCAAACATGTTTAATCTTCCCTCCGACTGAAATTCCTGGTCAGAAGTATCGCAATGGAACTTCCGACATGTAAACAAAGCAGCAGAATCCTATTGAAATCATTGGGAGGCTGTTGCAAGCAAAAATCTGCCTGGAATTTCCGTAGTGTGAACGGGGTCTAAAAATAATGTACTGTATGGGGGAGATTTATCAAAACCTGTGTAGAGGGAGAGTGGTGCAGTTGCCCATAGCAACCAATCAGATTGCTTCTTTCATTTTTAAAGAGGCCTGTGAAAAATGAAAGAAGCGAGCTGATTGGTTGCTAGGGGCAACTGCACCACTCTTCCTCTACACAGGCTTTGATAAATCTCCCCCTATATGTATATAATGTTAGGGGTGAGCATTATCACCAATATAAGCTTCTATTCTGTCTATGGCAGTGTTTACCAACCTGGGTACCTCCAGCTGTTGCAAAACTACAACCCCCAGCATGCCCGGACAGCCTTTGGCTGTCCGGGCATGCTGGGGGTTGTAGTTTTGCAACAGCTGGAGGCACTCTGGTTGGGAACACTGTTCTATGGAGCAAGCTGACACTGTAGTAATGGCTGCCAGCACACTTGCATTCAGCAAGGTGAGGAAATGTGGGACATTACTATACCGCCACCTCTCTATACTGCTCTTTATTATCATCAGGAATAATATTAATACTGTGCTTTATTCTCTATAATATGGAGATATAAACCCAATATAACAATTCTGCATGGTGTAGCAGCGTGAGAAGTAGGTGGATAGTGCGGTAACGCACGGCCATGTAAATACACATTTAGTTGTTAGTAAATGTACAGAATAGAAGGTCCAGCTCTTATAGTGTAATGTTCGCATTGTGATACTGTGTGGGAAATCGTGAAAACATCAGCGGGAACTACATCTCCCGGCCTCCTCTGCTCCTTCATGACGTCATCAGAGAGCGACCAGGAAGCAACCGGGAACATGACAGTGGCAACAGAATGAGAAGTGCATGTGAGCCGAGGAGGATGAGTGCAGGCTGTGCTGTGTGTGTGTGAACAGTGACTGATCCTGGAGGGGCTGCTTTTACCAGTGTACGAGGTATGTCACCTCGGAATCCTCTCCTAGATTTACAGATCTCTTTTCACTTCATTTTTCTCTCCCTATCATTTCTGCATCACTATGATCTGGCCACCTTGTCTTTATAGAGATGTCTATAGATCTTTCTTTATATGAATAAAGTCACACCCATTTATCAACAGTGAAACAGGCACTGTTGCCCTTAGCAACCATTGGCAGCACAGTGTTAAAGGGGTACTCTGGGATCTGTAAACTTATCCCCTATCCTAAGGATAGGGGCTAAGTTTCTGATCGCAGAGGGGTCCAACCGCTGGGGCCCCTGCGATCTCACGTACAGGCCCTTGGCTCTTTGCAGAAATGGCGCGTTTTGACCACCGCTTGAAGCAGCGGCCGACATGCCCCCATCAATACATCTATATGGCAGTGCCAGAGAATGCTTAATGCAGTGCTCCGGATCTCCCATAGAGACTAATAAGGGTGCGTTCACACTGAGGCATTCACAAGGAATAATTTCGGTCAGGAAATTGTGCGGAATTCAAGTGGAATTTCCATGCGGATGAAGAGGAAGGAAGGAAGGAGGAGGCTATTTCATCTAATTTTCTGAATTCTGCTTGAATTCCGCTCCAATTCCGCTTGAAAACGATGTCTGGCAGAAATTTTTTTTTTAACCATTGACTTCCATTGGATTCTGCTCTAGGATTCCGCTTGAAGAATGAGCATTAGAGATGAGCGAACTTACAGTAAATTCGATTCGTCACAAACTTCTCGTCTCGGCAGTTGATGACTTATCTTGCGTAAATTAGTTCAGCCTTCAGGTGCTTTGGTGGGCTGGAAAAGGTGGATACATTCCTAGGAAAGAGTCTCCTAGGACTGTATCCACCTCTTCCAGCCCACCGGAGCACCTGAAAGCTGAACTAATTTATGCAGGAAAAGTCATCAACTGCCGAGCCGAGAAGTTAGTGACGAATTGAATTTACTGTAAGTTCGCTCATCTCTAATGAGAATGTTCTTTCTTCAAGCCGAAAGGAATTCAGTGTCGGAATTCTGCTAGCAGAATTTCCGCAGTGTGAACAGGACAGCAGAAATAACATTAAAGTCAATGGGCAGAGGAGATGTGCATTAATTTGGAGCAGAGAATTCAAGAGGAATTTCTCGAGTAAATTCCTCTTGAATTACTCAGTGTGAACGCACCCTTAAGGCTGAAAGCTGAGCTCTGGCGGGTTGCTATAGGCAGATGTACTGTTACCTATTGTTTTATGTGCAGTCTGATGTTGGCTGTTAGTGAATAGGCAGATATTGATTCTTATCTACACAATGCCTTATTATTTGTGGGATTTTATATACAGTTTTGAGTCTAGTGGTTTAGTCCTATTTTTCCCTTACATATAAGGGGAGATCTATCAAAGCCTGTGCAGAGGACGAGTAGTGCAGATGCACAAATCAACCAATCAGATTACTTTTTCATTGTTAAAGAGGCCTCTGAAAAATGAAAGAAGCAATCTGATTGGTTGCTATCTGCAACTGCACCACTCTTCCTCTACACATGGTTTTAATCTATCTCCCCCATAGTCATCTCCCTCTATATCCTTTCCCGTTCTCCTTCCTATTTTTTGTTGTCCCTCTTTCCAGATCTCACTGGAGAGGATCAGGTCATATATCCGACACTTAAAGGGGTAGTCCAGTGGTGAAAAACATATCCCCTATCCTAAGGATAGGGGATAAGTTCCAGATTGCTGGGGGGGTCCAACCGTTGGGGCCCCCCACGATCTCTCTGCACGGGACCCGGCTCGCTGGCCAGATAGCGCGTGTTGACCACCGCACGAAGCGGCGGCCGACACGCCCCCTCAATACATCGCTATGGCAGAGCCGGAGATTGCCGAAGGCAGTGCTTCGGCTCTGCCATAGAGTTGTATTGAGAGGGCTTGTCAGCCGCCGCTTCGTGCGGTGGTCAACACGCCCTCCTTTCCGCGGGCTGTCGGGTCCCTGTACAGGAGATCTCGGGCGGGGCCCCATCGGTCGGACCCCCGTAATCTGAATCTTTTCCCCTATCCTTAGGATAGGGGATACGTTTTTCACCACTGGACTACCCCTTTAAAGGGGTACTATGGTGTTTTTACTTATTTATTTATTATCCCCTGTGCCCGGGCTGTAAAACTTTGCAAAACAAACTTTAGCTCACCTGCCTACGTTCCCCCATTGCTCTGATATCGGTGTCACGTTCACTGGTCCCTATTTTCTTCTGCTTCCTGCGGGCCGTTGAATCACACTGCTCTCAGCAATGTCCCGCTGCAGCCGGTGATACACTGAACGCAGCATTACTCACTGACCCGCAGGAAGCAGAAGAAGACAGGGACCGGAGAACAGGACACCGATATTGGAGCAACGGGGGAACGTGTATCTTTTAAAGTTTGTTTTGTATAGTTTTGCAGCCCGAGCACAGGGGATAATAAAAAACCCCGACCATAGTACTCCTTTTAAAGGAAAACTGTAGTGGTACATAACTTATCCCCTATCCGAAGGATAGGGGATAAGTTATAGATCGCTTGGGGTCTGACTGCTAGGACTCCCGCGATCTCCTATATGGAGCCCTGGCCGTCCGCATGAAGTGTTTCATCCCTGCATGACATGGTGGCTGACACGCCCCTCCATATATCTCTATATATCTCATATATCATAAGGCATGTAAAGTTATCCACTTCATTACATTCAAACTTGCCCCCTTTTCATGTTACAGCTGCTTTTCTTCTTGTTTACTGCTCATTGTCTAGGCTACAGACCACTTCTCCTTACTCTAAAGCAGTGGATGGGCTGCTGCTGATGTCAACACTCTTGCACAGAGCTGTTCTCAATAGGCTCTGCTGCCTGTGTGCAAGCTGTACTGTGCCATGAAAAATCAGCAAATCCTTTGAATCTAGTGTCAGTCACAGAACAAGAGTACTGCCTGCTTGAAGCATAAAGAGAGAGAAAACAGTTAACATTCCTGCAGAGAGTACTTGTCTTTAAACTTTTTTTTATAGTCTACTTTATGACCCCCCCCAATAAACCCACCCTTAAGCCTTTTTCTTATATTTTTTTTTGTATATTAATTTTACATATTGATTTCCCCATTTCTTAACTTAACCCCTTAAGGACCAAGCCCATTTTCACCTTAAGGACCAGAGCATTTTTTTGCACATCTGACCACTGTCACTTTAACCATTAATAACTCTGGGATGCTTTTACTTAAGAATTTGATTCCGAGACATTTTTTTCGTGAGATATTCTACTTTAACATAGTGGTAAATTTTCGTCGATACTTGCATACTTTTTTGGGTGAAAAATTCCAAAATTTTATGAAAAATTTACACATTTTGCATTTTTCTAACTTTGAAGCTCTCTGCTTGTTAGGAAAATAGACATGCCAAATACATTTTATATTGATTAACATCTACAATATGTCTACTATTCTACAGAATGTAATAAGGGGTGCAGTGAGCATTTACACCCCACTGGCATGTGACAGATCTTTGGAACAAAATTACATTTCTCATTTTCACGGACCAATGTTCCAAAAAATCTGTCAGACACCTGTGGGGCGTACACGTGGGGGGGGGGGGGGGGGTCCATTGTTCTGGCACTATGGGGGCTTTGTAAACACATGTGGCATTTAATTCCAGACAAATTTTCTCTCCAAAAGCCCAATGGCGCTCCTTCTCTTCTGAGCATTGTAGTGTGCCAGCAGAGCACTTTACATCCACATATGGGGTATGTTCTTACTCAGAAGAAATGGGGCTACAAATTTCAGGGGGGCTTTTTTCCTATTTTCCCTTGTGAATTTAGGGTAACACCAGCATTTTAGTCAAAACTTTTTTTTTTTTCATTTTCCCGTCCAACTTTAACAAAAATTCGTCAAACACCTGTCGGGTGTTAAGGCTCACTATACACCTTATTACATTACGTGGGGGGTGTAGTTTCCAAAATGGGGTTACAAGTGGGTATTTATTGTTTTGCTTTTATGTCAGAACCGCTGTAAAATCAGCCACCCCTGTGCAAATCACAAATGTAGGCCTCAAATATACATAGTGCACTCTCACTCCTGAGCCTTGTTGTGTGTCTGCAGAGCATTTTACACCCACATCTGGGGTATTTCCGTTCTCAGGAGAAATTGCTTTACAAATTTTAGGGACCTTTTTTTCCTTTTATCTCTTGTGAAAATAAAAAGTATGGGGCAACACCAGCATGTTAGTGTAAACATTTGTATGTTTTTACACTAACAGGCTGGTGTAGACCCCAAATTTTCATTTTCATATGGGGTAAAAGGAGAAAAAGCCCCCAAAATTTGTAGTGCAATTGCTCCTGAGTACGGAAATATGCCATATGTGGCCCTAAACTGTTTCCTTGAAATACGACAGGGCTCCAAAGTGAGAGAGCACCTTGCGCATTTGAGGACTAAATTAGGGATTGCATAGGGGTGGACATAGGGGTATTCTATGCCAGTGATTCCCAAACAGGGTGCTTTCAGCTGTTGGTAAACTCCCAGCATGCCTGGACTGTCAGTGGCTGTCCGGAAATGCTGGGAGTTACAGCTGGAGGCACCATTTTGGAAACACTGCCGTACAATCCATTTTTTATTTTTATGTATTTTATGTAGTGTTTTACCCTTTATTATGGGTTAGTGTAGAGTTTTTAGGGTACATTCACACAGGTGGGGGTTTACAGTGAGTTTCCCGCTAGGAGTTTGCTCTGCGGCGGAAAAATTGCCGCAGCTCAAACTTAAAGCAGGAAACTCACTGTAAACCCGCCCGTGTGAATGTACCAAGTACATTCACATGGGGGGGGGAACCTCCTGCTGTTTCAAAACTATAACTCCCAGCATGCACTGACAGACTGTGCATGCTGGGAGTTGTACTTTTGCAACAGCTGGAGGTACGCTGGTTGGAAAACCGTCAGTTAGGTTCTGTTACCTAACTCAGTATTTCCCAACCATGTACTGATCGCCGAAGGGCATGCTGGGAGATGTTTTTATGCAACAGCTGGAGGTACGCAACTACAACTCCCAGCATGCCGAGACAGCCATTTGCTGTTCATGCATGCTGAGAGTTGTAGTTTTGAAAGATCTGAAGGGCCACAGTTTAGAGACCACCGCACAGTGATCTCCAAACTGTAGCCCTCCAGATGTTGCTAGGCAACAACTCACCGGCTTCCATAGGATCGCCGCACCAGGGAGCCACATCACCGTCCTCTGCCACCTGCTGCCGATCGCTGCTGGTAAGTGACCTCCGGCGCCGGTCACATCACTGTTCCCCTGCTCTGCCTGGACTACAGTGGGTGGGCAGAGCGGGGAACCGAACTTTAACCCCCCCGCCTCCGACCTGCTCTTGGTCGGTCGCTTCTGACCGAACAATAGCAGGGATAGGAGGGGTGGCACCCCTGCTATCTCACTCCTATCCCTTCAGGGGGATCGGGGGTGTCTTGGACAACCCGATCCCCCTTATTTTCTGGATCTGAATTGACCGGCTATTTGCGATGATGGCCACATGTGGGGGTCTCAGGACCCCCCCACACCAGGGTTTTGCACGGGGTGCCTGCTGAATGATTTCAACAGGCATCCTGGTCCAGGAATTCCCACGGGCGTACAGGTACGGCTGTGGTCCTTAAAGTGGTACTCCGCCCCAGACATCTTATCCCCTATCTTAAGTATAGGGGATAAGATGTGTGATCATGGGGAACTCGCTCTGGGCGTAATGACGGGCGATACAGGGGCCGGAGCATCGTTACGTCACTGCTCCACCCCTTGTTATGTCACGGCCCGCCCCCTTAATGCAAGTCTATGGGAGGGGGCGTGATGGCCGCCACTCCCCCTCCCATAGACTTGAATTAAGGGGTTAGGCCATGATGTCACGAGGGGCGGAGCCGTGATGTCACAATGCTCCGGCCCCTGTACCTCCCGTCATTATGCACAGAGCGAGTTTGCTTTTTGCAGTATGGACAGCGGGGTGCTGCAGCCAAGATCCCAGGGGGTCCCCAGTGGCGGGACCCCCGTGATCAGACATCTTATGCCCTATCCTTTGCATAGGGGATGAGAAGTCTAGGGGCGGAGTACCCCTTTTAGTATCAGGGAGCCAGGGCGTACCTGTACTCCCTTGGTCCCTAAGTGGTTAATTCAGATGGTAAGGGTCCTCCCGCCTTCCACTCAGCTGATTGGGACCCAGGATGTCGGCGCGGATGTCCCGATCAGCTCCACTGAGCTAACTGGCACTGTTAACCTGCGTGGCAAGAAAATGGTGTAAAAACCGCTGGTCCTCTTTAGGCACTGTCGTTTCAACAAACTTTACATAAATCAATAGTACAGGCAAACATACGGAACTTTGTAATATATCTTATTAGACAAAAGTACTTCTTTCTGCTGTACACAAAGAAAGAAAATGGTCCAGCACTGGTTTGCAGGTAAAAACAGCTTCTTCGTTATTGGGTCAATTCCAACAAGACAAAATAGCCGACGCGTTTCGGACCTACACTTGGTCCTTAGTCATGGCATACACACTCAGTAAAAGTAAAAGAGATACATTTATATAAAAGACTATGGTCACATGACCGTTCATCAATTAGATGAGGGAAAACCTGGAAAACGTGACATGGATCCCAGAAAGCATCTAGGTAGTACATTTAATTCTACATAGACAGAAAAAAGCAAGCAAAGGCATCGTTACTTCAAAAAAAAAAATATATATATATATATGAGACCAAAAATAATAAGACCCTCCCCTTTCACATTGGCATGGTCTGTACGGGCTTACACCCCTCTGCTATAAGAGATATATATATATATATATATAAAAAAATGTATACAACATTTTTCTATCATTCATGTTATTCAAACGAGTGTATCCAGCTCGTGCAGAGGCATGCAAATGTTTCACCATTCAAGGCAAGTTGAGGGAGGTGGGGGGGGGGGGGGGGAATATAAATAAATAAAAGGGTTCCCCTGTGCACTTCAAATATGAAAAAACATTTTCTCCAGGAGAGCGATATATGTTATCATCTGCCACCTCTTCCTATTGCACTCCTCAGCAGGATAAAATCAAATCCTGCCTCAGATTCATACCCTGCGGTTGACGGGTGTCCAGCTGGAAAATCCAGAAAGACTCCCGGTTCAGCAGGGTCCTCCGGTGATCGCCTCCTCTGGTATGCCTAAATACTGGGCCACATGTGATGTGGTCTCGCTCTATCCCTCCATTCCAAACCAAGAAGGTTTAAAGGCACTCACCAGACATCTAGAAGTACACAGCAATTATTCCACGGACCTGAAGTGATTTATTTTAATGGCTATAGAATTTCTTCTGAGCAATAATTTTTTCATGTTCAATGATCAATTTTTCCTTCAGGTCCGTGGAGCTCCAATGGGTGCGAAATACCCCCCGTTATATGCTAACATCTATATGACGTACTGGGAGGAAATGTATATCTTTGCCCCCAGTAATCCCTTCCATTCAGATATCAAATGGATAGGTCGATACATCGACGATTTGATTCTGATATGGAAGGGTGGCTCTAACAGATTTGAAGAGTTCGTCCAGTATATTAATCGGAACAAACTAAATCTGAAGTTCACTACATCTATTTCCCATGATAAAATTCCCTTTTTGGATGTGGTCTTAGAGAGGAAAGGTGAAAAGGTGGTAGTCTCCCCATATCGTAAAGACGTGGCTGGAAATACCATTCTACAGGCAAGCTCTTGTCACCCCCGCCATGTAGTAGGAAACATTCCATATGGCGAGTGGGTACGCCTGGGGCGAAATTGTACTGACCAGTCCACTTTTGATGAGGAATCAGATAATCTACATCAGAGGCTAAAAGAAAGAGGTTATGATGAGGGAACTTTACAGGAGGCCTGTAAAAAAGCAAAAAGTCTAGATAGAGAAAAGTTAATTAAAACAAATAATAGGAGACAGATTATAAATGACCCCCAGAAAAACAAACAATACTTGCCTAGATTTATTACATCCTACAGTAAACAATTCTATGCAATAAAGAACATTACGAAAATATACCTGCCCATTTTGGAACAGGATCCGATGCTACGTAATTTTGAGGAATGCTCCCTACAGGCTGTGGCGAAGCGAGGGCCATCTTTGGGCTCACAATTGTCTCCCAGCCTGTTTGTGGACCCTGATAAAAACAAAAATAAAATCAAACCTACTTGGTTGAATTTTCCAGGAAGTTGGAAATGTGGACATAAAAAATGCATCACATGTAGCCATATGGAGGTAACTAATACTTTTGTTTCATGTAGTACGACTAGAAGTTATAAAATTAAAACTTATATCAATTGTAATGCTACTCATGTAGTCTATATGGCCACATGTGTTGCATGTAATATACAGTATGTGGGCTGCACCGTGAATGCCCTGAAGTGCCGGATTAGGAGACACATTTCAGATGCGAGAGGGGTTGGTTTAATGTGTCTTCCCTGTCCAGGCACTTCAGGGACAACCACGGAGGGAATACAGAATCCATGAAAATTATAGGTATATAAAAAGTATTTAGGCATACCAGAGGAGGCGATCACCGGAGGACCCTGCTGAACCGGGAGTCTTTCTGGATTTTCCAGCTGGACACCCGTCAACCGCAGGGTATGAATCTGAGGCAGGATTTGATTTTATCCTGCTGAGGAGTGCAATAGGGAGAGGTGGCAGATGATAACATATATCGCTCTCCTGGAGAAAATGTTTTTTCATATTTGAAGTGCACAGGGGAACCCTTTTATTTATTATTATTCCCCCCCTCCCCTCAACTTGCCTTGAAAGGTGAAACATTTGCATGCCTCTGCACCAGCTGAATACACCCGTTTGAATAACATGAATGATAGAAAAATGTTGTATACCGTATTTTTCGCCCTATAGGACGCACCGGCGTATAAGACGCACCCAATTTATAGGTGCAAAATATATAAAAAAAAAAAGATTTTGAACCCAATAGTGGTCTTCAACATGCGGACCTCCAGATGTTGCAAAACTACAACTCCCAGCATGCCCGGACAGCCGTTGGCTGTCCAGGCATGCTGGGAGTTGTAGTTTTGCAACATCTGGAGGTCTGCAGATTGAAGACCACTGCATAGAAGGTAATACTCACGTGTCCCCGCCGCTCCGGACCCGTCACCGCTGCCCTGGATGTCGCTCCATCGCTGTTGCCGTGTCCCCGTCGCTCCAGAACGTCTCTGCTGCCAGCCGGGTATCCTCGCTCTCCGTCACCGCCATCACGCCGTTACGCACGCCGACGCACATACGCGACGACGTGATGACGAGGAAGGAGAGCGCCGGCCATACAGGGGATCCCTGAACGGAGAAGACACCGAAGAGGCAGGTAAGGTCCCTCCCGGTGTCCTGTAAGCACTAACCCGGCTATTCAGTCGGGCTGTTCGAGACCGCCGCGGTGAAATCGCGGCGGTCCCGAACAGCCCGACTGAACAGCCGGGTTAGTGTCACTTTCCCTTCAGACGCGGCGGTCGGCTTTGATCGCCGCGTCTGAAGGGTTAATACAGGGCATCACCGCGATCGATGATATCCTGTATTAGCCGCGGGTCCCGGCCGCTGAGGGCTGCAGGGACTGCCGCGATAGGGGTGTATTCGCCGTATAAGACGCACCGACTTTTCCCCCCCAGTTTTGGGGAAGAAAAAGTGCGTCTTATACGGCGAAAAATACGGTACATTTTTTTTATATATATATATATATATATATCTTTTATAGAAGAGGGGTGTAAGCCCGTGCAGACCATGCCAATGTGAAAGGGGAGGGTCTTATTTTTGGTCTCATATATATATATATATATATATTTTGAAGTAACGATGCCCTTGCTTGCTTTTTTCTGTCTATGTAGAATTAAATGTACTACCTAGATGCTTTCTGGGATCCATGTCACGTTTTCCAGGTTTTCCCTCATCTAATTGATGAACGGTCATGTGACCATAGTGTTATATGTAAATGTATCTCTTTTTTATTGAGTGTGTATGCCATGACTAAGGACCAAGTGTAGGTCCGAAACGCGTCGGCTATGTTGTCTTGTCGGAATTGACCCAATAAAGAAGGAGCTGTTTTTACCTGCAAACCAGTGCTGGACCGTTTTCTTTCTTTGTGTACACACACACGGTCAGGGACGCTGCTGACCAGGCCCGTGCACATGTGCAGAGAGGGGGAGGAGAGCTGTCGTTCTGATTCATTCATTCTTTCTGCTGTAATCCAACTTTTTCTGGCCCCCTGCATGGCTACCCATCTTATCTGTTGTCCCTAGCTTGGTTCCTCATCTGATTTATAGCCCCCAGCATCTCATTCCTTGTCCCTGCCATGGCTTTCCATCTCCTTTCTAGTCTCTAGCATGGCTCCCCATTTCGATCCTCAATTTGACTTCTCCTCATAGTCTTGTCCCCAGCATTGCCCCCATTTTCATTCCTAGTGCACAGCATGTCTCCTCATCTCAGTTCTAATTATAGCACTCTCTCATTTTTTTCCTCAGTATGACTCTCAGATCCCAACATGGCTCCTTATCTAATTTTGAATACCCTGCATTGCTCCCCATATCAGTCCGTATCCTTGGATGGCTCCCCCTCTTATTCCTGATACATTGCATGGTGTCCCATGTGAATCCAAGCCAACTGCATGGCTCCCCCTCTTATTCCTGGTACATAGCATGGCTTCCCATGTGACTCGAAACCAACTGCATGGCTCCTTTCTTATTCCTAGTCCCTAACATTGTTCCAATCTCATTCTTGGTCCCCACCATGGATCATTGCAGCCTTTTTCTTCTGACCCCCTGCTTCCTATCCAATTACACTTGCTGGTGCTGGAAATGCTCCTCCTACTTTGTAATCACCTCCAATAATGTGGCATAATGCTGGCATTGTTTCTCCCTCGATGTCCCTTCCAAGTCTCCTCCTCCTTGTTACTCCAGCTTGATGATGCATGGCATTGTGAATCTGCTTCCAGATCAACCAGAGTGCATCTGAGCCCAATATGTGATCTTTTCGAAGGGGTTAAAGGGGTACTCCACTGGAAAACATTTTGTTTAAAATCAACTGATGCCAGAAAGTTAAACAGATTTGTAAATTACTTCTATTAAAAAATCTTAATCCTTCCAGTACGTATCAGCTGCTGTTATGATCAACAGGAAGTTCTTTTCTTTTTGAATTTCCTTTCTGCCTGACCGCAGTGCTCTCTGCTGACACCTCTGTCTATTTTTGGTACTGTTCAGAGCAGGAGAGGTTTTCAATTGGTATTTGCTCCTGCTCTGGACAGTTCCTGACATGGACAGAGGTGTCAGCAGAGAGCACTGTGGTCAGGCAGAAAGGAAATTCAAAAAGAAAAGAACTTCCTGTGGATCATAAAAGCAGCTGATAACTACTGGAAGGATTAAGATTTTTTAATAGAAGTAATTTACAAATCTGTTTAACTTTCTGGCACCAGATGATTTAAGAAAAAATGTTTTCCAGTGGAGTACCCCTTTACTGCTGAAAAATTGGTATTTGGTGAGATAAGAGGGTGGTCTGTTTATAGATTCTCAGCTGTTAGATTATAATTACAGAAATTGTTCACAGAGAAAATTGTCGTAGATGGGAGATGACCTTCTCAAAGGGGTGGTCTTCTCAGGAGGTTTCTCTGTATATTGGGATTCATTGTCTCAAAATAGCAGCAGTACTATAGGCAATAAGACCTCCAGTGTCTGCTTTGTTCACACCCAAATAAACACATGAAAGGGCTGGGGATAATCTTATGTCATGTCCTTATGTCAGGTCTGTGGTTGTTCAGCAGGTTGTATTATTTGATGACTTGTAGCTTATAGTAATGAAAGTAAAATTGCTTCTTCAAAAGTACCTGTCATATCCCACAAAAAAGTTATATTTTACTCAGTATCTAATCCTGACCATGTACATACATGTTTATGTGTGTACAAATACCTTCCTTTTAGTGATCACTCTACATGACTCCTGTTCCTCCCTGAGTCTGCTGTGCAGTGCTCATCATCCAGTCACTGCAGGCTGCTATGTAACTCCCTCCTTTCTGTTTTCAGACAGGAGTAATTTTGTAATAGCAACCAAGTGTAATAAATTGAGTGAGACTTATCGTATGTGGGGAGCAAAGTGGCTTCAGTTATGCCCTAGGGTAAATATGTCTAAAGGGGGCAAAAACCAACAGGTAGTATTGTTAAACATTATTGAACCTCAAGCATGAATCCTTATTACTGTATTTATATAATGGGATTCTGAAAACTACTGACATACTGTACTCCCATGAGGATTTGAGAAGCAGCGGGAGCAACAAGAAGAATTACCTAAAGCTTTCTGAATAGCCTGCTGGAATATGAGGTTCAGAGGGTGCTGGCCTCTCCCTATGTGTTAGCATGCCCTCATATGTAGGATGCAGTGGGAAATTCCAACCCCTCGGGTTGCACATGTCACAAGACCAATCAAATGCTCTGGATGGAGGCCCGCCATTCTAAATTGCTAGCAACAGACGGACATGTTGCGAAAAAGTTTCCAGTACGCCCAGTCCTGTGTGTTTAAGTAGCGACAGTTGCCCCTCCCACAAATATAGGCTAATAAATTAGCCTTAACCCCTTAAGGACCAGGGTTTTTTCCGTTTTTGCATTTTCGTTTTTTGCTCCTTGCCTTTAAAAAATCATAACTCTTTCAATTTTGCACCTAAAAATCCATATGATGGCTTATTTTTTGCGCCACCAATTCTACTTTGTAATGAAGTCAGTCATTTTGCCCAAAAATCTACGGTGAAACGGAAAAAATCATTGTGCGACAAAATTGAAAAAAAAAACCCGCTGTTTTGTAACTTTTGGGGGCTTCCGTTTCTACGTAGTACTATCTTTATTCTGTAGGTCCATACAATTAAAATGATACCCTACTTATATAGGTTTGATTTTGTCGGATTTCTGGAAAAAATCATAACTACATGCAGGAAAATTAATACGTTTAAAATTGTCATCTTCTGACCCCTATAACTTTTTTATTTTTCTGTGTATGGGGCGGTATGAGGGCTCATTTTTTGCGCCGTGATCAGAAGTTTTTAACGGTACCATTTTTGCATTGATAGGACTTATTGATCACTTTTTATTCATTTTTAAATTATATAAAAAGTGACCAAAAATGCACTATTTTGGAATTTGGATTTTTTTTTGCGCGCACGCCATTGACCGAGAGGTTTAATTAATGATATA
Organism: Hyla sarda; assembly: GCF_029499605.1. Taxonomy (NCBI): domain Eukaryota; kingdom Metazoa; phylum Chordata; class Amphibia; order Anura; family Hylidae; genus Hyla; species Hyla sarda. The sequence continues at coordinate 207,029,443 of NC_079193.1, read as the reverse complement.
TTTTTATAATTCGGACATTTCCGCACGCGGTGATACCATATATGTTTACTTTTATTTACACTTTTTTTTATTGGAAAAGGGGGGTGATTCAAACTTTTAATAGGGGCGGAGTTAAATGATCTTTATTCACTTTTTTTTAAACTTTTTTTTGCAGTGTTATAGCTTCCATAGGGACCTATAACACTGCACACACTGATCTTTATCATTGATCACTGGTTTCTCATAAGAAACCAGTGATCGACGATTCTGCCGCATGACTGCTCATGCCTGGATCTCAGGCACTGAGCAGTCATTCGGCGATCGGACAGTGAGGAGGCAGGTAGGGGCCCTCCCACTGTCCTGTAAGCTGTTCTGGATGCCGCGATTAGCCGCGGCTATCCCGAACAGCCCGACTGAGTTAGCCGGCAACTTTCACTTTTAGCCGCGCGGTTCAGCTATGACGCCGGGCCCACCGTGATATGACGCGGGGTTACCGCGTTATATCAGGAGAGCAGGACCAAGGATGTACCCGTACGTCCTTGGTCCTTAAGGGGTTAAAGAGGCACTGTCATTGTTAAAAACTTTTCATATATTGCAGGACTCATTATAATATGACATTTCACAATATACACCTGTTAAAATTTTTTTTAATTTTCACCTGAAATTCAAGCTCAAAATAGCCACCACTAGGGGTCGCCTGTCTTTTAGCCAGACAGACTAGTCTAGATTTTACAGCATACTGGATACCGGCCGTAAAGCATAACGGTATCCAGTAAAAGAGATTTCTATTGTGTATGCAAAACTACAGATAAAGGATGTGTGGTCATGCTGGGAGCTGTAGTTTTACAACAGCTGGAGGCAACACTGCTCTAACACAGTTATTTACAAACCTTGCAGCTTCAGTTGGTACTAAACTACAACTCCCAGCATGCTGAAATAGTCAAAGCTTTCTCGGACTCCTGAATGACAAAGAAGTTGATCAGATATTATTCATGAGTCTGTGAAAGATGAATGACACACATAGTGACAGCTATGCTGATTAGCATCCAGCTTTACTAGGAGAAGATATAACAGATGGAACATGTATTCATAAAAATGCTGTACTTTTATCAAAAAAATCCTAATTTTCTAAATTACTAATCACATCTTTCTAAATCACTAATTATATACAGATCTATTCTTATATTTATACATTTTATCCTGTTATGAATTCACCATAATGTCTTCTGATTACTGCAGGCACGCTCCAAGTATCTTCCTCTGACACATGACACAGCATAAAACCAGAGAGGAAAGGGTTATAGAGTAGAGAGTACTGATTGGCTGACTGCCCAGGCAGGATTGGGTCCTGAGTAACATATCACTTTTTGTCTTTTTTTGCACTATGACAGGTACGCTGTAAATATGCAGAGAATAGGCGTTGTTTAGCTAAAGACACTCGCATTCTGCAGCTTCGGGTTACGCAATTCCTGAATGGCTTGAGTTTTGCAGTCCTTGGTTTACTTTTGATACAAATAATTGACATTATACCGATACATATGTGTTCCTTTTATGTATATTTTACTACTGTCGTCGCCAAATGAGCATTTTTAGTAACTTGTCTGCTAAATGTCTGAAGGTTCAGTGACTATAAATCTGTTTTCTTCCTCTTGTTTCGTTGCAGTTTCCCCAAGCATAATTGAACTTTGTAAATTGAATAATAAATAGCCGACTGCACACAGTGCAGCATAAACTAGGTCCTTCCCTAAGGAGCCATGGCTGATGAATGGATCTGCCTGGGATGTGGATTGTGCAGTCCCTGTAGCTTGTGTTATATTGCCACCTAGTGCTTAGTCAGCAGTACTGTGCAACATCTCCTTAGGATTATTTTCTCATTTGTAGAAATGAGACTTTCCTGTGAAAGCTAAACACTCTGTATAAAGATACATATGTATTAGACTGTAGTAGCTTCCTATACATATTCACAGTTTTAAGAGACACATATATTACGTTTCTTTAAGAATTTGCTACATCTGCAGTTCTGCACATCTCTATATCCTTCTCTAAGGAACCAATTCACACAAGCTAAAAACTGATGAAAAACCCCACAGCAGCATTAGGCTAAATAATGTACATTTAGCAGTGTCAGCTTGTTCTCACCTGGTACTGATACAGTTATATGAAAATATGAGAAGAGAAAAGCTTGAGCTTCTCATTGAATAATATCCAAATAAATGATAATATAGGGAGGGATTCATACAGGAGCTCCCCTTTATTAGGGTGCATTCACACTATGAAATCTCTGCCTGTAGATATCCCATCTGCATTAGATGCTGCTGAAATCCATTGGCGCATGAACTGCGTAGACCTGTGCACCACTATTAATGACAATACTGTCCATGCAGATTTCTGCCAAAAGAAATGAACATGTCAATTCTTTTGGCCAATCCAGAGTCCGGAAATTCCTCACTGTGAATAGTTAATAGAAAACACATTCACACCAATGTTCTCTTCATGCAGAGTGATTTCTTAGCTGAATTCGGCTCAGAATTTCCGTAGTGTGAATGGGCTATGGTATGTCACAGTGCTAGCATGCTTCTTAAATGAGTACTCTAGTGGTAAACAATTTTATTCAAATTAACTGGTGCCAGAAAGTTAAACAGATTTGTAAATCACTTCTATTAATTTTTTTAAATCCTTTCAGCACTTTATCAGCTGCTGTATGCTCCAGAGGAAGTTACGTAGTTCTTTTTAGTCTGACCACAGTGTTCTTTGCTGACACCTCTGTCCATATCAGGAACTGTCCAGAGCAGGAGAAGTTTGCTCTGGGGTTTTGTTCCTACTCTGGACAGTTTCTGACATGGACAGAGGTGGCAGCAAAGAGCGCCGCTGTGGTCACACTGAAAAGAACTACTTAGCTTCCTCTGGAACATACAGCAGCTGATAAGTACGTGAAGGATTAATATTTTTAAATAGAAGTAATTTACCAATCTGTTTAACTTTATGGAACCAGTTGATGTGTTAAAAAAAAAAAATGTTTTCCACCGGAGTACCCCTTAACCTCTTGGGGACGCAGGGCATATGCATACACCCTGCATACCGGATCCTTAAGGGCTCAGAGCATACCTGTACGCCCTGAGTATTTCTGGTCCCTGCTGCTCTCCGGGCGTGACAATGCCTGTAGGGGTCCTGAGACCCCCCCCCCCCCCCCATGTCAGCGATCAATTCAGATCGGCAGTTTCCGGTAATTTCGGGTCAATCAGGTCCCTAGTGACCCAGAAAAAAAAAATGATAGGTGTCGTCCGAGATGGCACCTATCATCCTTTAGCAGTAGGAGTGACCCACGATCGTCACAATTCGTCGGCAGGTAAATCCTGCTGTGAGGGTGTCCCTAACGGCACTCGCTCCGCCCCTGTTCTGGAGGGCGAGAGCAGGTGCCGGGAGTCCTCACCTGAGGCTGGGGCCCCCGATTCCTGGCATTAGCGGCGGGATCAGCGCCCCAGGAGCAGAGACAGCGGCGGCAGCAGGAGGATCCTCAGAGCGCAGCAGCAGGAGGTAAGGCTGGCCTCCTGCTGTTGCTTAGCAACAACTCCCAACTTGCACTAAGGGGCATGCTGGGAGTTGTTATTATGCAACAGCAGAAGGCACAACTACAACTCCCAGCATGCCCTTTGGTAGTTTGTGCATGCTGGGGTTGTAGTTATGCAACAGCTGGAGGCACATTTTTGGTGATTTGCACAGGGGTGGCTGATTTTACAGTGGTTCTGATATAAAAGCAAAAAAATAAATATCCAGATGTGACCCCATTTTGGAAACTACACCCCTCACGGAATGTAACAAGGGGTATAGTGAGCCTTAGCACCCCACAAGTGTTTGACGATTTTCGTTAAAGTTGGATGGGAAAATGTAGACATTTTTTTTCACTAAAATGCTGGTGTTACTCAAAATTTTTTAATTTTCACAAGGGAAAATAGGAAAAAAGCCCCCCAAAATGTGTAACCCAACTTCTTCTGAGTAAGAACATACCCCATATGTGGATGTAAAGTGCTCTGTGGGCGCACTACAATGCTCATAAGAGAAGGAGCACCATTGGGCTTTTGGAGAGAAAATTGTTCCAGAATTGAAGCCCACGTGTGTTTACAAAGCCCCCAGTGTTTACAAAGCCCCCATAGTGCCAGAACAATGGACCCCCCAACATGTGGCCCCATTTTAGAAACTACACCCCTCACGTAATGTAATAAGGGGTACAGTGAGCATCTACGCCCCACAGGTATGTAACAGATTTTTGGAACAGTGGTCCATGAAAATGAAAAATGTAATTTTTCCTTTGCACAGCCTACTGTTCCAAAGATCTGTCAAACAACAGTGGGGTTTAAATGCTCACTGCACTTCTTATTAAATTCTGTGAGCGGTGTAGTTTCCAAAATGGGGTCACATGTGTGGGGGGTCCACTGTTCTGGCACCACGGGGGGCTTTGTAAACGCACATGGCCCTCGACTTCCATTCCAATCAAATTCTCTCTCCAAAAGCTCAAAGTTACTTCTTCTCTTCTGAGGATTGTAGTTTGCCCGCAGAGCACTTTACATCCACATATGGGGTATTTCCATACTCAGAAGAAATAGTGTTACAAATTTTGGGGTGCATTTTCTACTATTAACCCTCGTAAAAATGTAACATTTGGGGGGAAAACTGCATTTTAGTGAAAAAATAATATTACATCTACACATCCGACTTTAACGAAAAGTCATCAAACACCTGTGTGGTGTTAAGGCTCACTGTACCCCTTGTTACTTTCCTTGAGGTGTGTAGTTTCCAAAATAGTATATTTTTGCTGTTCTGGCACCATAGGGGCATCCTAAATGTGACACGCCCCCCAAAAACCATTTCAGCAAAATTTGCTTTCCAAAAGCCAAATGTGATTCCTTCTCTTCTGAGCATTGTAGTGCACCAGCAGAGCACTTGACGTCCACACATGGGGTATTTCCATACTCAGAAGAAATGGGGTTACACATTTTGGGGGAAATTTTCTCCTATTACCACTGAAAATTTGGGGGAAAAATAGCATTTTAGTGAGAAAAAAAATTATTTAATTTACACATCCGACTTTAATGACAAGTCGTCAAACACCTGTGGGGTATTAAGGTTCACTGTTACGTTCCTTGAGGGGTGTATTTTCCAAAATAGTATGCCATGTGTTTTTTTTTTTGCCCATTGGGACATGCCCCCCAAAAACCATTTCAGCAAAATTCACTCTCCAAAATCCCATTGTCGCTCCTTCCCTTCTGAGCCCTCTAGTGCACCCACAAAGCGCTTTACATCCACATATGAGGTATTTTCTTACTTGAGAGAAATTGGGTTACAAATTTTGGGGGGATTTCTCTCCTTTTACCCCTTGTAAAAATGCAAAAAAAATTACTCTTTAAGAACATGCAAGAGTAAAAAAATGAAGATTTAGAATTTTCTCCTTCACTTTGCTGCTATTCTTGGTAAACACCTAAAGGGTTAACAAACTTTCTGAATGTTATTTTGAATACTTTAAGGGGTGCAGTTTCTATGATTTGGTCATTTTTGGGGTATTTCTCACAGAAAGGCCCCTCAAATCCACTTCAAACTTAACTGGTCCCTGAAAAATTCAGATTTTGAATTTTTTGTGAAAATTTTGAAATTTGCTGCTATACTAAGCCCTCTAATGTCTTAAAAAATTAAAAACATGTCAACTTTATGATGCCAACATAAAGTAGACATATTGTATTTGTGAATCAATATATCATTTATTTGGAATGTCCATTTTCCTTACAAGCAGAACGTTTTAAAGTTAGGAAAATGCTAAATTTAAAAAAATGTCATGAAATTTTGGGATTTTTTCTCACCAAGAAAGGACACAAATAACTACGAAAATTTACCATTATGTTACCAGTAAGTAGAATATGTCACGAAAAAACTGTCTCGTAATCAGAATAAAAGGTAAAAGCATCTCAGAGTTAATAATGCATAAAGTGACAGTGGTCAGAATTGCAAAAAAGGGCTGAGTCCTTAAGGTGAAAATGGGCTGAGTCTCTAAGGGGTTAAGGACTGACCCATTTTTTTACCTTAACCCGTTCAGGACCCATGACGTAACGTTACGTCCCGACACCCTGGGTCTTAAGGACCCATGACGTACAGTTACGTCATGGGCAGTTCCGGTCCCCGCCGGGCGGAGATCGGACCGGGATGCCTGCTGAAATCATTCAGCAGGCATCCCGTGCAAATACCCAGGGGGGGTCATCAGACCCCCCCCATGTCAGTGATCGCGGCAAATCGCAAGTGAATTCACACTTGGGATTTGCGCGATTCCGGGTCATTACGGGTCTATAATGACCAGGTGACCCGGAATGTAAGGGGGATCGCGGATGTCTAAGACACCCAGGATCCCCCTGAAGCGATAGGAGTGAGGTGGCACGGGTGCCACCCCTCCTATCCCTGCTATTGGTGGTCTAGACGCGACCACCAATAGCAGATCGGGGGCGGGGGGGTTTACTTTCGTTTTCCCTGTCCTGCCCTCCCACAATAGGCGGGGCAGGACGGGGGAAACGGCGGGGACCGGCGCCGAAGATCCACTTACCGATCCGGGCGGGCAACGGATGCTGCAGGCGACGGAGATCGGCGGGCGGCGATGACGTGCGGCTGGATCCGACGGAAGCCGGTGAGTTGCCTAGCAACATCTGCAGGGTACAGTTTGAGACCATTATACAGTGGTCTCTAACTGTAGCCCTCCAGATGTTGCAAAACTACAACTCCCAGCATGCCCAGACAGCTGTTTGGGCATGCTGGAATATGTAGTTTTGCAACAGCTGGAGGGCTACAGTTTGAGACCACTATATAGTGGTCCCTAAACTGTAGCCCTCCAGATCTTGCAAAACTACAACTCCTAGCATGCCCAAACAACTATTTGCCGTCAGGGCATGCTGGGAATTGTAGTTTTGCAACAGCTGGAGGACCACAGTTTGGAGATCACTTTGCAGTGTTCTCTAAAACTGTAGCCCTCCAGATGTTGCAAAACTGCAAATCCCAGCATCTCCAAACAGCAATCAGCTGTCTCGGCATGCTGGGAGTTGTAGTTGCGTACCTCCAGCTATTGCATAACTACATTTCCCCGCATGCCCTTCGGCGATCAGTACATGCTGGGAGTTGTAGTTTTGCAACAGCTGGAGGCAGACTGGTTGGAAAATACTGAGTTAGGTAACAGAACCTAACTGAAGGTTTTCCAACCAGTGTGTCTCCAGCTGTTGCAAAAGTAAAACTCCCAGCATGCACGGTCTGTCAGTACATGCTGGGAGTTGTAGTTTTGAAACAGCTGGAGGTTTGCCCCCCCCATGTGAACGTACAGGGTACATTCACACGGGCAGGCTTACAGTAAGTTTCCTGCTTCAAGTTTGGGCTGCGGCAACTCCTAGCGGGAAACTCACCATAACACGTCAGTGCGAATGTACCCTAAAAACACTACACTAACACATAATAAAGGGTAAAACACAACATATACACCCCCTTACACTCTTCCCCCCCCCCCCCAATAAAAATTATAACCGTATTGTATGGCAGTGTTTCCAAAACAGAGCCTCCAGCTGTTGCAAAACAACAACTCCCAGCATTTCCGGACAGCCACTGACTGTCCAGGCATGCTGGGAATTTAGCAACAGCTGGAGGCACCCCTCAAATGCGCATGGAGCTCTCTCACTTTGGAGCCCTGTCGTATTTCAAGGAAATAGTTTAGCGCCACATATGGGGTATCTCCGTACTCCAGAAAAATTGCACTACAAATTTTGGGGGGCTTTTTCTCCTTTTACCCCTTATGAAAAGGAAAAGTTGGGGCTTCACCAGCTTGTTAGTGTAAAAAAAAAAAAAATAATTTACACTAACGTGCTGGTGTTGCCCTATACTTTTTATTTTCACAAGCGTTAAAAGGAAAAAAATACCCCCAAAATTTGTAACGCAATTTCTCCTGAGTACAGAAATACCCCATATGTGGGCGTAAAATGCTCTGCAGGCGCATAACAAGGCTCAGGAGTGAGAGCGCACTATGTACATTTGAGGCCTAAATTGGTGATTTGCACAGGGGTGGCTGATTTTACAGCGGTTCTGACATACCGTATATACTCGAGTATAGGCCGAGTTTTTCAGCACGATTTTTCGTGCTGAAAACACCCCCCTCGGCTTATACTCGAGTGAACTCCCCCACCCGCAGTGGTCTTCAACCTGCGGACCTCCAGAGGTTTCAAAACTACAACTCCCAGCAAGCCCGGGCAGCCATCGGCTGTCCGGGCTTGCTGGGAGTTGTAGTTTTGAAACCTCCGGAGGTCCGCAGGTTGAAGACCACTGCGGCCTTCAACATCATCCAGCCCCCTCTCACCCCCTTTAGTTCTGAGTACTCACCTCCGCTCGGCGCTGGTCCGGTCCTGCAGGGCTGTCCGGTGAGGAGGTGGTCCGGTGAGGAGGTGGTCCGGGCTGCTATCTTCACCGGGGAGGCCTCTTCTAAGCGCTTCGGGCCCGGCCTCAGAATAGTCACGTTGCCTTGACAACGACGCAGATACGTCGTTGTTAAGGCAACGGCTCTATTCCGGGCCGGAAGCGCGGAGAAGAGGCGCCCCCGGTGAAGATAGCAGCCCGGACCACCTCCTCACCGGACAGTCCTGCAGGACCGGACCAGCGCCGAGCGGAGGTGAGTACTCAGAACTAAAGGGGGTGAGAGGGGCTGGATGATGTTGAAGGCCGCAGTGGTCTTCAACCTGCGGACCTCCGGAGGTTTCAAAACTACAACTCCCAGCAAGCCCGGACAGCCGATGGCTGCCCGGGCTTGCTGGGAGTTGTAGTTTTGAAACCTCTGGAGGTCCGCAGGTTGAAGGCCGCAGTGGTCTTCAACCTGCGGACCTCCGGAGGTTTCAAAACTACAACTCCCAGCAAGCCCGGACAGCCGATGGCTGCCCGGGCTTGCTGGGAGTTGTAGTTTTGAAACCTCTGGAGGTCCGCAGGTTGAAGACCACTGAGGGCGAATGATGAGAAGAGGATGATGAAGGGGGGGGGGGGGTGTGGGGATGATGAAGGGGGGGGTGTGGGATGATTACAAGGGGATGATGAAGGGGGGATGTGTGGGATGATAAGGGGATGTGTGGGATGATGACAAGGGGATGATGAAGGGGGGATGTGTGGGATAAGGGGATGTGTGGGATGATGACAAGGGGATGATGAAGGGGGGATGTGTGGGATAAGGGGATGTGTGGGATGATGACAAGGGGATGATGAAGGGGGGATGTGTGGGATGATGACAAGGGGATGATGAAGGGGGGATGTGTGGGATGATAAGGGGATGTGTGGGATGATGACAAGGGGATGATGAAGGGGGGATGTGTGGGATGATGACAAGGGGATGATGAGGATGTTAATGACGGGTCTGGATGATGACAGGGGGGGATGAGGTATTTCCCACCCTAGGCTTATACTCGAGTCAATAACTTTTCCTGGGATTTTGGGTTGAAATTAGGGGTCTCGGCTTATACTCGGGTCGGCTTATACTCGAGTATATACGGTAAATGCAAAAAAATAAACACCCACATGTGATCCCATTTTGGAAACTACACCCCTCACGGAATGTAATAAGGGGTACAGTGAGCATTTACTCCCCACAGGTGTCTGACAGATTTTTGGAACAGTGGTCCGTGAAAATGAAAAATTTAATTAATAGAATAGCCCACTGTTCCAAAGATCTGTCAAACGCCAGTGGGGTGTAAATACTCACTGCACCCCTTATTAAATTCTGTGAGGGGTGTAGTTTCCAAAATAGGGTCACATGTGGGGGGGGTCCACTGTTCTGGCACCACGGGGGGCTTTGTAAACGCACATGGCCCCTGACTTCCATTCCAAAAAATGTTTTCCCAAAAGCTCAATGGCGCTCCTTCTCTTCTGAGCATTGTAGTGCGCCAGCAGAGCACTTGACGTCCACACATGGGGTATTTCCATACTCAGAAGAGATGGGGTTACACATTTTTGGGGGTATTTTCTGCTATTAACCCTTGCAAAAATGTGACATTTGGGAAGGGTTTTCTAATTATGAATTTGTAAATGAAATACTTTTGTATTATTGTAAATTTTATTGTTTAAAAAATAAAATAGGGGAAAAAAAAAGAAAAAATGTTTAAAGTGACAGATGTGCAAAAAATGTGCCGGGTCCTAAGGTGTAAAATGGCTGGGTCCTTAAGGGGTTCATTTAAAGAGGGGTCACACATTGTTTGGTTATTCCACTTTTGACTAACGTTTCCCCCTAGTGTATTGTTTAAATATATCTATGAAATAAAAAGAAATGTATCACAAAATAGCCAACTGGGTGTTGTCAGCTTTGATTGAACAATGACAGAAAGATAGTGTAGGGACATGCCTCCAATTGGTGACACCCAGTTGGCCATTCAGTTATATATTTCAGTTAAGTGCAACAGAAGAATGTACCAAACAAAGTATTTTTTATACACAAGTATTTACTAAATCAGGAGTGGCTGTAGGTCCACTTTAAAGAGTACCTGTCACCAAATAACTTTTAATATAGCGTTCCTTGTGTAATTAGCAGACACTTTCTCATTCACTTGCTTTATGTTTAAAAGGTAATAGAAAAAAGGGCCTCTAGGTGGCTCTGTTCTGTTCCCTGAGGCAATTAATACAGTGAGTTTGGTCTACTCCTGGCCTGGCAGGAGACCAAACTCAGGAAGTGTTTCTCTGTACTGAGCTTGATTGACAGCTGCACAGAGCCTCACTGACAGCTGCACAGACTGAAAGCTACAGAGAGCCTCACTGAAAGATGCACGGAGCCTAAGGTCTTCTATTTACCACAGCACTGCAACCATGTGAGGGCAGAAGTGGTCCCCCAGCAGGCTTCAGAGATGTCATGCCTGCTGGGAAACTCCCACTTCCGCCTTCTGGAAGATTGCACTGTGTGAGCAAGAAGAATGGTATGATACACAGCTTTTTAAAGCTCCCAACATTTTTTCTAACCCCTTAAGGACGCAGGACGTAAATGTACGTCCTGGTGCGGTGGTACTTAACGCACCAGGACGTACATTTACGTCCTGTGCATAACCGCGGGCATCGGAGCGTTGCCCGTGTCATGCGCGGCTGATCCCGGCTGCTGATCGCAGCCAGGGACCCCGCCGGCAATGGCCGACGCCCGCGATCTCGTGGGCGTCCGCCATTAACCCCTCAGGTGCCGGGATCAATACAGATCCCGACATCTGCGGCAGTGCGCGATTTGAATGAATGATCGGATCGCCCGCAGCGCTGCTGCGGGAATCCGATCATTCATAACGCCGCACGGAGGTCCCCTCACCTTCCTGCATCCGGCTCCCGGCGTCTTCTGCTCTGGTCTGTGATCGAGCAGACCAGAGCAGAAGATGACCGATAACACTGATCTGTTCTATGTCCTATACATAGAACAGATCAGTATTAGCAATCATGGTATTGCTATGAATAGTCCCCTATGGGGACTATTCAAGTGTAAAAAAAATGTAAAAAAATGTAAAAGTAAAAAAAAGTGAAAAATTCCCTCCCCCAATAAAAAAGTAAAACGTCCGTTTTTTCCTATTTTACCCCCAAAAAGCGTAAAAAATAAATTTTATAGACATATTTGGTATCGCCGCGTGCGTAAATGTCCGAACTATTAAAATAAAATGTTAATGATCCCGTACGGTGAACGGCGTGAACGAAAAAAAAAAAGTCCAAAATTGCTACTTTTTTAATACATTTTATTAAAAAAAAAATTATAAAAAATGTAGTAAAAGTTTTTTATATGCAAATGTGGTATCAAAAAAAAGTACAGATCATGGTGCAAAAAATGAGCCCCCATACCGCTGCTTATACGGAAAAATAAAAAAGTTAGAGGTCATCAAAATAAAGGGATTATAAACGTACTAATTTGGTTAAAAAGTTTGTGATTTTTTTTAAGCACAACAATAATAGAAAAGTATGTAATAATGAGTATCATTTTAATCGTATTTACCCTCAGAATAAAGAACACATGTCAATTTTACCATAAATTGTACGGCGTGAAAACAAAACCTTCCAAAATTAGCAAAATTGCGTTTTTCTTTTTAATTTCCCCACAAAAATAGTGTTTTTTGGTTGCGCCATACATTTTATGATATAATGAGTTATGTCATTACAAAGGACAACTGGTCGCGCAAAAAACAAGCCCTCATGCTAGTCTGTGGATGATAATATAAAAGAGTTATGATTTTTAGAAGGCGAGGAGGAAAAAATGAAAACGTAAAAATTAAATTGTCTGAGTCCTTAAAGGGGTAGTCCAGTGGTGAAAAAGAGTTTGAGATCGCGGGGGGTCCGACCGCTGGGGCCCCCTGCGATCTCTGTACGGGGCCCCGGCTCTCGGCCCAGATAGCGGGTGTCGACCCCCGCACGAAGCGGCGGCCGACACGCACCCTCAATACATCTCTATGGCAGAGCCGGAGATTGCCGAAGGCAGCGCTTCGGCTCTGCCATAGAGTTGTATTGAGGGGGCGTGTTGGCCGCTGCCTCGTGCGGAGGTTGACACGCCCCCTTCCCGCGGGCTGTCAGGGCCCCGTACAGGAGATCGCAGGGGGCCCCAGCGGTCGGACCCCCCGCGATCTGCAACTTATCCCCTATCCTTAGGATAGGGGATAAGTTGCTCACCACTGAGTCACCACTGGACTACTCCTTTAACCCCTTAAGGACAATGGACGTACTCCTACGCCCCCGTTTCCGAGTCCTTAAGGACCGAGGACGTAGGAGTACGTCCTGTCCATTCCCGGCCCCCCGCCGCTAGCCGGAGGGGAGCCGGTGCCCGATGCCTACTGAAATCGTTCAGCAGGCATTGCGGCATATGGCCCAGGGGGGTCATTATGTCCCCCCATGTCGGCGATGGCCGCAGATCGCTGGACAATTCAGTCCAGCGATCTGCGGCGATTCCGGGTCAATCGGGTCTCCAGTGACCCGGTGACCCGGAATTACTGGCTGATCGGGGCCGTCAGAGATGGCCCCGAACAGCCAGAGCCTGCAGGGGTGAGGTGGCACTGGTGCCACCTCACGATCGCCCTGATTCGTCGGCCGGATTACCAGCCGACCAATCAGGGCGCCTGCTGCGGGTGTCACTCCCGCACCCGCTCCGCCCCTCTTCCGGAGGACGTGAGCGGGTGCGGGACGAGCACCCCTGGTGCTGGGGACCCCGATCCCCGGCGTTAATGTTGGGATCGGGGCCCCAGGAGCGACGACGGCGGCGGGACTGACCTGTGCGGCGATCAAGCAGCAGCAGAAGGTGAGTGACAGCCTCCTGCTGTTGCTTAGCAACAGCTCCCAGCATGCAAAAAGGGCATGCTGGGAGCTGTAGATATGCAACAGCAGGAGGCAGACCACCACAACTCCCAGCATGCACTTATGGGCATGCTGGGACTTATGGTTTTGCAACAGCTGGAGGCACATTCTTTCAATGGAAAAGTGTACCTTCAGCTGTTGTGTAACTACAACTCCCAGCTTGCACAAACAGCTTAAGTGCATGCTGGGAGTTGTAGTGGTGCATCTGCTGGTTGCATAACTACAACTCCCAGCATGCCCGTTGGCTGTCGGTGACTGCTGAGAGTTGTAGTTTTGCAACAGCTGAAGGCACACTGAGTTAAGTAGCAAACCAGTGTGTCTCCAGCTGTTGCATAACTACAATCCCCAGCATCCCCAGCCAAAGTAGTATGCCTCCCGCTGTTGCATAACTACAACACCCAGCATGCCCTTCCGCTGTCCGTACATGCTGGGGGTTGTAGCTTTTGCAACAGCTGAAGGCACACTGGTTGCAAAACACTGAGTTTGTTGCCAAACTCGGTGTTTCACAACCTGTGTGTCTCCAGCTGTTGCAAAACTACAACTCCCAGCATGCACTGATAGACCGTACATGCTGGGAGTTGTAGTTTTGCAACAGCTGGATGTCCCCCCCCCCCAATGTGAATGTACAGGGTACACTCACATGGGCGGAGGATTACAGTAAGTATCCGGCTGCAAGTTTGAGCTGCAGCTAATTTTCTGCTGCAGCTCAAGCTGCCAGCGAGAAACTACTGTGAACCCCCCGCCCGTGCGACTGTACCCTAAAAACACTACACTACACTAACATAAAATAAAATAAAAAGTAAAAAAACACTACATATACACATACCCCTACAATAAAAATGAAAAACGTCTGGTACGCCACTGTTTCCAAAACGGAGCCTCCAGCTGTTGCAAAACTACAACTCCCAGCATGCACTGATAGACCGTACATGCTGGGAGTTGTAGTTTTGCAACAGCTGGATGTCCCCCCCCCCCCCCCAATGTGAATGTACAGGGTACACTCACATGGGCGGAGGATTACAGTAAGTATCCGGCTGCAAGTTTGAGCTGCAGCAAATTTTCTGCTGCAGCTCAAGCTGCCAGCGAGAAACTACTGTGAACCCCCCCGCCCATGTGACTGTACCCTAAAAACACTACACTAACACAAAATAAAATAAAAAGTAAAAAAACACTACATATACACATACCCCTACAATAAAAATGAAAAACGTCTGGTACGCCACTGTTTCCAAAACAGAGCCTCCAGCTGTTGCAAAACTACAACTCCCAGCATGCACTTATAGACCCTACATGCTGGGAGTTGTAGTTTTGCAACAGCTGGATGTCCCCCCCCCCCCCCCCCCCAATGTGAACGTACAGGGTACACTCACATGGGCGGAGGATTACAGTAAGTATCCGCCTGCAAGTTTGAGCTGAGTCAAATTTTCTGCGGCTGCTCAAACTGCCAGCGAGAAACTACTGTGAACCCCCCGCCCGTGCGACTGTACCCTAAAAACACTACACTACACTAACATAAAATAAAATAAAAAGTAAAAAACACTATGTATACACATACCCCTACACAGCCCCCCTCCTCTCCCCAATAAAAATGAAAAACGTCTGGTACGCCACTGTTTCCAAAACGGAGCCTCCAGCTGTTGCAAAACAACTACTCCCAGTATTACCAGACAGCCACTGACTGTCCAGGCATGCTGGGACTTTTACAACAGCTGGAGGCACCCTATTTGGGAATCACTGGCGTAGAATACCCCTATGTCCACCCCTATGCAAGTCCCTAATACAGGCCTCAAATGCGCATGGCGCTCTCACTTTGGAGCCCTGTCGTATTTCAAGGCAACAGTTTAGGGTCACATATGGGGTATCGCCGTACTCGGGAGAAATTGTGTTACAAATTATGGGGGGGTATTTTCTGCTATTACCCTTTTTAAAAATCAAAAATTTTTGAGAAACCAACATTTTAGGTAAAATTTTTTTTTTTTTTTTACATATGCAAAAGTTGTGAATCACCTGTAGGGAATTAAGGTTCACATTACCCCTTGTTACGTTCCCCGAGGGGTCTAGTTTCCAAAATGGTATGCCATGTGTTTTTTTTTTTGCTGTTCTGGCACCATAGGGGCTAAATGCGGCATGCCCCCAGAGCAAAATTTGCTTTCAAAAAGCCAAATGTGACTCCTTCTCTTCTGAGACCTGTAGTGCGCCAGCAGAGCACTTCTCACCCCCATATGGGGTGTTTTCTGAATCGGGAGAAATTGGGCTTCAAATTTTTGGGGGTATTTTCTGCTATTACCCTTTTTAAAAATGTAAAAATTTTGGGAAACCAAGCATTTTAGGTAAAAAAAAAATTTTTTTTAACATATGCAAAAGTCGTGAAACACCTGTAGGGTATTAAGGTTCACTTTACCCCTTTTTACATTCCCCGAGGGGTCTGGTTTCCAAAATGGTATGCCATGTGGGTTTTTTTTGCGGTTCTGGCACCATAGGGGCTTCCTAAATGCGGCATGCCCCCAGAGCAAAATTTGCTTTCAAAAAGCCAAATGTGACTCCTTCTCTTCTGAGACCTGTAGTGCGCCAGCAGAGCACTTTTCACCCCCATATGGGGTGTTTTCTGAATCGGGAGAAATTGGGCTTCAAATTTTGGGGGGTATTTTCTGCTATTATCCTTTTTAAAAATGTAACATTTTTGGGAAACCAAGCATTTTAGGTAAAACATTTTTTTTTTTTTACATATGCAAAAGTCGTGAATCACCTGTGGGGTATTAAGGTTCACTTTACCCCTTGTTACGTTCCCTGAGGGGTCTAGTTTCCAAAATGGTATGCCATGTGTTTTTTTTTGCTGTCCTGGCACCATAGGGGCTTCCTAAAGGTGACATGCCCCCCAAAAACCATTTGACGCTCCTTCCCTTCTGAGCCCTCTACTGCGCCCGCCGAACAATTAACATAGACATATGAGGTATGTGCTTACTCGAGAGAAATTGGGTTTCAAATACAAGTAAAATTTTTCTCCTTTTTACCACTTGCAAAAATTAAAAAATTGGGTCTACAAGAACATGCGAGTGTAAAAAATGAAGATTGTGAATTTTCTCCTTCACTTTTCTGCTATTCCTGTGAAACACCTAAAGGGTTAATACACTTATTGAATGTAATTTTGAATACTTTGGGGGGTGTAGTTTTTATAATGGGGTCATTTATGGGGTATTTCTAATATGAAGACCCTTCAAATCCACTTCAAACCTGAACTGGTCCATGAAAAATAGCGAGTTTGAAAATTTTGTGAAAAATTTCCAAATTGCTGCTGAACTTTGAAGCCCTCTGGTGACTTCCAAAAGTAAAAACTCATAAATTTTATGATGCAAACATAAAGTAGACATATTGTTTATGTGAACCCAAAAATGTTTTATTTTGAATATCCATTTCCTTACAAGCAGAGAGCTTCAAAGTTAGAAAAATGCAAAATTTTCATTTTTTTCATCAAATTTTGGGATTTTTCACCAAGAAAGGATGCAAGTTACCATAAAATTTTACCACTGAGTTAAAGTAGAATATGTCACGAAAAAACAATCTCGGAATCAGAATGATAACTAAAAGCATTCCAGAGTTATTAATGTTTAAAGTGACAGTGGTCAGAATTGCAAAAAACGCTCTGGTCCTTAAGGTGTAAAATGGCCTGGTCCTTAAGGGGTTAAGGCCAAAATGGGCTGAGTCCTTAAGGGGTTAAGGGTGGGAGGGGTGTTAGGAGTAGTTAGGAAACAGCCTGAGTTAGTTTAGAAAAGTTTAGTTGGTGATAGGATTGCAGGGCTCTCTCTTTCCTGTTATTATGACTTAATTGGGTAGGTCCTAACAACTGCTTCAGTATTATTAATACACAGTCTAATGTACTCACCCATAGATATAAATAACTAATAAGAACTACAGCAGAATTTCTTTTGTCCCGTCCACACTCCCTATATTTTGTCTCTGGACAGAAACACCCAGGCAATAGCTACAGGGATAAGACCCTTTTTTTTCACCCAAAAATATACATTTTTTCAATTAACTTTAATAATTTTGAATATTAATGCCTATTGTTTGAAGCTGAAGTCAGTCCATTTTTTCTGACTCTAAATCCACCTTCTCTATGACTTTTATATAGATATTTTAGATTTTTTCACTCTGCCCTGATGCCTTTATTTACAACAACAGAATCCCGTATATTTAATCTATGTAGAAGACTTATAATGCTAACGTTCTTTCCAGCATACGGATCAACTAGAGGGAATGTGTTGGTATCATGGTAAAGTGGCCAGAATATTAGACAGCAGAAGCTCGCTATTCCATGCGCTGCTGATCTACGAGTTTTCTTCATCTAGGGTCATGCATAATGAAACGGTTTTGTAGCAGGTTACCATAAGCAATTTTTACAGGGGATGACAACAGGGAATGTGATCTTCATAATCCCTGAGGATAAATTGTGCAGATTGATATGAAATGTAGAAGTCGGACAGAGAAATCATGGTGCAGGCTTGAATTATGTAGGAGGACCTACGGAATGTATAGGAACCTGTAAAATAAAATCCAGCACTCTTCCAGAATGTGTATGACTCTTGGAATTTGGCTTTCTTTCGAGTTCTTCTCTGCTTTCTTTCTATAGATGCCGTTGCACATATGAATAATACATCATGGATGACCTGTCTGACCGCACATCTATCTGTAATGTTAATGCTCATGAATTAATTTAAATGATTCTTTTTTTATTGCTATAGTCTTGCATCTGTGGCTTTTAGAATATGTGTTTGTCAATGGTTTTGTTGTTTCGCCTTGGTCAGTGTAAATCATTTAGATGCCTCAGCCATAGAGAACCACATATTCCTTATTGATTTTCAGTCAATGTGAAGTATCTTTCTACAGCTTACATTGTGCATTAACAGTTATTACTTCTCTTTGAATCTCCTAGGATTCAGCCTGTGAAGCTCTGTGTGTATCTCTATGTATATAATAGGCAGTGTCACATGGTGGCAGTACTGCACTAAATATGGATGCATCTGTATTGCAGTCCTGGATTTCTCTAGTAAAGTATTTTGGATTGGGTATTTCAGTCTATAAATGATGTAATGCGTAATATAACCACATGGAAAAAAATAAATCATGTTTATGAAATGGATTATTATCTGCTCTGTCTTACACTACTTCTGGTGTTTGATGTTTTTCAGTATCTATCTGCTACATAAAGGTTGTTTCCCCCCCATATTTTAAAGTGGTACTCCACTGGCCAGCGTGGAACTAAATGTTCCGAACGCTTATTTCACGCTGCTGTGGTTGGCCACGTGACGTCACAAGGAGCGTGGCCGACCCCGCAGTGTGAAAACAACGTTCGGAACATTTAGTTCCATGCTGGCCAGTGGAGTACCGTTTTAACGGTTCACATAAAACACGATGGTCCAGATTTATCAAGCTGTGTGAGAGAAAAAGTGGAGTGATTTTCCCACAGCGACCAATCACAGCTCATCTATTGAGCCCTGGTAAAGTGAAAGCTGAGCTGTGATTGGTTGATGTGGGAAAATCACTCCACTTTTTCTCTCACACAGTTTGATAAATCTGGGCTAATGGCTCAGTTTAGTTCATTCCATGGGTCCGAAAAGGCAAAGTCTTTCCATTATATTTTTAACCTCTTCAGGATCCAATCCTAAAAAGACGTGCACCAATTCTGCATTGTGCAACTAAGGACTCATGAGGGCAGAGTGGTTAGGAGCAGCAGCTAAAGTGGTCCCTGTGTCCTGCAGCTACTAGTATGGGGGCTTTGTGGTCCTTGTCTCTGGATGCAGCTTTATATAGTGTCTGTATAAATGCTCACTATTCTCAAGTATGATAATGTCTAATCCGAGAAGTTATAGTCTATCGGGGTGGATATACCATAAAAGTTATAAAAACATCTGTAGTTCTTTGTGGGCATATATGAAGATATATATTACATTTAATTGTCTCCTTCATTTCTAGACCACGTTGGCACGTCATTTCCTAGAGGATGCTTCTGTTTTTCATTGTTGGCTTGATCGTCCACCTTATCTTCTTTGCATCTATTTTTGACATATACTTTACGTCTCCGCTGGTCCATGGCATGACGCCACAGAAAACATTGCTTCCACCTCCTGCAAAACGATTAGTCCTATTTGTGGCTGATGGATTGAGAGCTGACACTTTCTTTTTGTTGGATGAACATGGTCTTCCTAGAGCACCTTATCTTAGGTGAGGTTACACTACGATTGTGTTCTTTGAAGAGTCAGCCAGTGACAACTTTTTTTTTGCAGATTTTCTGCTTTATCACACCAGCTGGGATACAGCTGTCACTGGCGGTCTCTCCAGAGCTCTTCTGTTGTACTCCCTGTGCTTGTGTTAGTTTTTAAAAGGATGGACATTTAATAAAGGTTTTAAAGTTTTTTATCTATTATTCAGTGAGTGCCACTGTACTTTTCTCCTTGGATAATATACCATAAAAGAGGACCAGGAATCTGATAATTCTTGGTTAATGCTAATTTTTTTTTTTTTTACAAATATTGGCCCTGATTTACTATTCTAAACCCAACATGTTTTGTCAGGTTGTGCACAAGATTCTGTCTCGTTGCGCCATAATTCTGTCGTCTTATTGCGCCAGAAATAAAAAAAAAACCCGACCAACTCTCCAATTTACTGAGAGAATCTGAAAAAGGGACGAGGCAGTAGAGGAAAGTGCGAAGAGGTAGAGAAAAAAAGGACCAACGATTTCCTTACAGATTACGCGTTTCGAGGGTAACCCCCTCTTCCTCAGATCTGAGGAAGAGGGGGTTACCCTCGAAACGCGTATTCTGTACTTTTGTTATTTTTAATAAATATGATCCCTGCAAGTTTTTAAATCAACTGGTGCCAGAAAGTTAAACAGATTTGTAAATTACTTCTGTTAACCCCTTAAGGACCAGGTTTTTTTTTTCCGTTTTTGCACTTTCATTTTTTCCTCCCTACCTTTAAAAAATCATAACTGTTTCAATTTTGCACCTAAAAATCCATATGTGTCTTATTTTTTGCGCCACCAATTCTACTTTGTAATGACATCAGTCATTTTACACAAAAATCTACGACGAATTTGAAGAAAAAACACTAACACCATTTTGTAATTTGGGGGGCTTCCGTTTCTATGCAGTAAATTTTTCGGTAAAAATGACACCTTGTCTTTATTCTGTAGGTCCATACGATTAAAATTATTTATTATTTATATAGGTTTGATTTTGTCATACTTCTGGAAAAAATCATAACTTCATGCAGGAAAATTTCTGGCCCCTATAACCCTGACCCCTATAACTCTGACCCCTATAACTTTTTAATTTTTTCGCGTACGGGGCGGTATGAGGGCTCATTTTTTTTGCACCGTGATCTGATCATTTTTGTACTGATCGGACTTTTTGATAGCTTTTTATTAATTTTTTCATGATATGAAAACTGACCAAAAATAAGCTATTTTAGACTTTTGAATTTTTTTGCACGTACGCCATTGACCGTGCGATTTAATTAACGATATATTTTATAATTCGGACATTTCTGCACGTGGAATACCACATAGCACCGTGTTTCCCCGAAAATACACCCTACCCTGAAATAAGCCCTAGCTGGATTATCGGAGTGGGCTTCAATATAAGCCCTACCCCGAAAATAAGACCTAGGTCAGTGGTCTTCAATCTGCGGACCTCCAGATGTTGCAAAACTACAACTCCCAGGATGCCCGGACAGCCGTTGGCTGTTCGGGCATCCTGGGAGTTGTAGTTTTGCAACATCTGGAGGTCCACAGGTTGAAGACCACTGATCTAGGCAATGCCTGGGCTGCAAATATTAAAAAACAAACTTTAACTTACCTTAGTTCTCCGTTCCCCCGTTGCTTCCTGGTGTTGTAATGTTTAGAGCCTTCAGCCTATCACTAGCCGCAGCGATGTCCCGCCTCAGCTGATGATAGGCTGAGCGCATTGTCATGTAAGGAGTCGGCCGGCTTCTTACATGACAGTGGGCTCAGCCTATCATCGGCCGAAGCAGGACATCGTTGCGGCCGGTGATAGGCTGGAGGCTCTGTGACGTTCCCATCCCCAGAACCGCAGCAAGAACAGCGGAGGGACCATGAGGCCGGTTCCTTAGCAACGCGGGAACGAAGGACGAAGGTAAGTTAAAGGTTGTTTTTTAATATTTGCAGCCCGGGCACAGGAATACTTAACTGCTCTTTTGGCGCAAAGGTATTGGCCAGTGTTTAGAAGTATAGAGGTGTGTGCTACATAAAAAACATTCAGGTGCATATGTGGCCCCTTCATGCTCAAGCTACTGTACAAGTACAGTGCAGCGGCTGATAATTATTTGGCGGGGGGGGGGGGGGGGGGGGGGGGTGGAGAGAAGCAGCGCTTGCGGGTGACATACGGTACAATTAGCCCCCCCGATGTGGGGTGCAGCGCTGAGCTGATAAACGGGCGGGGGGGTTAGTGGATGTTGGGGGACAGAGCTGTGCCCATCAAATGTAAATAAATAATCCCTACCCTGAAAATAACCCCTAGTGTGTTTTTGGTGACTAAAATTAATATAAGACCCGGTCTTCTTTTCGGAGAAACACGGTATGTTTATTTTTATTTTTACACTTTTTTTTATGGAAAAAGGGGGTGATTCAAACTTTTATTAGGGAAGGGGTTAAATAATCTGTATTAACTTTTCCACTTTTTTTGCAGTGTTATAGCTCCCATAGAGGGCTATAACACTGCACACGCTGATCTTTTACATTGATCAATGGTTTCTCATCGGAAACCATTGATCAATGATTCTGCCACTTGACTGCTCATGCCTGGATTTGGTCACTAACAGGTTAAAAAATATTAATCCTTCCAGTACTTATTAGCTGCTGAATGCTACAGAGGAAATTCTTTTCTTTTTGGAACACAGAGCTCTCTGCTGACATAATGACCACAGTGCTCTCTGCTGACATCTCTGTCCATTTTAGGAACTGTCCAGAGCAGCATAAGTCTGCTATGGGGATTTTCTCCTACTCTAGACAGTTCCTAAAATGGACAGAGATGTCAGCAGAGAGCACTGTGCTTGTGAGTGAGCAGAGAGCTTCTGTTTTCCAAAAAAATAAAAAAATTCTCTTTAGAATTCAGCAGCTAATAAGTACTGGAAGGATTACGATTTTTTAATAGAAGTAATTTACAAATCTGTTTAACTTTGTGGCACCAGTTGATAAAGTTTTCCCCCGGAGTACCCCTTTAAGTTCTGTTTATGCTGAGGAGGGTGGTGGAATTCCACACTGAATGTTTGCCTCCAATAACAAAATGCCTGCACAGACATGCCTGGCGATCTGGGTCTATTCTGGATGGGAACTTTGGATGCCAAAAGCTGGATCCAATGATTCTGGTCTGATACTTACTGATATCTCATTGGCTAAAATGGTGGGCAGTGCAGGACCTATGGATCATCCTGCATAGTTGCCCTCCAACATGGTTTTACTTTTTGGATGGCAGCTGTGTAGATCGTTGGACATATGTGAACCCAGCCTTACATCCCTTTTTAATGTGTACACCCTGTTTTTTTTTGTTTTTTTTTGGTTTTTTTTAGAAATATAATCCAAACAAAAGGAAGTTTTGGTGTTTCTCACACTCGGGTTCCTACAGAGTCCAGACCAGGACATGTTGCACTCATTGCTGGATTTTATGAAGATGTCAGTGCAGTTGCAAAAGGTATGTAAGGATAAAACTTTTTTTTCCTTCAGTGGTAGACATTTAACACAGTTTAATATTTATCTATCAATCTAATACTTAGGCTCCTTTCACACTAGTGATTTCTCCGTTATTGAAGTTCCGTCGCATGTTCCGTCACGGTTTTCGGCAAAAACCTGCCGTTACAAAACCCCTGACGGCCGAGACTAAATCGCATTGCAGCCTATGGGGTTTTGTAACTGCCCGTTTGCACCCGTATATGTCCGTAATTCATTACAGACGTTATACATGCAGTAATTTTTCCACCACGATGAATTACGGGCATATACGGGTGCAAACGGGCAGTTACAAAATCCCATAGGCTGCAATGCGATTTTAGTCTTGGCCGTCAGGGGTTTTGTAACGGCAGGTTTTTGCCGAAAACCGTGACGGAACATGCGACGGAACTTCAATAACAGAGAAGTCACTAGTGTGAAAGGAGCCTTAGGAAAGAACAAACATATTCATACACAAACACACAGAAGACAAGAAAGAAGTTATAGCCAATGATTTTATTCCAGGTGTTTGGTGACTTTTGTGTGACATAACAGGCTTGTGGTAAAATAACGCTAAAGGTCTTGAGTTATTTAGCTTTAAATAATAGCCTTGAAGTTTCTTGCATTTGAAACCTGTGACCTTTCCAAAAATGAAAATCTTTATGTCACTTGTGGAAAATGGGATGATGAATTATGTAGGCTATGCAAGCACAGAAATAACTGTAGACCGTAATAATCCCTAACATTTACATTTTGATGGCTGCGGGAGCATGAGGTATCCAAGCTGGATATTCCGAAATTATTATTTCAGAAGTCTTCTAATAGTTCAATTTATACCTCTCATGTCAAGTGGCTCTTAGATTTTAATAACCCTAAAATCTCTTTAGATGAGAAGGATAAGAAGGTTAGTTGAAGAATCACTATTCTCCGGTATGAATATCACCTCCGAAAATAGTTAGGAAATTGGGGAATTCTCCTGCAATTTAATGTCACAGGTCACAGCTTGAATGTGAAAACTGGAACACATCACAGCTGAGGATACCGTATATACTCGAGTGTAAGCTGAGTTACTCAGCATGATTATTCGTGCTGAAAAGGCCCCCCCCCCCCTCGGCTTGTACTCGAGTGAACTCTCCGCCTGTCAATACCTTCGGCCTTAGTCATCATTCAGACCCCCCTTTAGTTTTCTACTCATCTCCCCTCGGTGGGAAGGAAGGATGAGCTGGTCCGGGCCATCTATGCTGCAGGGACTGTCCGGTGGGGAGGGTTAGTCGTTCCGGGCTGTCTATTTTCATCGGGGCCGGCCCCGGCCTAGTGACGTTGCCTTGACGACGACGCACAGGGACGTCCATGCGCAGCAGATGTCCCTGTCATGAATGTCCCTGTGCGTCATCGTCAAGGCAATGTCACTAGTCCGGGGCCGCCCCGGAGCGGAGAAAAGGGCCTTCCGGGGAAAATGGACAGCCCGGAACGACTAACCCTCCCCACCGGGCGGTCCCTGCGGCCTTCCTTCCCACCAAGGGGAGGGGAGTTGAAAACTAAAGGGGGTCTGGATGATGACGAAGGCCGCAGTGGTCTTCAACCTGCGGACCTCCAGATGTTTCAAAACTACAACTCCCAGCATGCCCAGACAGCCGATGGCTGTCTGGGCATGCTGGGAGTTGTAGTTTTGCAACATCTGAAGGTCCGCAGGTTGAAGACCACTGAGGCATTGACAGGCAGTGATGATGACGGGGGTGATGATGACGAGGGTGATGATGACGGGGGTGATGATGAGGGGGGTGATGATGACAGGGTCATGATGACGGTGGTCTGGATGATGACAGGGGGGGGGATGATGTATTTCCCACCCTAGGCTTATAGTAGAGTCAATAACTTTTCCTGGATTTGGGGGTGAAATTAGGGGCCTCGGCTTATATTCAGGTCGGCTTATACTCGAGTATATACAGTACTACACTGAGCTCTATTGACATTGTTATTATGCTCAGATGTATTTATCTCATTTAGTAATATGTGTGAATGTATATACATTCCTATTGTTTTTATTATTTTATTGTTATTATTATCCCTAGGCTGGAAGGAAAATCCAGTTGAGTTTGATTCTGTCTTCAACGAGAGTACCTACACTTGGAGCTGGGGTAGTCCAGATATCTTACCAATGTTTGCCAAAGGTATGAGCTTTTTACACTATAAATGTAGATGAGGCGAGTGAGTTTTCTATGCAATAGAAATACTGTAGCCGGACTAGATTTGACTAGATTTATTTATTTAAGAAACTATAGGTTACATTTCAGGCTGATGCAAGACTCCAGGTAACAACTAAGAGTCTCAATCCCCCTATTTCAGGCTTATCTTATTCTGGAACCTGCCCACATCCTGTTTATTTTGTTCTCCTCTTTCCTCATATTTCCATACTATCCTTGTCACTGCCTCGTAAACACCATTGGGGAGATTTATCAAAACCTGTCCAGAGGAAAAGTTGCTCAGTTGCCCACAGCAACCAATCAGATCGCTTCTTTCATTTTGCTGAGGCCTTGTAAAAATGAAAGAAGAAAGCTAATTGGTTGCTATGGGCAACTGGCCAACTTTTCCTCTGGACAGGTTTTGATATATCTCACCCCCATGACCCTTTTAATTTGCCCATTGTCAGGGGCCCTTTAGACAGGCAATCAATGGTTTACTCCTGGAAACCCCAGATAAAATGTAGCCATGTATTCGGGTGCAGCAATAAAAATAAATTGTATGAAATATCTCAAAACTGATACAGTAATAAATTTTTTAAGAAGCAGTTTTCTTTTTTATATAGTGCAACATAGGCTGCTATATAAAATAATGTAGAGGTTCTTGTGTATTGCCATGTGCTTACCTGTTTTATCTGATTTGGCAGGCATGGATAAAGCTCCATATTGCATGTAAATCCATCACTGGCATGGTTCTGTTATGCAGCCTACATTTCTTATAATTTTTCTGACTGGTCTTCTAGTGTTGGAGTACACCTAGGTAAACAGATTAGACTCATAGGTCGGTTGAGGTCTGTTGACATTATGTGCTCTTTTTATGCATATTCAAAGGGTGTTTTGCAGAAGTAAGTGATTTGACCTATAATCATATTTGAGGTGTTATATGAAGATTTGAAGTTTTTACTGCATTTTGGTTGTTTCTATTGCTATTTAGAAAAAAAAAGCTTCTTTACTGTGATTTGCGCAATTACGGGAAACTAGCAACTTCGAAAGAATGCAGCAAGAAACATAATGCTTGAACACAGCCTCAGGAAAGACCTACTACATGTCTTGACCTCATAGATATAGCAGCAGCAGTATACAGAAATAGCTAGAAGGGAAGCGGTCTGGGAGATAGCAGGAGTGATTTAAAGGGGTTCTCCCTTGTTTATACTGTTTTTTGTTATTATGTTTGTGTGTTATGTGTGTATAAGTATGTGTTTTTTATATGTGTGTTGTGATTATGAATATATGTATTTTCTTACCTTTTGTGAAGATCCGGAAGCTGGTCCCTTTTTCTTCCAGTGGCTTGCTGTGTAACCTCGGCCTCCTCCATGTTGTGTTCGGTAAGTGGGATATCGGAGGGTGTGTTCTTGCTTCTGTCCTTCCTAGCTTCTGACGTCCGAGGCAAATCTTTTCTTCCTGTTTCTTCCGTGGCTCAGCGACGAATCTGCGGCCTCTTCCGGCGCATGCACAGGTGTTTTTTTTTTTTTTACCAATAAAGTTTTTTTTGTCTAATTGACAAACTGTCTGTGCTTGCGCGAAGCTATGCTGTAGACCTAATGTACGCTACGCTGTTAGCGTAGCACTTGCGTACTCACGCATGCGCAGACAGTTTGTCAATTAGACAAAGAAAACTTTATTGTTAAAAAAAATAAAAAAACTACCTGCGCATGCGCCGGAAGAGGCCGCAGATTCGTCGCTGAGCCACGGAAGAAACGGGAAGAAAAGATTTGCCTCGGACGTCAGAAGATAGGAAGTACAGAAGCAAGAACACCCCCCCGACATCCCACTTACCAAACACAACATGGCGGAGGCCGAGGTACACAGCAAGCCACTGGAAGAAAAAGGGGCCAGCTTCCGGATCTTCACAAAAGGTAAGAAAATACATATATACATAATCACAACACACTTAAAAAAAACACATACTTATACACACATAACACACAAACATAATAACAAAAAACTGTATAAACAAGGGAGAACCCCTTTAATAAAGATGATGTCACCATGTAATTCACAGGAAGTCAGCTGACCCACGATTGACTTCCTTTTGACTTATCAAGCCATGTAACTTTATGTGGGTTGTACTGGTGATCACATGACCAAATTAGAGTAATGAAACACATAGATGCAGTGCTGAAATAAAACAAATAGCGATGTACGACGTCAGTGAGTGCGCAAATGGGAAAAAACTCGCAGTGCTTCTATAAAGCTTTGGCTTTTCATGCTTCTATTGAGGGGTATTCTCATCTCTTATATAAGGCCCCCCTTCCCCCTCGATTGCTTGGAGCTGTCATAGGTGATTAGAAAGGTGAAAACTGCTATGCTGTAATATATTAGCTGACATCACTGCTAAGCAGTTTATTAGGGTGAGGGGGCTCCTTCTGTTACCCAATCAGCAGCCCTGTAAAGCAATCATAGGGTTCCCATGACTGCCGGGGGCCGAACAAAGGCATTGCCTAATATCTTACTGATGTCAGTTTATTACAGACGGGCTGTAATTCTTTAGTATACAGACTGTATCAAATCATTATAGAAGCAATTCAACTTCAGTATTACACTGTAAAGCTTGTTAAGCATGGCTTCCAGTGCTGAACTGTACAGGTCAGTCACACAGGCCAGCAAAGGAGGGGGAAGCCATGAGGGGAACGGCGATGCGACACCTGAAAGAGCCTGGCTTGGCCTCTTTGACCCTTGAGCTGCACAGAACTAAAGCTGCACAGATTATAACTAATTCTTTCACCACTTTGGGCAGTAGTTGTATGTAAGTTATTGTAAGTTACACATGTACTATCATGTATGTGTTTAAAGGGGTGCTCCAGCATTCTAAACATTTTGTTTAGAAAACTCTGAGCCGGAGATTGGGATGTCATGGCCACGCCTCCTCCATTCATGTTTGAGACGCCCTCCTTCCATAAACATGAATGAAAGGGGGTTGCTGTGATGTCACGACCACTGCCACAGGAACACAGCATTTGTTTAGAACGCGGGGTGCTATGGGAGACCAGGGGGGTGACCAGCAGCGGGACCCCTGCGATCAGACATCTTTAAAGAAAGATGCAAAAAAGAAGAAAAACCCTTTCAGAATTGCTTTCTATTTTTCATTTCACTCTTTAATAAGTTATAAATCAATAAATGTATATGAACCCCAAGATGTTTTTTTTTTTTTTTTTTTACAAAATATCACTCTTCCTGCAAAAAAGGCTGCATTCATATTAAAAGAGAAACCAAAAAATGATGTCCGTTATGTCCCTTGAAATGCGCCAACACAAACACTACTTTTCTCCATGAAATAGGCAACACATATTTTGCAAAAAGATTAAGTCCTAAAAATAACATACATAATAGTTGTGTTTTAAATTTACACCATATGCTGTGTAGCATAAATAATATGTTCCCTTCCGTTGTTACTTCTGTGGGTTGGTTTGATCAGTGTGATCTGTGTTCGTAAAGACCCATAGAATAAAGGTAATATAATAACAATGGCAACATTACAGGTAATAAAATGTTATCATTTAGACGTCCCTGTCATTTTGGAAAACTTTTGACATGTTGTCCAGACGCACTCAATTCTTAGACCTGCTGCAATTGTGGATTACTGCCGGGTGAAGTGCTTGGCAGCTCATGCCTTACTCCCTGGCTGTCACTCAAACCCGATTCACAGAGACTCTAATGCAGTGAATGAGTTGGACTGAGTGGCCATCCGGGGAGTAAAGAGCACTGCTATGTGCTTCACAGGGTTAAAAATCACTATCACAACAGGTCTAGGGTGACCCGCTGCAATCCGAACTGAATTTCCAGACAATTTTAAAGTTTTTCCAAATGACAGTGACTGTTTATGCTATTTGGACCACAAAATGATTCCATAGAAAAACATCCTATATAAGTAATCTTATAGCTATGTTGAAGGAAAAAAATGTATTGCCAAAAAAAAGGCAGGTCCTGAAGGGTTAGTTAATACTTTCTTGGTTGTTTATTTACCTATTTTGTAATTGTCCTTTTAGGTGCTAGTGGCGACCATGTGTTTACATACTGTTACTTGGCAGAAAGTGAGGATTTTGCATCTGCGGATGCAGCCAAACTGGATACGTGGGTTTTTGACCATGTAAAGGTTAGTAAAAAGATTCCAGAATTATTATTTAAATTGCAGCAGAATAATTGATTAATATAATGATAGCTGCACATAGTAAATTATTCTGATCTGTCAAGGTATGGGGAAAACTATTATTAGCATTTGAGTGTATTATTAAATTGTTAGTTAATATTTAACAAACTGCTGACATTGACAGTATAAGCAAATATAAGTAACTTTGTAATATAGCTTATTATTGAAAATGGTTTTTCCCCACTTATCCATTATTTTCCCCTCACCCTCCTAAACTCATTTACTCTAATAACTGCCAAAAGTCCACCCTAAGAGTCGAGACTGACATGCTGCCCATAGAAATCTATGGAGAGGAGTTGGGAGTGACACACACAGATTACAGCAGCTTGTAGTAAGTGTTAAATCTTACCTGAATATTTTATTCACACAGGTTACACATACTGCTCTATAATGTCCTCCATGCTGCTGCTTTTTCTATGGATGTGCTTGCTGTCAAAACATCTCCTCTTTTGTGTGTGGGCAGTGTATGGGAGACATCATAGCAGCTGCTATCTACCCACTAGCTCATCGACAACTGAAAATTAGAGATTCAGGCTGCAGAGGAGAAAACTGGTGAAAAATACAATTTACAAGTTGAAGAATGGCCACGAATTGTGCTACTCCTCATGTACACACAAAACAGCTTATATTGAAAAGATTGTTGAAAGGTTATAGACCATTCAAATATAAAGTAAGTGTAGGCAGCTTAGTTGTATTTACCATTTTCTAATCCCTACTATTGTATACTTATAGTTTTATTTAAAAAAAAAAAAAAAAAAGGCAAAAGTAGATGGATATGTGAAAAACAAAATTTCCTCTTTTAGTTATTTTTCAGGTCTGCTAAAAGCAATGAAACACTGTTACATAAACTCCATAAAGATAAAGTTGTTTTTTTCCTTCATCTCCTTGGATTGGATACTAATGGACACGCTCACAGACCAGGTTCACGGTATGTGCCTAACTAGTATCTGTAGCAGAAGAGTGCACTTCTGTTCTGGCATAAAAATAGAAACTAAATTCTTGCTACAATCTTCGTAGTGACAATACAAGACAAATTAACATAAACATATCAAGTATTGTAAAAATGAAAGGGTCTGAACGTTCTGAATGCTTAGGGGGAGATTTATCATCGTTGCTTTGGTAAATGAGTTCTGTAGGCATTTTCTTTTTGCTTTAGTTTGCTTATGTATGGCACATTTATCATACTATCACAGGGGGGTTTATAATTTTGGCTTACATAAGAAAAAAACAATAAATCACTTTTGAATACCATTTGTTTTAGCACACATAAGCAAAAACCAATAAATGACTTCAGAACACAAATTTGCAGCTTTGAAAAAATGTGTAATGTGTTTATTACATATTTTTTTTACCACTTTTTTTCCCCTAAATGTGCTAACTCATTTTTTAATTTTTTTTTATTTTTTATTACAGATCCGTGTATCCGTGTATCCTGTGGATTATTACAGATCCGTGTATCCTGTGCTCTTCCCGGCACAGGGGTGCCGGGAAGAGCCAGTACCAACAGGCCCGGAGCGTCAAAAATGGCGCTCCTGGGTCTAGGCGTAAAAGGCTTGCATTATTTAGGCTGGAGAGGGCCAGTAACAATGGTCCTCACCCACCCTGGTAACGTCAGGCTGTTGCTGCTTGATTGGTATTTGTGAGAATAAAAATAGGGGGAAGCTTATGTTTTTTTTTTTTGCATAAATAATTAAATATAGAAAAAAAAAAGGCATAGGGTCCCCCCTATTTTTATTTTCAGCCAAATACCAACCAAGCAGCAACAGCCTGATGTTACCAGGGTGTGCGAGGACCATTGTTACTGGCCCTTCCCAGCCTAAATAACACCAGCCTGTTACCGGCTAGTCCCAGAAGCGCCATTTTTGACACTCCGGGCCTATTGGTACCGACTCTTCCCGGCACCCCTGTGGCGGTGAGTACCGGGGTAATAATTGGGGGTTAGCACTAGCTGTAATTGGGGCTAACTCTAAGCCCCGGCTTTGTAATGGATTCTGTCTATAAGACAGCTTCCACTACTAAACCTGTCAAGTAAATAAAAAAATAAAAACACGTTTAAAAAAAATTTATTCCAAGAAAACACTTCCCCACAAGCCTGCGTTAACCATTTTATTAACATTAAACAGAAAGAAAAAAACAATGCTGATGATCGACGCAGTCCACTGAATCCAAAGTAGTCCACAGGATACACAGATCTGAAATGAGAAAAAAAAAAGAAAAATAGGTTAATACATTTATTGTCACCCGCCCACGCATCTCCCGTGCTGCACTACTACAACTCCCAGCATGCTCTTACAGTAAGGACATTCTGGGAGTTGTAGTCATGTGGTGCGGGAGATGTGCAGGCGAGTGACAAGATTATCACCTAATGTCTACGTGAGCAAGATGTCAAGGTGAGCGGTGGAATGTAACCAAATAAAAAGTCGCACATAAGCAGAGTTGCGCCAAAGTTGTGACAAAGTTGTGCCAAAGGGAAAAAAAGCTCTACAAACATTGATAAATCTGGGCCTTAGTGTTTTGAAGATGATGGTTTAGCCTCACTGATATCATACAATTTCTTGCTTATTAAAGAGAACATAGAGAAGAGAATAACCAAATGTTCTCCACCAGGAAATGTTTATTCTAGCTCTAGCTTCTCTTGATGCTGTGCTCTGAGGCATCATTGGATCGACAGCATAGATGAAGAGAAAGCTTGGTGAGAACTAAAATTAAAGACTGTCTGATACACTTTTTGATACACTTTTCAGATAAACAAATGTTGAGGGGGTACTGTTTTCAAATCAACTGGTGCCAGATATACACGTTATACTGATTTGTAAATTACTTCTCTTACGCCTTCCAGTAGCAGCATCGGAGGTTCGTGACGTCACAGCCACACCCCCTCAATGCAAGTCTATGGGAGGGGGCGTGACGGCCATCACACCAGCTCTTATAGACTTGCATTGAGGGGTCGTGGCTGTGATGTCACAGGCCTCCGCTCCGTATTGCCAGTCATCCGGCACGGAGCAAAGTTCTCTCTGTGTACCGGATGTCTGGGGTATCCCAACCAAGATCGCGGGGGTCCCCAGCGGTGGAACCCCCGCAATCAGACATTTGGATAGGGGATAAGATGTCTAGGGGCAGAGTACCCCTTTAAGCATGCCATAAAAATACAACTTTTTAGGTAGACCTGTAACATTCCCTAATAGGTCTTCCTTTTACCACTTCCCTCTTTCATTAGACAGTATCTTCTTGCATTAAAAACGTATTTGCACTTAATATCTGAACATACATACAGTCAGGTCCATAAATATTGGGACATTAACACAAATCTAAAATGTTTGGCTCTATACACCACCACAATGGATTTGAAATGAAACGAACATGATGGGCTTTAACTCCAGACCGTCAGCTTTAATTTGAGTGTATTTACATCCAAATCAGGTGAACGGTGTAGGATTTACAACAGTTTGCATATGTGCCTCCCACTTGGTAAGGGACCAAAAGTAATGGGACAATTGGCTTCTCAGCTGTTCCATGTCCAGGTGTGTGTTATTTCCTCATTATCCGAATTACAATGAGCAGATAAAAGGTCCAGAGTTCATTTCAAGTTTTCTATTTGCATTTGGAATATGTTGCTGTCAACTCTCAAGATGAGATCTAAAGAACTGTCACTATCAGTGAAGCAAGCCATCATTAGGCTGAAAAAACAAAACAAACCCATCAGAGAGAGAGCCAAAACATTAGGCTTGGCCAAAACAACTGTTTGGAACATTCTTAAAGGAGTAGTCCAGTGGTGACTCAGTGGTGAGCAACTTATCCCCTATCCTAAGGATAGGGGATAAGTTGCAGATCGCGGGGGGTCCGACCGCTGGGGCCCCCTGCGATCTCCTGTACGGAGCCCCGACAGCCCGTGGGAAGGGGGCGTGTCGACCTCCGCACGGGGCGGCGGCCGACACGCCCCCTCAATACAACTCTATGGCAGAGCCGAAGCGCTGCCTTCGGCAATCTCCGGCTCTGCCATAGAGATGTATTGAGTGGGCGTGTCGGCCGCCGCTTCGTGCGGGGGTCGACACCCGCTATCTGCCCAGAGAGCCGTTGCCCTGTACAGAGAGATCGCAGGGGGCCCCAGCGGTCGGACCCCCCGCGATCTCAAACTTATTCCCTATCCTTAGGATAGGGGATAAGTTTTTCACCACTGGACTACCCCTTTAAAAAGAAGGAACGCACTGGTGAGCTTAGCAACACCAAAAGACCCGGAAGGCCAAGGAAAACAACTGTGGAGAATGACTGAAGAATTCTTTCCCTGGTGAAGAAAACCCCCTTCACAACAGTTGGCCAGATCAAGAACACTCTCCTGGAGGTAGGCGTATGTGTGTCAAAGTCAACAATCAAGAGAAGACTTCACCAGAGTGAATACAGAGGGTTCACCACAAGATGGAAAACATTGGTGAGCCATTGGTGATTGCCAAACAACATCTAAAAAAGCCTTCACAGTTCTGGAACAACATCCTATGGACAGATGAGACCAAGATCAACATGAACCAGAGTGATGGGAAGAGAAGAATATGGAGAAGGAAAGGAACATGATCCTAGGCATACACCTCATCAGTGAAGCATGGTGGTGGTAGTATCATGGCATAGTGGGCATGTATGGCTGCCAATTGAACTGCTTCTCTTGTATTTATTGATGATCTGACTGCTGACAAAAGCAGCAGGATGAATTCTGAAGTGTTTTGGGCAATATTATCTACTCAAATTCAGTAAAATGCTTCAGAACCCATTGGACGGAGCTTCACAGTGCAGATGGACAATGACCCAAAGCATACTGCAAATGCAACCAAAGAGTTTAAGGGAATAAGTGGAATATTATGCAATGGCCAAGTCAATCACCTGACCTGAATCTGATTAAGCATGCATTTCACTTTCTGAAGACAAAACTGAAGGGAAAATGCCCTAGGAACAAGCAGGAACTGAAGACACATGCAGTAGATGCCTGGCAGAGCATCACCAGGGATGAAACCCAGCAATGTCTGGTGATGTCTACTCATTCCAGACTTCAGGCTGTAATTGACTGCAAAGGATTTGCAACCAAGTATTCAAAATTTTAAGTTTTATTTGTGATTATTATTCTGTCCCATTACCATTACTTTTGGTCCCTTAACAAGTGGGATGCACATATACAAACTGTCGTAATTCCTACACTGTTCACCTGATTTGCATGTAAGTACCCTCAAATTAACCTCTTCAGGACGCAGGGCGTATAGATACGCTCTGCATTCCGAGTCCTTAAGGACCCAGTGTGTATCCATACGCCCGTGGGAATTCCGGTCCCCACCGCTAGCCGGTTGGGGACCGGAGCCGGATGCCTGCTGAAATCGTTCAGCAGGCATCGCGGCATATCGCCCAGGGGGGTCATTATGTCCCCCCATGTCGGCGATGGCCGCAGATCGCTGGACAATTCAGCCCAGCGATCTGCGGTGATTCCGGGTCAATCGGGTCTCCGGTGACCCGGAATTACTGGCTGATCGGGGACGCATAGCCAGCAGGGGTGAAGTGGCACTCGTGCCACCTCACGATCGCCCTGATTCATCGTCCGGTTTACCAGCCGACCAATCAGGGCACCTGCTGCGGGTGTCACTCCCGCTCCGCCCCTTTTCCAGAGGACGTGATTGGGTGCGGGAAGACGACCCCGGCAGCTGGGGACCCTGATCCCCGGCGTCCCTGTTGGGATAGGGGTCCCAGGAGCGGTGGTGGCGGCGGCTGTTGTATAACTACAACTCCCAGCTTGCACAAACAGCTAAAGTGCATGCTGGGTGTTGTAGTGGTGCATCTGCTGGTTGCATAACTACAACTCCCAGCATGCCCGTTGGCTGAGAGTTGTAGTTTTGCAACAGCTGGCGGCACACTGGTTGTGAAACACTGAGTTAGGTCACAAACTCAGTGATACATAACCAGTGTGCCTACAGTTGTTGCAAAACTCAAACTCTCCGCATGTACAGTCTGTCATGCTGCGGCGCATGCTTGGAGTTGTAGTTTTGCAACAGCTGGATGTTCCCCCCCCCCCCCCAATGTGAATGTACAGAGTACACTCACATGGGTGGAGGTTTACAGTAAGTATCCGGCTGCAAGTTTGAGCTGCGGCAAATTTTCTGCCGCAGCTCAAACTGCCAGCGAGAAACTACTGCTAACCCCCGCCCGTGCGACTGTACCCTAAAAACACTACACTACACTACACTAACACAAAATAAAATAAAAAGTAAAAAACACTACATATACACATACCCCTACACAGCCCCCCTCCCCAATAAAAATGACAAACGTCTGGTACGCCACTGTTTCCAAAACGGAGCCTCCAGCTGTTGCATAACAACTACTCCCAGTATTACCAGACAGCCACTGACTGTCCAGGCATGCTGGGAGTTTTACAACAGCTGGAGGCACCCTGTTTGGGAATCACTGGCGTAGAATACCCCTATGTCCTCCCCTATGCAAATCCCTAATTTAGGCCTCAAATAGGCATGGCGCTCTCACTTTGGAGCCCTGTCGTATTTCAAGGCAACAGTTTAGTGTCACATATGGGGTATCGCCGTACTCGCGAGAAATTGTGTTACAAATTTTGGGGGGTATTTTCTGCTTTTACCTTTTTTAAAAATGTAAAATTTTGGGGAAAACAAGCATTTTAGGTAAAAAAAATAAATGTTTTTTTACATATGCAAAAGTCGTGAAACACCTGTGGGGTATAAAGGTTCACTTAACCCCTTGTTACGTTCCCCGAGGGGTCTAGTTTCCAAAATAGTCTGCCATGTGTTTTTTTTTTTTTTGCTGTCCTGGCACCATAGGGGCTTCCTAAATGCGGCATGCCCCCAGAGCAAAATTTGCTTCCAAAAAGCCAAATGTGACTCCTTCTCTTCTGAGACCTGTAGTGCGCCAGCATAGCACTTTTCACCCCCATATGGGTTGTTTTCTGAATCGGGAGAAATTGGGCTTCAAATTTTGGGGGGTATTTTCTGCTATTACCCTTTTTAAAAATGTAAAATTTTTGGGAAAACAAGCATTTTAGGTAAAATTTTTATTTTTTTTTTACATTTGCAAAAGTCGTGAAACACCTGTGGGGTATTAAGGCTCACTTTATCTCATGTTACATTCCCCGAGGGGTCTAGTTTCCAAAATGGTATGCCATGTGTTTTTTTTTTGCTGTTTTGACACTCTAGGGGCTTCCTAAAGGTGACATGCCCCCCAAAAACCATTTCAGAAAAATTTTCTCTCCAAAATCCCCTTGTCGCTCCTTCCCTTCTGAGCCCTCTACTGCGCCCGCCGAACACTTTACATATGAGGTATGTCCTTACTCGAGAGAAATTGGGCTACAAATTCAAGTATACATTTTCTCCTTTTACCACTTGCAAAAATTCAAAAATTGGGTCTACAAGAACATGCGAGTGTAAAAAATGAAGATTGTGAATTTTCTCCTTCACTTTGCTGCTATTCCTGTGAAACACCTAAAGGGTTAAAACACTGACTGAATGTCATTTTGAATACTTTGAGGGGTGCAGTTTTTATAATGGGGTCATTTATGGGGTATTTCTAATATGAAGACCCTTCAAATCCACTTCAAAACTGAACTGGTCCCTGAAAAATATCGAGTTTGAAAATTTTGTGGAAAATTGGAAAATTGCTGCTGAACTTTGAAGCCCTCTGGTGTCTTCCAAAAGTAAAAACTCATAAATTTTATGATGCAAACATAAAGTAGACATATTGTATATGTGAACCAAAAAAAAAAATTATTTTGAATATCCATTTTCCTTACAAGCAGAGATCTTCAAAGTTAGAAAAATGCAAAATTTTTATTTTTTTCATCAAATTTGGGGATTTTTCACCAAGAAAGGATGCAAGTTACCATAAAATTTTACCACTATGTTAAAGTAGAATATGTCACGAAAAAACAATCTCGGAATCAGAATGATAAGTAAAAGCATTCCAGAGTATGTTTAAAATGACAGTAGTCAGAATTGCAAAAAACGGCCGAGTCCTTAAGGTTAAAAATGGCTAAGTCCTCAAGGGGTTAAAGCTGACAGTCTGCAGTTAAAGCACATGTTGTTTGTTTCATTTCAAATCCATTGTGGTGGTGGATAGAGCCAAAAATGTTAGAATTGTGTCGATGTCCCAATATTTATGGACTTGACTGTATGATTTGCTTATCCACCTTCTTATGTGTTCTACCGTAATTTTATATATTATGGCACCAGTGTACCACTAAAACACTTTTTACCTTTTGCAGTATTTCTGCGTAGATTGTAAGTACTTGTCAGCTGGGCCCTCCCTTTCATTGTTTGAACTGTTTATCAGTTTGTCACTTTGTAATGTCTAATGTACATTTACCATCAGTATTGTAAAGGACTGCACAATATGTTAGCGCTGTATAAGTAAAAATTACTAGTATTATATACAGCAGTAAGCCTTGCAAACATAGCCTTATTTTTATAGAGGTTTTTTTTTGAGCAGCTCTTTTATGTCGTAAAAGTTCCCTAAACACTTATCTGCAGTGCTATTTTAGGAATGCCTCAAAACTGCCGAACATCTGTACATTGAGTTGTGTTTTTCCTAGATCTATAGTATGAGGTGTTTGTGCCTCTAGAGAGCTAGCTATATTGTTCATGAAATAAAATCAAATGGACTGAGGCGAATGAATGTGACGTGAAGGTCACTCGCATCCTCAGACTTTGTCAGATCTCTCCATGAGACAGAAAATTAATAACTAGCTTTCTTTCCAAATGTGTATGGGAAAATGGAACCTATTGCACTTTTCTGTCTTTTTTCATTTCTTGCCTGCTTATCATTACAATAAGTATGTTTCTGATCCATTCCCAAAAAGCGAGTACAAAGACAATGTGAAGAAAGTTGATGAAGGAGTCAAAGAGATGGTGACCCTGATAGAAGACTTTTATGAAAATGATGGTAAAACAGCTTTCATCTTCACCTCTGACCATGGCATGACAGACTGGGGTGAGTAGATCTGTCCATGGCCGTGTATTATTCCAAACAGCATTTTCAACAATGCCTTGTATCTTTTCCTTTTGTCTAAAAAAGAAGCGGTCACAGGAGAGTTGTCCTTGAGTAAGTATCTTGATCTGTGTGATAGCGACACTGACAGTGAAAGTTTAGGGTATATATCAGACCTACAAAGAAACATACATGAGAATAATGCTTATCACACTTAGTTGGTTAAAGCCCCCAATGTGCTTTCTCATGCCTCAGGAACAAAGAGTTCAACACAAATAAATAATTGACTTACTTTTACTTGTTTAGACTTAAAGGTATATTCCAGTGTCCTTATGATGTAGGGTTCAGTAAAAATATAGATGAACTGATACTTACCTAACCCAGTCCCACACAGCTTCAGTTTTTATGTTTCCTGGTCCCCCGCTTGTCAACAATTGTTGCTACTTGAAAGTCGAGTCTTCTAGGCAGGGCCTGTCTGCTTAGCCAGTCATTGACAGTGATGGAAGACCTGTCTTTAAAGGGGTGATCCAGGGAAGTACATATTAAAAAAAAGATGGCTCTTGTGACTCCTGTCGTCTTTTCTGGCTGCTTGTTATTCTTTGCCATCCTTCCCTCCAACTTCAACATGTGTACTACATTTCGCAGCAGCAATTTAGGGTTTGCTCTCAATGCATTTAGTAGCCCCCACCCTCCTACTTTGTTAAGCGAGAAATTCAGTGTCTGATTGGCTGAGGCTACACATACATCGCAGCTAAAGGGAGCATGACTCTTCAGTGCAGGACAGAAATGGTCTATGTCTCTCAGAAGGGTGGGGGCTGCTTTTCGAGAGGGACTTGGGCAAAGACACAGTGGATGGCTGAATGATGTATTTGCCTCACTCCCTGCGTGTAAATGACAACTGAAAGAGGGGATGCTGCTCTACATACCTAATGAATGATATTCACTAGGGATGCCCCTATACCGATATCAGTATTGGGACCGATACTGGACATTTGCACGAGTACTTGTACTTGTGCACATTTCCCCGATACCTAATCCTAAACCTGCCATCGGAACCCCTGCCGGCAGGTATCATGGATGGGCGGTAGGCCGCCTGCACTCCCCACGCAGATCAACTAGAGGAAGCAGAGCGTAAATTTACGACCTGCGCCCCCTCCAGAGCTATGAAGCACGTGTCGTAGCCAGGACCCATGGCTACTGCCGAACATCACCGATTTGGGTGATGTGCAGCTGAATGTGCTTCATAGCCGGGACCCGTGGCTAATGCTGAGCATCACTGATCTGGGTGATGTGCGGCATTAACCCTTTAGACATACGGGGATATATGATATATATGATATATTTCTTTCATTTATCGATGCTATTTTTGTTTTGATGGGACTTTTGATTGCTTTTTATTTTAAAAAATTATGGTAAATGAATTGACCAAAAATACACAATTCTGGACTTTGACTGTGCAGCTTTATTAAAGTTTAACTAAAGTTTAATATATTTTAATAGTTGGGAAATTTACCCATGCGGCGAAACCACATATGTTTATTTTTGTTTACATTAATTTATTTGGAAAATGGGGTGATTCTGACTTTTATTAGGGAAGGGGTTAAATCACATTTCTTACTTTTTTTTTTTTTTACATATTTTTTCACAATTTTTTTTGTCCCCGTATACGGAAAAATAAAAACAGTGATAGGGGATAGAAGAGGTTAGGAGCACAGCGCCTGACCTCTGCCCTAATGCGGGCTGAAGGACCTTTCTCTGCCTGCACCAGAGCAGAGGACGAAGGATGCAGTAGGTGAGTATACTGTGACACCTCTCACCCAGCTTTACCAGTCTCCTGTAGAGACTATCAAACTCTGTGATTTTCCCCCAAGGACCAATCACAGCTCAGCTTTCACTTTACCACAACTCTTTAGCTGAACTGTGATTGGTTGCTTGGGTAACACAATTTTCTTTCTTGCAGTACACAGTGCCATGTGTGGAGTCAAAAAATTATTAATATAAAAAATCCCTTTCCCTAATAAACTGACCCCCCCCCCTCCCCCAAAAGAAAGAAAAAAAAATCACATAAAAAAAAAATGGATCAGTAATTGATAAGGTCGACCACTACATACTAGAGTCAGTAACAGTCCTGACCTGCTTTCCCAGAAACTAAAAGTTTGTAGTTATACCTAAAGAATAGGACTGCATACAGTGTATATGTAGCGGACATTGTTATTTTGGTGTGAAATTCCATTTACTATAAATTTATATAGAATTTTATTATTGTATCTTGTCTATTATCTTTGCATTTGTTTCTCAGCTTACAAGGATGTGGTTATGCCAACAATTACTAACATATTTATTGTTTACCAGGGTCCCACGGCGCTGGTCATCCTTCTGAAACCTTGACACCTTTAGTTGCTTGGGGAGCTGGAGTACATCATCCAAGGGAAAATCTTTTACATGATCCTGTTTCAACAGGTATTATCTCTAGTTATGTCTAAAGTATATGAAGACATATTGGTATAATTTACAGTCAAATCTCTTATAAAACAAATACAATATACTAACTCAACATATTAAACTAAAAACAGATTTGTCAACAAAAAATAAAATAGACTGCATACTTACCTGC
Organism: Hyla sarda; assembly: GCF_029499605.1. Taxonomy (NCBI): domain Eukaryota; kingdom Metazoa; phylum Chordata; class Amphibia; order Anura; family Hylidae; genus Hyla; species Hyla sarda. The sequence continues at coordinate 206,988,431 of NC_079193.1, read as the reverse complement.
ACCGATCCTCTACTTCTGCCATTCTGATGGCTTCCAGTGCACGATGCTCTCCTCTTTTTCCTGGTTCCTGTAATGTTTGGTTCCTGCAGGACATCATGTTCTTTGATTTCAGTGAAGTGGACATTCCCTGCTCAAACACAATGTCACAGGAAGAAGATGACCTGACGCCATCAGAAAGGTAGCAAGTGATTATGCCATTGTTTTTATTTTCATTGTAACCCAGGGCATTTAAAAAACACTCGCCGGCCCAGAAAGTCTCTTTAACCAATCAGGAATTTTCACTAATTATTAGAAGTTACGGTAGCAGATTTTGTCCCCCAACAGTCATATATTTATCACCAATCTTTTGGATATGTGGTAAGTGTTAATTGTGGTCAAACACTTTTAAGGCCAAAACAGGCTTTATTTCTGTGGGTTTAATGCTTCATGTGGTTTCTCTGCTTTTTATTCTTCTAGCAATATGACCTTTCTGCAAGTGTACAAGTTTACAGCCTTTTTTTTTTTTTTCCAACAAAGTCGCAGTAGCAGTCTACTTTTTAGGATACTGAGCTTTTCCAACAGCAATACTAAGATAATATATTGTGCAGCTTGCTTCTTGAGATGGGACAAGAGGCTAGTGAATCTTAATTCATGTTCAGTCTGCAAGCCAGACTGAAATGTCCTAGACAAACATGGAAGGGATCATTTATTATGTCACGTTGTCTCTGCAATAAAATATATACACTGAAAACGTTAAAGTTTTAGAGTTCTATTCAGAGAGAATAAAAACAAGTGAATGTTGAAGTAAGTTTACAGCCGAATGCTTAAAGGGGTACTCCGTACCTACACATCTTATCCCCAATCTAATGGATAGGGGATAAGATGTCTGATCGCAGGGGGGGGGGGTTCCTGCATCACCCCGGCATTCTAAACATTTATGTTCAGAAAGCTGGCTTTGGGCAGCCATGACTTCCCGCCACAACTCCTCCATTCATGTCTATGGGAGGGGCGTGGTCAACCACAGCTGTCACGTCCCCTCCCATAGACATGAGTGGAGGCAGCTTGGAGTGACATTACGAACATGGCTGCCTGAAGCAACATTCTGAACATAAATGTTTAGAGCGAAGGTTGCCGGCCCAGACATCGTTGGGCTTTCAGCAACCGGACCCCCGCCATCAGACATCTTATCCCCTATCCTTTAGATAGGGGGTATGATGTCTAGGGACGGAGTACCCATTTTACCTACCAAGTGCAGCATTTCATTTCTCCTCTGCCAATCTAGGAGTTTTTATTTTACTGTGCTGCAGTGAGGACGTGTCAATCTACCCTTGCAGCCAATTATCGATGTCACAGTAAGGGATGCAGTATCGCAGAGGCCCGTGATTGACTACATTGATCATGCGGGTATATGGTCATGCCACCATTGCAATACAGTAAAAAAAGACTGTCAGAGACTTCTGGAGACATAGGGGATTCATTAGGTAAGTAAGTGTTTTTCGTGAAAAGCACCTTTAAACATTATGTAGAAAGAAATAAAGATGGCACTCACCATGTTTGGGTTGGCGGCTGTGCTTTATTCGATGACCGGCAGACTACAGCATGGGGAGAAGGGACGCCAAGAGCGTGATAGCTATTTCGAGCAGCAGGTGCACGAAGAAGTGCATCTCCCATGCTGTAGTCGAATAAAGCACAGCTGTCACCCCAAAAGTGGTGAGTGCCATCATTATTTCTTTCTACACTTTGTTTGCTGAAGTTCCGATTGAGCACCCCGCTGAAGGTTTACGGACTGGGTGTCCCTGAGCGTTAGTACACTGGGCTTAAACATTATATTTCATCACTTAATAGCAGCCAGTGGAGCTTGCTGGATATTTCTGACTTGTACTAGAAACCCAGTAGGTTCTGGAAGTATATCTAAATTACAGTATATTTTTTATTGGATTGACTAGTTTGCTGTAAAGTACAAAGTATACCAAGAAACTGAAGAAAACCCCAAAAAGCCAAAACAACAACTCGAGAAGTGTTTCCTTTTAATTTTAGCCTTTAATTCTTATTCATAAAAAATATAGCAACACTGTTAAAATGGCTGTGTGAATAACTTCAATAATATGCAGTACAGATAGATAAAACCCTAATCTTTGCCCTAGTTGCCCTGTAGTACAGTGTTTCCCAACCAGGGTTCCACCAGCTGTTGCAAAACTATGACTCCCAGCATGCCCGGGCAGCCGCTGGCTGTCCGGGCATGCTGGGAGTCATAGTTTTGCAACAGCTGGAGGCACCCTTTTGGGAAACACTACTGTAGTACATGACCCTGCACCATACTGCAAGACAGCCAACCTATATTAACTTAGTGTCTGCCTTACATGCTCATACATAAAAGAGGGATCCTTTGGATAGGGAATAAGATGTCTAGCGGGAGAATACCCTTTTAATCATTCCAGCATACATGTTACAGAGGAAATAACATGAACAGCCAATTGTTCATCTTTAGGATATCATTGTATATTTGCACTTTGTTTCATTTTCATGTCACCAGTACTTCTAAAGACTTCCCTAAGTACATTTAAAGACTTTAAAGGAGTAGTACAGGGAAAAATAACTTATCCCCTATACAAAGGAATGGATGATAAGTTATTAATTGCGGGGGGTCTGAGAGCTGGGACCCCCGCGATCTCCTGCATAGGGCCGCGGCAGTTTGCCAGGAGCCGCCGTTCCGACCCTCGCAGGAAGCTGCGGACTGCACACACCCTCCATGAGATACATGGAGGGGGTGTGTTGGCCAGTGCTCTTGTGGGGGTCGGCACACCCCCTTCCAGCAGACTGCCTTGGCCCCGTTCAAGAGTTCGCGGGGGGGTCCCAGCACTCGAAAACATATGTTGTGAGCTGTAATTATAGGGAAGGAGGGAATCTCTTCCTATTTGCTCAGTTTGTGCATATTACATGGGATAGTATATCAGGGACAATTGTCTCATGTGCCGATCTACTAGAAAGTTCTGATTTGTCTGTTAATTTGTTGAAGCTCTAAGTATTAAACTGCATCTGGTACCCCTGACATAAGAATTTGGTTTGGGATTTCTGGTATGCTATTGAACATAAATCTTCATGCTAACACATGTGGTTGGTACATAGGTCCAATTGTATAGCTGTAAATAACTTTCTACCTTGTTGGGAATCTAACTTGTTCTTTGTAAATTTGGTGATTTTTAAAGGGTTACTCCGCTGCCTCAGCCTTCAGAACATTTTGTTTGGTTGTTAGAGCAGGACGCGGGGTTGTGATGTCACGGTCACGCCTCTTTGTGACGTCACACCACACCTCCTCAATGCAAGTCTATGGGATGGGGCGTGATGGCTGCCATGCCCCCTCCCTTAGACTTTTATTGAGGGGTGAGACAGTGATTTTATGACCACACCACCCGCACCGAGCTTTCTAAACGAATGCCAGGTAATTCCACATGTAGAAGGTGAGGCTCACACAGCCATTGACAGCAGCTTAACAGCCACAAAAAACATTATGGGAGATAATGGACATCCCTGTCATCCACACAAACTGGATGAACTCCGTCCACTTTGAATGACTTTGTCATTTACTGCCATGACACACAGAAGATTAGGGGGCATACGACTGAGGTGGAGTATCATGTCTGCCATGTAAGATACCCTGCACCAGTCATCCAGGACAATTTTCTATATCTCTGCTTGCTGGAAATGTATAGAAACATTTTACATATAAATCACTGATAAATATATTGTAGTACTTAGGGGATAGATGCCAGAAGGTATGTCATCACAAAACTGTATATTTTAGAATTTTAGATGTTTAAAACAGTTGCAGAGGTGTTCATAGCCTAGCTGGTGTGAGAGACTGTCACTTTTGTCTCGTTTTACATTGGTTATGGGGAATATGATTGTTTTGGAAATATAGAGTTAACCTGTTTTTTTTTTTTTTCCCCCCCAGAATGGAGTTTGGAGAGATGGAAAAGACTTGATGTCAACCAGGTACAGTTAATTTTTTTTAAAATAAATCCTAAAACATTTTTAGTGGTGCATATCTAGCTACACTACAGTGTTGCTTTCTATATTCATCTCTGCATACTTCCTAATGTATGCCTTATTTCCCATCAATATAAAAACCTTCATTTTTTTAAATGTTCCCAAAGCCTGAAGAAATTCCTTAGTTTGGTTGTTTGCTACAGGAGCTATAACTGAGCTCTGTAATTTGCTATCTTATAGTGCTCATGCTTATCCCTTCTTCCATTTTCATTGTCCTTAGTGCGGTCGTGTAAACTTAAAACTCAGGTTTTGCTCCGAGTTTACAGAAGCCACTACAAAAACTCCATTAGGTTCACAATGTGTAAATGTACATCTAGAGCTATGTACAGTGCAGTTTTACTGAAGACAAAGAAATGACTTATTAGCCAGTATCATTTTATTTTAGCTGAGCAAAAATCTTTATATAATCTTAATTGTGTTTGTTGTAATATTCATTCTCTCCTTATCTGTGCTGATCTCTTGCTTCTTCTCATTAAATAGGAAAGCTGCACACCTTATTAGTAGCTGTCATCTTCTGAGATTTTAGTGCTGATCAGTCCATTCTTTAACAGGCTAGGAGTGTCTGGTGAGCACGGTTTTGTGATTAGAAAACAGGGTTGGCATGGCTGTGTCTTTGTATTGTAATACAGAAATCAGACTCATATTTAAGCCCTGTTTGTCCTTGTCTATGGATTTTGCTTTTCATTTGCACAATCTCTATTTGTGTGATTTGATTATCATTTCTTTTTAACCCCTTAACGACCACGGACGCATATTTACCTCCGTGTCTGGCTTTGTATCTGTGGGGTCCCTGTTGCTATCAGCAACCAGGACCCGTGGCTAATACCATTGGGCTGATGTCCGGTATTAACCCTTTAGATGATCGCGGCGTCTAAAATGGGAGAAATCCGTACCAGTTAGCTCAGAGGAGCTGTTCAGGACTGCCACGGTGAAATCACAGTGTCCCGAAAAGCTGAGAGGACAGCGGGAGGTGTCTTACCTTCTTCCCGACTGTCTGATCGCCGTTTGATTGCTCCAAGCCTGAATTCCAGGCTTTAGCAATCAAGCGCAGAAAACACTGATCAATGCATTCCTGTGGCAATGCATTGAACAGTGCCTGCAATCAGTGTATGCAATGTTACAGCCCCTAGATGGGGCTATAACACTGCATAAAAAAGTTAATAAATGTGATTTAACCCCTTCCCTAATAAAAATCCGAATCACCCCCCTTTTCCCACAAAAAAAAGTGTGGAAATAAAAATAAAAACAAACATATGTGGTATCGCCGCTTGTGTAAATGTCCAAACCATAAAAATATATCGTTAAATAAACCACACGGTCAATGGCGTATTTTTGGTCACCTTTTATACCATAAAGAAAATGAATAAAAAGCGATCAAAAAGTCTGATCAAAACTAAAATGGTACCCATAAAAACCTCAGATCACGGTGCAAAAAAATGAGCCCTCATACCGATAGGAGTCAGAAGATGACAATTCTAAACGTATAAATTTTCCTGCAAGTAGTTATAATTTTTTCCAGAAGTATGACAAAATCAAACCTATATAAGTAGGATATCATTTTAACTGTATGGACCTACAGAATAAAGAGAAGGTGTCATTTTTACCTAAAAATGTACTGCGTAGAAACGAACGCCCCAAAAGTTACAAAATGGCGTTTTTTCTTAAATTTTTTCACACAATGATTTTATTTTCCGTTTCGCCGTAGATTTTTGGGTAAAATGACTGATGTCATTACAAAGTGGAATTGGTGGAGAAAGAAAAAAGCCATCGTCTGGATTTTTAAGTGCAAAATTGAAAGGTTTATGATTTTTAAAATTCAAGGAGGAAAAAACGAAAGTGCAAAAACTGAAAAACGCTATGTCCTTAAGGGGTTGAATAGATTTTTGTATTTTCACTCAGTATATCACCTTGGGCTAATTTTCCTCCTAAAGGAGAAGTCTCATCCGCCAAGATTCTGAAAAACGTAACCACAGTGGTCGGACCCCAGGCGATCTCCTGTATGGGCCCTCCACTCTCCCTGGGAGTGGCGCATCACGACCCCCACCCGAAGAAGGGGCCGCCACACACCCTTTCATGTATCGTATCACCCCCACCCTTTTGCAGTGGAGGTAGCCAGGGTGCTTACCTCTTCCTCAATGGCTGCTGTAAATCTGTATTTGATTGAGCCTGGAGCAGGCTAAACCAAATGAGCACAAATCACACAGATCAATGAAATTCTATGGAACTGCATTGATATGTATGAGGAATCTAATGATTCCTTCTTAAAGTCCCCTAAGGGACTAATAAAGTGTTAAAAAAAAAAAATTAAAAAAAGTTTAAAAAACACACGTTAACCCCTTCCATATTAAAAGTTCACATCGCCCCTTTTTCCATTTTCCATATAAAAACATAATAAAAATAAACGTATTTGCTATTGCCGCATGCGTAATTGTCCGAACTATTAAGACCTTATTTATATACTATTTTGGTTGAAATTTTGTGTAATATTTGTGTACCAGGACAAGTGGATTTTCATGAGGGATAAGTAGATTGTGTTCCGTTTTAGTCCCTTGGACAAGTCGATTTTTTTTTTTTTTTATTTCCACACCCCTGTGTTGCTATGAAAGGTCATACTTTAAAGAGTTATCCAGGAATAGAAAAACAGAGCAAATTTCTTTAAAAAAACGCTTCCCATCTGTCTCCAGGTGGGGGGTGTTTCTGCAGCTCAGTTTCATTAAAGTGAATGGAGCTAAGTTGTAATACCACACAAAACCTCTTGACAGACATAGAGCTTTTTTTAAAAAAAAGAAATTAGCTCTGGTTTTCTATTCCTGGATACCCTCTTTAACTATATTCAGGTAGGTGGTACATGTCAAAGTAACATCCACATGAATACCAGGATCCACACAGCCGGTCATTCAATCAGTGGCTTAGGTTGGACCTCGCTGCTTCCGCTGATTGAATTGCGGCCATGTGATGTCATCCAAACTCACAAGCAACAGACAATGGAAACTGGGTTCCATGATTCTGTCGTCAGGGTGGGAGCGAGGAAACTAAGAGAGTTTTTTTGTTGTTGTTGTTTTTTTTTCTTCTGTGCCCCTCCCAGAGCCGATTTTACAGAGGGTTCAATTACCAGAGTACACCTTTAAAGGAGAACTACGGGATTGAGAATTTTATCCCCTATCCTAAGGATAGGGGATAAGTTTCAGATCGCGGGGGGTCCGACCGCTGGGGCCCCCCACAATCTCCCGTATGGGGCCGTGGCTCTCTGCATAGAGAGCGCGTGTCGACCACCGCACGAGGCGGCTGCTGACACACGCCCTCCATTTACTGCTATGGGAGAGCCGAAGCGCTGCTTTCCGGCTCTCCCATAGCAGTGTATGGAGGGGGTGTGTCGGCCGCTGCTTCGTGCGGTGGTCAACATGCCCTCTCTAACCAGAGAGCCGTGGCCCCATACGGGAGATCGCGGGGGGCCCCAGCGGTCGGACCCCCGCGATCTGAAACTTATCCCCTATCCTTAGGATAGGGGATACATTTTTCAATCCCGTAGTTCTCCTTTAATGCATTCTAGTGCAATTTCTTCACCAGTTAAATGATACATAAGAAAACGTAATTCATTAGACTAGGCCAATTTCTTCTATTGCACTATAGTCCAAGTCATATGTTCACATGCCCATCTTAGGTGCCTTCGGCAGTGGACAGGGGTCAGCATGGGCACTTTGATCGATCTTCAGAAACAAACATATCCTACCAATGCTAGCACAATGATAGGTATGAATGCATACATGCAGCATGAGCTGAACGCCAAGATGATCACATATTCTCTAAAGTTGATTTCCCTTTCCCATGTATTGAGCAGGGATTAAGAACGTGCAATTTACTTGGAGCATGAAATGGGAGCATAATGGTTAACATGAGGCATTTTATTACCGTGTTCCTCCACATTCAAGACATTATGAGATGCTAAGCTTTATGACCACAAGCGATTAATTTATGGGCAGTTTATAATGAAATATATTTAGTAATATTAATATTATCTTGCTAAATGTTTCTGAGAAATAATGAAATAAATATTTGTTCACATGGTGTAGTCATGTTTACATAAAAGCTTTCACAATTTATTTATTCTATATTATTTAATATTTTTGTTTTTCAGGCAGACGTGGCTCCACTGATGTCAGCTCTTATCGGAATCTCTTACCCGTTGAATTCTGTGGTAAATCTTTGACACTTATAAAAAGTTTGATTGTTCATTCGTGGTTTGCTGGCCCTATTATACAAGGTGATGCTGGCCTGTTCTGATGATACTCACCCTCTGTAATACGGCCCTTATCTATATATATAAAACTCAATGGCCCTCATTTACTTAGAAAATCGGGTTGTAAGTCTATGTTGCTTTTTTCCCCTGGTATTTATTATTATGTTGCATCCTGTTTGTCGCACGTGGGTTTTGTTGGTTTTGGTTTCCAATTCCTCTGAGTTGTCGGGAAAAAATCCACAACAATTCAACAAATTCGGGTTCGAAACCTTTATAAATACTTGGGAAAGCTCAGAAATGTCGGGTTACGCCCCTTTTTCGGGTTTGGGAGAATCCACATCGGGTCCGTCGGGAAAAAATGTTGCATCGTGTCGCAGACTGGCGCACGATGTCTGCGACATGGCGCAGACAAAGATGCGCCAAAAAAAACCTGACAAAAGAAGTCGGGTTTAGAATAGTAAATGAGGGCCAATGTGTGTGTGTGTGTGTGTGTGTGTGTATATGTATGTGTGTATGTTCCAGCATCACGTCCAAACAGCTAAAGATATTAACATGAAACTTGACACACATGTTACTTATATGTCAACAACAAACATAATATAGGTGATTTAACCCTTACTCACCCCCATTTGCCAGGGGCGGGGTTTATGTTTAAAGTCCCATACAAGTCAATGGGAAATATGTTACTGCATAACTTCCAAACGGCTTGAGATATTATGATAATACTTGGTCACGTGTTACTTATATGTTCACTTAAAATATAGGATAGTTAATTTAACCCTTAACTACCCCCATTTGTGAGGGTCGGGGTTTTTGTTTAAAGTCCCATGCAAATCAATGGGAAATGTATGTTCTCACATAACTTTCGTATGGCTGGAGATATTTCAATAACTGGTACACATATTACGGAGGTCGGGATAGGAGGTCGGGATAGGAGGTCGGGATAGGAGGTCGGGATAGGAGGTCGGGATAGGAGGACGGGAAAGGAGGACGGGAAAGGAGGACGGGAAAGGAGGACGGGAAAGGAGGACGGGAAAGGAGGACGGGAAAGGAGGACGGGAAAGGAGGACGGGAAAGGAGGACGGGAAAGGAGGACGGGAAAGGAGGACGGGAAAGGAGGACGGGAAAGGAGGACGGGAAAGGAGGACGGGAAAGGAGGATGGGAAAGGAGGACGGGAAAGGAGGACGGGAAAGGAGGACGGGATAGGAGGTCGGGAAAGCAGGTTAGGAGGTCGAGATAGGAGGTCGGGATAGGAGGACGGAATAGGAGGACGGGATATGACAACAATATATGAGGACGGGATATGAAGTCATAAGCTTCCTCCTTTGTTTATTTTCCTCTCCAACAAGGATTAGGAAGGAAAAAACGGGCAACGCTGGGTACTCAGCTAGTTCTTAATAAAATGCATTAAGGTGAAGCTGCTAGAAGAGATATAAGCTGTGGGTTTGTGAGTGCAATTTTTTTTTGTTATGCGTTTGCAGTTATGTTAAAAGGGTCTTCCAGGCTAAAATGATGGATAGCCTATACTCAAAATAGGTAATCAATCTCTGCACCCCTGTCAATCAGCTGTTCGGTGCGCACTCTACACACTAAATGGGACTGGAAGCAATTGACTTAGTTCAGAGTGTCATGGCCAAGGCTGGCTCTGGCAGCTCAGCTCCCGTTCAAGTGCAGTAACGTGGCATGACCACTAGTCAGTGATTAAAGTCAACTGATTCTTGCCTTGTTCACTGTGTAGTATGGGCACTGAACAGCTGATGGATGGGGGGGTGCCAATTTAGTGATTAATTACCTATTCTGTGGATAGCCATAATAAACCTTTACATTTATAATATAATATAAAGGGCGTCAAACTTTTTCTTTTTTTTTTTGCAGTACAACGGCAGTCATTTAGACGGGTCATAATGAATCCTGATAGACCCCATTATAATCAATGGGGTCCGTTATTTGCTGAGAGAATAGCGGGAGAAAAAGACGGTGCGAGCACAATTTTTTCTCCCGCTATTTGCAATCTGAAAACCACAGGCTTCACACTGACTGAGACAACCGGCAGTGTGAATGTAGCATAAGCAGAATAATCATATCCAGGACTATCAGATCCTAGAGAACGTGGACATGTTCTATGACAAGTTACAGAGGTTAAGTTTAAAGGACAAGTCTCAAAAACGTATCCCCTATCTGAAGGGCCCCTCTGCGATCTCCTGTTTGGAGCCTGGTGCGCTAGCACAGGAGCACCTCTCGACCCCCGCCCAAAGCGGCGGCCTCCACGCCACCTCCATATAGTTCTGTGGTAGAGCCATTCAGCAATCATTGGCTCTCCCAAAGAGCTATATGGAGGGGGCGTGGCGGCCTCTGCTTTGGGTGGGGGTCGTAACGTGCTCCTGTGCTAGCGCATCGGGGCTCCGGAAAGGAGATTGCGCCGGGCCCCAGCACTCGAACCCCCCGCGATTTAAAACTTATCCCCTATCCTTTGAATTTTTGATCATGAGACTTGTCCTTTAAATGGAAACTCAAAGAGGGCCTGAAGGAAAAGGGTGGTACATGACACAAGGATTCAAATTTTTTTAATTCCTGTGTCATGCACCACCCTCTAAAGCCCTGCAATAGGCATTACACAATGTACTAGTTTCTGTAAGCTATAAATGTCAGTTTCATCACCTACAATTGTCCAGTCCTTTATTATTTAACACTGTGCACATAGAAGGCTGATTTGTACAGACTGTTAGCTATTTTGCAGTCTCTTACTAATGTGTGTATCTCGTGGGATATACTTCCTGATGTGTATAGAAGATCTCTCAATGTGAAACTGGGGCTTTGTACAGTAAGTGTATGACTGGTATAACAATGTGGGACATGATGTTACTGTATTAATAAATAATAATCCCTCTGCTGGAATACTTAGGATGGATTCCGTAAAATGCACTTTATGATTTTGCTCTGCTTACCCTGAAGAAGTCGGATTTAGCTGTAAGGACATATGCTGCTTAGAAAATATTTGGTGTATAAAAGAGGAATGCTGCTTTGTTTGTGAGCATAAAGAATTGGCATAAATGATGTGGAAATCAAATGTAAATGTATATTTATTTCATACAAGTATCAGAGTTTTGCATAAAATAGGTATATTATTATGATTTACTTTGTTGCCCTACTTTTTATTATATTAATTGGATGTAATTATATAACAGAATGAATTTGTGCACATGTTGTCTTTATTTTTAAAGATGAAAGATTTTCTTTACAGTAAGATAAAACAGTAGGTTGTGCTAATCTCTTAAATTCGACCTATCAGCAGGTTTCTATTTATTTAAGGGGTACACCGCCCCTAAACAACTTATCCCCTATCCAAAGGATAGGGGATAAGATGTCTGATCGCAGGGGGTCCGGACGCTGAGTGAACTCTGCTCCATGCCGGATGACAGGAGACCACCGCCGTCACGCCCCCTCCATTCATGTCTATGGGAGGGGGCATGATTGCTGTGTACTATCCGCCACGCCCCCTCCCATAGGCATGAATTGAGAGGGCGTGACATGACATCACAAACACGGAAGCCCTAAGCTTCCGTGTTCAGTACGTCCGCAGTGCCGGCTGGGAGATCGCGGGGGTCTCAGTGGCAGGGGGATAAGATTTTTACGGGCGGAGTACCCCTTTAAAGTAAGGGCATGGCTGTATAGGGCTTTTGACCCTAAATCCATACATACCTCTCTTAGTTAACTGAGTTAGCTGAAATGTCATATTTTCAGATCCCCATAAAGGGGTTATCCAGGAAAAAAACTTTTTTTATATATATCACCTGGCTCCAGAAAGTTAAACAGATTTGTAAATTACTTCTATCAAAAAAAATCTTAATCCTTTCAGTAGTTATGAGCTTCTGAAGTTAAGGTTGTTCTTTTCTGTCTAAGTGCTCTCTGATGACACGTGTCTCGGGAACCGCCCAGTTTAGAAGAGGTTTGCTATGGGGATTTTCTTCTAAACTGGGCGGTTCCAGAGACATGTCATCAGAGAGCACTTAGACAGAAAAGAACAACCTTAACTTCAGAAGCTCATAAGTACTGAAAGGATTAAGATTTTTTTAATAGAAGTAATTTACAAATCTGTTTAACTTTCTGGAGCCAGTTGATATATAAAAAAAAGTTTTTTCCTGGAATACCCCTTTAAGGACTCAGCCCATTTTTCGTTTTCGCACTCCTCCCGTTCATAAAATCATAACATGTTACATTTTGCACCTACAAACCCATATAAGAGCTTGTTTTTGCATCACCAATTGTACTTTGTAATTACGTCACTTATTTTATAACATAATCTGCGGCAAAACAAAAATATTTTTGGCGTGAAATAAAAAAAATGCCAATTTGCAACTTTTTAGAGCTTTTGTTTCTACGCAGTGCACTTTTCGGTAAAATGACACCTTATCTTTATTCTGAATGTCCATAAGGGTACAAGGATACCTAATTTATGTAGGTTTTATTTTATTTTACTACTTTAAAAAATTATAACTACTTGCACCAAAATTAGTATTTTTTTAATTGTCATCTTCTGACCCCTATAACTTTTTTATTTTTCCGCATACGGGGAGGTATGAGGGCTAATTTTTTGGTGCCTTGGTCTGCAGTTTTTATTGGTACCATTTTTGTTTTGATGTCCAGCACTGCAGGTCCAGAGCAAGGAAGCCGTTTATTGCATAAGAACACACGGATACCAAACGTGGATCACAAGTGACGCGTTTCGGTGAGCTCTCTCGCCTTAGTCGTACAAAGAAATATTAAGATCCTTCTGGTCTATATAGGGGACAGCGGCCCCACCCCCCACCAGGTGAAAACACCTGAGTGGTGTGGGCGGGGCCACTCCCCTCCCACACAGACACAGACTAAATGTACAATACACACAGAAAAAATTTGCGCCAGTATATTATATACAACAATAAATATAGTGGGTATACAAAAATAAAAATAAATTATTACAAAATGCGCGATTTTAGCTGTGAAATGTACAAAAATAGTAAATACACAGTTCAATGGAAAATATGTAAAATTATAAACATATTGATCAAAACCCCCCACCAGTGAAAATTATGCAAATGAATACAGTAAATGTTACACCATATATTACTGAATAAGTAACATAACCAATAATGTGCGTGTAAAACAAAAAATAACAAAAGAAAAAGGGGGTATAAACAAAAAGTAAAAACCTGTGTGTGTGAACGAGTCTCTAATCATACCAACATATATTAGCAAGTAATGAGAGAGTCGTTCACACAGCAAAGTTGGAGAAAGGAATCCGATGGAAAAACTCATGCACCAGATCAAAAATATGAAAATCTAAAATGACAAGATTAAATTTATATAGTATAGGGTGCAGAATGATCATCGGAACCACAAAATAAGGACAACTTAAGGGTGATCACTGGATACATAAAGCATAAGTAAAAAGAAAAAAACATGTACCTAGAGTAATTAAATATGGATAGCGCATACAAATATATGACTGTTACTTCTGCACTATTAGATCCAGTGATAACCCTATAATTGGAAGAGGTCCGTATAATAGTAACTCATGTTGTTAGAAGGGGACAAGTGGGAACAGGAGGCAATAACGCACAATCTCACCACACCCTGTCTGGGACTAGTAATATAACATGGTGCCTTGCCTCCTGTTCATACCTGTCGGGAATCTAGTGCCCAATTTGAGGATCCAATAGACCTCTCGGTTCAAAAGCTTCCTCCTATGATCTCCTCCTCGTATTGGGGCTGTGACCTTCTCAATGCCTTGGACATATAGACTCTGGAAAGAGCCTGCATGATATTCTGCACAGTGTCTACTAACCATAGATGTGTGGTGGGAGTTGAAATGTGGGATGTCCGACAGATGCCTCCGAACTCTCACTTTGAGGGCACCCGTCGTACACCCCACGTATTGGATGTTGCACTCCCGGCACGTGATACAATATACTACATTTTTGTTTTGATGGGACTTTTAGATCGCTCTTTATTAATATTTTTATGGTATATGAAGTGACCAAAAATGCACAATTTTTTTTTTATGTGTACGCCAACGATCGTGCAGTTTAGCTACCCTTATATATTAATAGTTCGGACATTTATACATGCGGCGGTACCACATATGATTTATTTTTATTTTTTATTACATAATTTTATAAAAAAAATGGGAAATGGGGGGTAATTCAAACTTTTCTGATTGCATATACTGATCAATGTTATGCCATAGCATGGCATTGATCAGTGTTATCGGTGTTCTGCTGCTCCAGCCTTCATGGCAGGCTTGGAGCAATAGATGACCGATCGAACATTGAGAAGCCAGGTAAGTGCCCTCTCGCCGTCCTCTCAGCTGATCGGGACATCGCGATTTCATTGCGATAGTCCAGTTGAGCTGCAGGGTTTCTTTCACTTTCATTTTAGATGTCGCAATCAGCTTTGATCACTGTGTCTTAAGGGTTAATGCCGGCCATCGGCCTGCTCGCTGATGCCCAGCATTAAAGGGGTACTCCGGTGAAAACCTTTTTTCTTTAACTTTCTGCCACCAGTTGATTTAAAACATATTTGTAAATTACTTCTATTAAAAAATCTTAATCATTCCTGTACTTATTAGCAGCTGAATACTACAGAGGAAATTCTTTTCTTTTTGGAATGCTGTCTGATGACATCACGAGCACAGTTCTCTCTCCTATCCCGTCTTCCTATCCCGTCTTCCTATCCCGTCTTCCTATCCCGTCCTCCTATCCCGTCCTCCTATCCCGTCCTCCTATCCCGTCCTCCTATCCCGTCCTCCTATCCCGACCTCCTATCCCGACCTCCTATCCCGACCTCCTATCCCGACCTCCTATCCCGACCTCCTATCCCGACCTCCTATCCCGACCTCCTATCCCATCCTCCTATCCTGACCTCCTATGTCGACCTCCTATCCCAACCCATAATATGTGTACCAGGTATTGAAATATCTCCAGCTGTACGGAAGTTATGTGGGAACATATATTTCCCATTGATTTGCATGGGACTTTAAACAAAAACCCCGACCCTCACAAATGGGGGTAGTTAAGGGTTAAATTAACTATCCTATATTTTAAGTGGACATATAAGTAACACGTGACCAAGTATTATCGAAATATCTCTAGCCTTTTGGAAGTTATGCAGTAACATATATTTCCCATTGACTTGTATGGGACTTTAAACATAAACCCTGCCCCTGGCAAATGGGGGTGAGTAAGGGTTAAATCCCCTATCCTATGTTTGTTGTTGACATATAAGTAACAAGTGTACCAAGTTTAATGTTAATATCTTTAGCCGTTTGGACGTGATGCTGGAACATACACACATACACACATACACACATACATACATACACACACACGTTGAGTTTTATATATATATATATATGTATAGATAAAAGATCCACTTTCTCAACGTGAAATTGTAACATATATCAATTCCAGTCAGGAGTAATAAAATCCAGCTCCATGGGATAAAATAATGTCTGTAATAATTTGACCTATATTGAAGTTAGTGCCATGAGATAGCAGACAGCAGCTTCACAACCACTGAACTCTTTGAGAAAATATTACAGTAATTTAAAATTGTATTTCTCTAATGGCTTCTCTTGCAGTCACATTGCAATGTATTCCATTGGTGGGTCTGGTGTTTTGGCTCCAATAAAAGAATAGCCTGAAGTGCTATTCTTATTACAGAGAAACAAAAAAACACGATTGTTTGGGTTCTCTTAAAAAGTCATTAAAGGTGGCCATACATGGCATAGCATCATTTAAGGTGGCCATACACTTTCAGTAACAGTTGACCGAACTTTCATTTGACCAAGAGTTATCTCTCTTGATCTCCCCATACCCAGGAATGTTCAGCACAGCCGAACATTCATGTTTCCTCTATGGAAAAGAGTAAGGGTAAAAGCTGGTGCTGGCTTATCCCTTCAAAAACAAAAGGTTTGGGCAGTAAAAATTATACACACCCGACCCTTCTCACCACTAACATAGTCTGTCAGTAGGGGGTCAGGAGGTTACCTTACAGTTCATACAGTTGGTTAAACCTGCTGACAGTGGTGGGTTTTGCCGACTTTATATGTTGTATGCGCACCATAATGGTACAGACAGACTCAGAGGTAAGCTCAGTAGTTACCATTTTTAAATAATCCAAATAGTGAAGAGAGAAAGAGGGGGAAGCTTCTTTCTCTCTTCACTATTTGGATTGTTTGATGTACTTGTACCCAGATAGCACCAACCATGCTCTCATCAACAGCTCCCCGCATCATAGTGCTCTAATATCCTAAGTATAATTCAGGTGTCCGTCTAGGAGACGTGGGCAGTGCCAAGTGTATTATCTTGCAGTGTGGACAGAGAAAATGCTTTTCTTTTTGGATTTCTCTTCTGTCACGACTACAGTGCTCTCTGCTGACCTCTGCTGTCCATTTTAAAAAAAAACTGTCCAGAGCAGCATATGTTTGCTATGGGGATTTTCTCCTGCTCTGGACAGTTCGTAAATTGGACAGCAGAGGTCAGCAGAGAACACTGTGGTCGTGACAGAAGAGAAATCCAAAAATAAATAATTTCCTCTGTAGTATACAGCCCCCAAAAAGTACTAGAAGGTTTAATGGGCACTGTCAGATTCAACAACTTTTTATATGTTGTACATCTTGGCAAAACATTAACCTTTCTAATATAATTCATAAAAAATAATTAATTACTTTTGAATAGAAATCATGGCTTATAAAATAAAGGCTTTATCCAAGGTGAAACACTGGCATGGACAAAGTCCAGGGGGGGGGGGTCTAGCACCCCTCTGTGCTCTCTTCTGTCTGTCCTATCAGGCAGGAGAGAGCACAGAGCAGTGCTATCGGACAGGAGAGAGCACAGAGGAGTGCTATCGGACAGGATAGAGCACAGAGGAGTGCTATCAGACAGGAGAGAGCACAGAGGAGTGCTATCGGACAGGAGAGAGCACAGAGCAGTGCTGTCGGACAGGAGAGAACACAGAGGAGTGCTATCAGACAGGAGAGAGCAAGGAGGAGTACAGAGGAGTACTATCAGACAGAGCACAGAGGAATACCATCAGACAGGAGAGAGCACAGAGGAGTACCTTCAGACAGGAGAGAGCACAGAGGGGTGCTATCAGACAGGAGATAGCACAGAGGAGTGCTATCAGACAGGGGAGAGCACAGAGGAGTCCTAACAGACAGGAGAGAGCACAGAGAAGTGCTATCAGACAGGAGAGAGCACAGAGGAGTATTATCAGACAGGAGAGAGCACAGAGGAGTATTATCAGACAGGAGAGAGCACAGAGGAGTATTATCAGACAGGAGAGAGCACAGAGGAGTATTATCAGACAGGAGAGAGCACAGAGGAGTATTATCAGACAGGAGAGAGCACAGCAGAGTGCTATCAGACAGGAGAGAGCACAGAGGAGTTCTAGCCCACCCTCACTCACTGTACTTTGTTTATGCCTGTGCTTCAGCTTGGACAAAGCCATGATTTTATAAGCCATGATTTCTATACAAAGGAAATACAATTTTCCTATGATGTTTATTAGAAAGGTTAATGTTCTGCCAAGATGTACAACATATCAAAAGTTTTTGTATCTGACCGTGTCCATTTAATGTAATGGAAACATGCTACAGTTAGTTTACTGATTGCCTATATGAAGTAGAGATACAGATGCAAAAAAAAATTAATATATATATATACCGTATTATACCATATAATCTTCTGGGAACCTAGTAAATTCTCTCATAAAAGGAATTTATCATCATACGATACCTTAATTTATATAAGATGTGGTTTCATTGGAAAAGCTGATGCGTCCGTTTGATGTGTTAGATCTTTCTTTTTGTCTTTCTTGCTTATTTGATTCTACTGGAGAATCTTGCTGGTTGTTTTACTGTCTAAGCAGTGTGATTAATGAAGTGAACTCAGCTCACATTGTTCTCATGTGTTATTGCTTGCAGGGAATTTTGCCTGTGGAGTATATTAACAGCAGCAATCTCTTTAAAGCAGAGAGCATGCTTACTAATGCTCTTCAGATTTTGGAGCAGTTCAAGGTAAGCAATTATTCTTTAGAGTGGCTTGTCTAAAATTCTTATCAAGTGGACTAAGAAATTAAAGTGTACCTGTCATTTGCAAAAACTTTTAACATAATGTAGATAAGAACATATGTATATTTGTAATATACATTGGTTAAAAAAAAATGCTGTCTTGTATGTGCAGCTATTGCCTGTGTGTCTCTGTGCAGAGACAAAATACAGGAAGTGTGGGCAGGACTAGCATGGCTCTGTGACATACCCCGGATCACAAACTAGGCAGATTGACAAGCCAGGAACCTGCACATTTCCCCCGCGTCAGCACTACACGTAGGCAGTATTATCACCACACACATTATCGCCATACTGTTACTGACCAAATTCTGTGTACTGAGATCAATATTACCAATACCCTATACAAGGAGAAATATTATCACCATACATGTTACCACCACACTGTTCTAACTAAATCCTGTATACTGGGACCCATACTACATGTATACAAGAGGCAATAATATCTTCATACATATTATCATCATACTGTTGCTGCACAAATCCTGTATACTGAGACTAATATTACCAATAACACCAGTATACAAGGTAGGAATATTATCACCTTGCATGATTCCATCATACTGTTACTGACCAAAACCTGCATACTGAGACCAATAATACCAGCATACGAAGAGCAATATTATTGTCATACTGTTACTGACCAAAACCTGTATACAAAGTATGCAAGGAGAATATTATCACCATATTTATTGTCAACATACTGTAACTGACAAGATCCAATATAGTGACACCAATATAAAAGTAGGAAAATTGTCAACATATTGATTACCATCAAATCCATGGATAAAGCCGTCAGCGAAACACGTGTCAGGGGTCTATGGAGTGGTCTGTATGGTGTATCTTTACTTCCATTACTTATGCTTTGTGGGTCTTGCATGTTTACTGCATGTTTATTGTATTTTATTATCTATTCTAGTGTGATATCTTGGGATAGTTTAAGGGATTAGTGTATACAATTCTCTGTCTCCCCTTTTCTGTTTGCTATATGCTGACCCTTTTATAAGTGTGTTTTACCTATACCTCACTTGTATATATTTTGTGTACGTTCACTATATTGACCACCTCATATCTTGTATTTTCTGGTATGTATATCTTGTCGGACACATTTCATGCACTATGTAATTTTTAATATATGTTTGTTTTAAATATTTTCAATAAACAAAGATTTTAATGACGCAGTTTGGTGTAACATATTTTCTGTTCTTATAGTAGGGGTTGTTATGCCTATGGAATGTTCCCTTGTTTTTGGATGGTAATGTAATAGGTTTTATCAAAGATAGCTGTTTTAAAGCAAAAGCAAAAATTTCCTGAATATTTGTACAATGAAATCCATATTCACATGTAATTCTACTAACACTCTAAGTCTCAGACACACTTACTAACCTCTCATGCAGTCTCCCTTCTCCAATAGGTGGCTACTATACTCACAGCCAATAGGAGAAGGCTGCGGGGAAAACATTCTTTTTATTGGCAGAATGAGAGTTTGTTCTGTTGTGTTCCCCTTTTCTCCTGTCATACTGTACAGTACTGTGAAGATGCTCCTCTCCCCCTGGTTCAGACTCATTCGCAGGAACACATATAGAGTGAATTAAGAGTGAATTAAAAGCCACTGAAATGCCTTGGTCCCATCCCCTTGTGGGGATCTTTGGATTAAACTATAGTAGGGCAAGGAAACAGTTTTCACATAAGAAAATGATGGTTTGTTTTTACCAGTCATCGTTCTTAAAGGGTACCTCTCATCAAATAAACTTTTGATATATTTTAGATTAATGAATGTTGAATAACTCTCCAATAGCATGTTAATGAAAAATATGCTTCTTTCTATTGTATTTTTCCCGATCAGTCCTGTCAGCAAGCATTTCTGACTCATTCTGGAGTCCTAAACACTCAGAGCTGCCAGCCTGCTTTGTTCACAGCCAAACAGGCTGTGAACAAAGCAGGCTGGCAGCTCTGAGTGTTCTCCTTTGTGAACAAAGCAGACTGGCAGCTCGTAGTGTTTAGGACTCCAGCATGAGTCTGAAATGCTTGCTGCCAGGACTGGTAGTGAGACCCCTAGTGGTCATTTCTTCAAAGTGGAAAATGAAATAGAAAGAAGCATATTTTTTATAACATGCAATTGTGAAGTTATTCTGCATACATTAATCTATAATATATCAAAAGTTTTTTTGATGAGAGGTACCCTTTAAGGATACCAGATAGAGATTTTTTGAGATTAAAAAGTGCAGAAAGACCTCTCTCTAAGATTTGTTTATTGTAGACACTAGGGGGTGCGATGGGGCCACTAGACACCAGGGATGACCAGCATTTAATGTGTAAATACCATTCAAATGTTTGATTAATATCCGTTGTCTGTCATTACCAGCAGATGTCTTCTGCTGATAGCAGCCGGGTATCTTTCGATTATGGGGTGGACTGGACTCCCGAGTCTGCTCTGTACAAAAGAGCCCATCTCAATATGTACATGTACGTCATGGGTCGGGAAGGGCTTATGACTAATGTATATTATGTAATTAGATGATAATTAAGAGACAATTAAGAGACCACTGCTGCTTTTTCTTAAATCAGCATCTCTACATGTAGATCAATCCACTTAAATCTACCAATGAGGCCACAAATATATACACAATGAGCTAAAATGTTTACTTTTATTAAAGGTCACAATAAAAAGACATCTCTACATGTAGGGCGGCATTTCCATTCCACTGTCTTTTAAATTCCAACACAGGCGCACATCGGTTACCTTCATTTCACTACCTGAACCAAATCTAATTTAATGAGGGAAAAGTATAAAAGCGATTACATTTTTTACAATTTTTTATTATAAACTGTGTACCTGATGATAAAATTTTTTTTATTTTTTTTTTTTCAGGTGAAAATGGCACAGAAAAAACAAACCACATTGTCATTTCTTTTTTCACCTTTTAGGTAGGTGATTTATTTTATTTTATTAATTTGCAATTATTAATCTTAAACTGCTTTAATGTGTATACTGTATGCTTACATTTGATTTAACTGTTCAGGTTTATTAAAATATATTATTTTCGTCTTCAGACTTTCTTTAACATCACATTTTGGTTTTTAACAAATTGAATAAAAATTAATCAGAATGCTGATGAACAGTGGCTATAACTGCTATTGCATAGGTCATCAGAAAATCATAAACTTGAAATCAATTGGGCTGTAAATATTTATTATTATTACAATTACATCAGCATTAAATTTAAAATAGATCTGTCACCGTAATAAGCTTCCCTAAGGGCAGCATTTTGTGGGAACAATTTTGACGTACGATAAGGTGAGATGACTTTTGTCTGGCATAATAATTTATATTCCATTATCAGAATTAATTCCTGGGAAGGCTAAAAGAGGATCAACAAAAGATGCAATTTGTAAACACATTTGTATCAATAGCTATCAGAGACATTTTTTGGAATTTTTATTTGTTACTATATCCTCACCATCCTAAGTAAAAAAAAATAGAATTTCTATATTCCTTTATAGCCATGAGTAAATTACAACTGTTAATAAGACAGCTGGATTACAGTATACCTGGCATTTAGTTGCCCAGTATGAAAATTTTGCAGAGTTTTTCAGCATGATTTTTCGTGCTGAATACACCACCCTCGGCTTATACTCAAGTGAACTCTCCGCCCTCAGTGGTCTTCAACCTGCGGACCTCCAGATGTTTCAAAACTACAACTCCCAGCAACATCGGGCAGCCATCGGCTGTCCTGGCTTGCTGGGAGTTGAAGTTTTGAAACATCTGGAGGTCCGCAGGTTGAAGACCACTGCGGCCTTCGACATCATCCAGCCCCCCCCCCCCCCCTCACCCCCTTTAGTTCTGTACTCACCTCTGCTCGGCGGGACATTACGGTGCACTGGTCCGGGCCATCTGTGCTGCAGAGACAGTCCAGTGCGGAGGGAAAGTCATTCCGGGCTGTCCATCTTCACCGGGGGGGCCTCTTCTCCGTGCTTAGGGCCCGGCCCTGGAATAGTCACGTTGCCTTGACGACGACGCACAGGGACGTTCATGAGTAACGTCCCTGTGCGTCGTTGTCAAGGCAACGTCTCTATTCCGGGCGCGGAGAAGAGGCCCCCCCGATGAAAATGGACAGCCCGGAACGACTATCCCTCCGCACCGGACTGTCCCTGCAGCACAGGTGAGAGGGGGAGGCTGGATGATGTCGAAGGCCGCAGTGGTCTTCAACCTGCGGACCTCCAGATGTTTGAAAACTACAACTCCCGATGGCTGCCCGGGCTTGCTGGGAGTTGTAGTTTTGAAACATCTGGAGGTCCGCAGGTTGAAGACCACTGTATCAGACATTGACAAGCGGTGATGATGAAGGGGTGGGGGGGGGGGGGCTAATGACATGTGGTGATGATGAAGGGGGGGTGTGATGATGACAAGGGGATGATGAAGGGGGGGTGTGGGATGATAAGGGGATGATGATGAAGGGAGGGTGGGATGATAAGGGGATGATGACAGGCGGTGATGATGAAGGGGGGGCGGGATGATGACAGGCAGTGATGTTGAATGGGGGGTGGGATGATGATGGGGGGGATGATGACAGGCAGTGATGATGAAGGGGGGGTGGGGATGATGACAGGCAGTGATGATGAAGGGGGGGGTGGGATGATGACAGAGGGGGGGATGATGACAGGCGGTGTTGATGATGAGGGTGTTAATGACGGGGGTCTGGATGATGACAGGGGGGATGATGTATTTCCCACCCTAGGCTTATAGTCCAGTCAATAACTTTTCCTGGGTTTTTGGGGTGAAGTTAGGGGCCTCGGCTTATATTCGGGTCAGCTTATACTCGAGTATATACGGTAGTTATTTAGTGAAGTGGGAGACAGACAGCTGTGAGACAGTCTTTGTTGGAACAATAACAGGTTTCATATTGGGTATTACTCAACTTTAAAAGAAAGCATTATAACCACAAAACAAATTAAAACAATTGGTCACAGCTTGAAAAGATTATTTTCCCATTAATAGTTTTTATTTTAATAAAAGAACAAGAATAAACAAACAATAAGGGTGAAATGGACACCAAATATGCCAGATGGACAAAGGTCCAAACCACAAATAATTTTTATTTGCGATGAGCACAAAATGCAGAAAGAACATAGAAGTAAACCAATCAAAGGTCATTAATGGAGGGACCAAGGTGGAGCCTTGTAGGTAGAATGAAATTCATGATAAACTGATGCAACAACAATATAATAAAGCACATCCTGATTAACTGAAAAGGAATGAGCAACAAATAATTAAAAAGGGCGCTAGTTGTCCTAAGACAATGAGACAGACAGACAGGACATATGAACAAGACAAAGAGAGTGAAAAGGGAATAGGGGAATAAGTAAGGGAATGGGGGGATTAATGGGAATCATGGGCAGGAGCGGGCAATCCAGGGGTCACTTGGGTTTTAGAGTCAGAGAGGGTGCGATATCCGAAAGGAGCTTTGAAGGACAACCAATCTAGCCATGTTTTACCGCAGTGGTCAGTTCTAGCAGGGGTCAAGGCGATCACTGACCTATATTTATAATAGCAAGTAATGTTACCAACTTCCCGTATTGTCATGTAGGTCGGGGATAATGCTTCCTTTCCAGCATCATGACACAGTCACCTACTTAAGGGTGGCTTGGATTGACAGCTGGTTTCCAGCACTAACTGCTATGATTGGTTAAAACTCAGATCCTGGACATTTTACAAAGGGTATGTTCACACATAGGAAACAATGGTCAGTTGCATTTTCATCTGTAAACAGCCACACAAAAAAAAAAAATCATAATTTTTTTTTTCCTGGCTGAAAATACGTTTGTAAATAAAATACAGCCGATTTTTTTTCTGTGTTTGAACATACCCTCAGAATGTACTTAAAGAAAAAAGACAAAATAAAAATATCTTAAACAAAATGCTGTGATGCATTTAAACGCCAAATGGGCTAAAAAAATATTGATACTCACCTCACCCAATCTCTCGCAACTGCTTATCAGACAGCTCTTTGTCCCTGCTCATTATTTCTTCTTCCGTGTTCATGGGGCTGCAGTGATGTCCTACCTTCACTCAGTGATTTGCTGAGTGGGGCATTTCCTGTGGCTAGAACATGTCATAGGAACAGGTAAGATGCAGGGACCAGGAGGTGTATGAACAGGTGATCAGAGGAGGGAGAGTATGTTTTCTTTTCTGTTTGTACCTCCATCCATATATCATTTTTTATAATTATCCCTAAATAAACCTTTTAAAAATACAACAGTGTTATGTGTTGACCCTTGGAAGCAGTAAGAAAGTGGCACTGGGGGAGTGGCAGTAGGTTTATTTTTTCAATGCTGGCATTCTGGGGAGTGTTTTTTAAAAAGAAAAAAGTATTAAATGAGAAAACCCCTTTAAGACCAGTGATTGCTGCAGCATTGTGTGCACAGAATTATACTGTGTGATCTATGTTATTATGGTAGCACCGACATAAATATGTGCTCATATTGATGCATTTTAAACAGTTTATGGAATGTCCTATTAAAGGGGTACTTCTGCCCTTAGACACATTATCTCCTATCCAAAGGATAGGGGATAAGATGTCTGATTGTCCCCGCCGCTGGGGACCCCCGCAATCTCTCATGCAGACACCCACCTGTGGCAGCTGCACAAAGAGATGTTCGGGATCCCCGCAATCAGACATCTTATCCCCTATCCTTTGGCCTGAGTACCCCTTTAATATGACGATCACTCTAACATTATACAGCACAGCTAATATTTATAAGAATATTTTTACGTGAAGTGAGAACACTGTGGATTATGGCCAACTTTTCAGAGAGAAGACTTTTTCAAATTAAGATTGTAAGATTATTCATAAATTGATTTTTGTCATGAGGTAAAGGCGAATCCAGGTTTAGCTAATATTTTAGCACAATTGTAAACATTATATTGATCTCAGAAGATGAGTGTAAATATATTATTTAATGAAATCAATATCTTCGGGTCTTTTTCCCTTCTCCTAAATGCCAGAAATGATTGATACCCACACATTCCTGATCATTCACTCTGCCTCGCCATACTCACAGATTTGGCAAACAGATGACTATTTTCTCACTTGATACAGCATTATTAGATATGAAGGAAAAGGTTTCGCCATTGGCAATTGTTTTTGTTACTGCATTTTGCTTTTGCCATTTCATAAATTCATAATTTCTTTGTTTCCTTTTTATTTGCCTATAAACAGAGTACTTCTGACTTTCGGAGATATTGATAGATGGGAAATGATGTGTGTTTTGTACTGTATATGTTTTCTTATACCATGTCTGTTTTAATCTATATTTTAAATAGTAAATTTTTAAATCTGCACTTTGAACACACAAGCTCAAAAAAGATGTTGCTGTGGCACTATTTCAGCTAATAATATGTTGGTTAATGTTAGGAAACAAAACAAAAGAACTAGAGACATTAGCAGTGTATGTAGGATATATACATTCGGTACTGCCACTAAAGCATAGTTCCGCCAGAAGCCTCTGATATGAGCTAGTGTATACATGGCATACACTCTCCTACATCTCCCATGAGTTCCCATTATAATAAAATGTATATTGTGTTAATGCAGTTTTCTATTACATGTCTCTCTATTGCAAACTACTGTATTACACAGTTTAAAATGGTGTGCTAATGCATCCTTCCTGACAAATGACTAAAGGATACTCTTTTGGGAAGCATCAGGTCAATGGGGTACAATTAATACATTAAGTAAATGTTTCAGGCACTTTCCTGGGTCTTACACTAAACATAAAGGAAAATACGTTTTGTAAATAGAGGCCTTCTATTTGTCGACCCTATTCTGTTTCACATTGCAAGCCATAGCGCAAAAATAAATACATTAATGTTTTCTATAATATGTTTTTCAAGAGGCATTCATTTTATCTTTTTTACTAACCCCATCTTGGGTTGGGCTTGGGTTGTTTGAACTGTGTAAAAATCATTAATAACATAACATATTAACATAAAATAACAAAATACGCTGTACTTTTGAGTATTATCCTGATGACTTGTCATTACACCATTGAGCAGTGAGCATTTGCTGCAGCCAGTCACTGACCTCAGTGACTGTCCGCACAAGTCAAATTAGGCCAATAGTTGGCTTGTACACTTTTTGCTATAGGGAAGCAAACAAATGCAGTGGGAAAAACTGGGTCAGTGTGACTTAACACAGCAAGAATAAAACTGGAGCATAGTGTCTTTCATATCACAAAAGGGACCTTACAATGAACTTGGAAAAAGATATGGGACGTGATACTTTATATTTGGCTTGGAGATAGGTTAAACATTCCTCTTTTGCAGAGGTCCTTTAACATGGACAGATCATTGCCCCTTACAATCGGTGATCTACTATATACAAGCCAATCGGCTCTTATTGAAAGGACCATTTACACAGGCCAGTTGTTGAAATTGATCTCATGTAGCTGTTCTCTTTCTTTTACCTCTTAAGGACCAATGGCGTACCTGTACACCCTGGTCCTGTTACCTGGTTTTGAAGCATGCTCACGAGCTGAGCACGCTTCATACCCGTTGGGTCCTGGTTGCTATCAGCAGCCAGGACCCACTGTTAATGCTGGACATCGCCATTTGGGCCGATGCCCTCCATTAACCCTTTAGATGCCGCTTTCAAAGTTGATTGTGTCGTCTAAATGTGGGATCTATAGGTGCCGGTAGCTCATCAGAGCTGATCGGGACATCCAAGGCGAAATCACTGGTTGCTCAAATATCAAATAATTACATGAAAACTGAAAGGAGGTATCCCTTCGGATAGGGGATACGTTTGTTTTTTACATGATACTTGTCCTTTAACACCCAGACCTTGACCGATCAAAAAATTTTGACATGTCTCTAAGATCTCTTTAAAGGTGACAGTTTTAATTTCTTATTTGAGTCTGGGATCCTGTTTTATTCTTGCAGAACCTCAATTTTAAATAGTTTCTTCTTTCTTCTAACAATAAACATTTATCTAAAGCATACTGAAAAAAATTTGTAAGTTTTACACTGGATTGAATAGTATGAAACAAGTTCTAATGTCAAACAATTTTTCTTGATCTTTTAAACAAGCCAATACCTTTTCATCAGAATATAGTTTTCTAGACACACTTTTATTTTTTTTGTTAAGTAACAAAACAGGCAAATCATTTAATTTATCTGGAATTTATTACACTCGGATATTGTGATTTATCACAATAGTTTGCTTTACACAGAAGCGTCAAGTACCGGGAAGACCAAATAGTTGGTGGACCATGTTCCTGCATAGTTCTTTTAAATGACTTTAAATTGTTTAGACCTTGAAAGTAATCCTTCAGCTCGCTGGCAGCGAGTTCAATTTTAAGAGTGCATGCCTCACTGACTCTATTACTTTTAAGCTGTTGCTTGGTCACATTGTGCATCATTTGCTAAGATAAGTTATAACTATGACTTCCCCAGAGTTCATTCCAACAGCTGAGCCTGGAAAACTTGCTTCTGTCATCCTGCTGTAAAAAAAACTATATTGAGAAACTGCCTGGACGATCAGAGTCTTTGGCTTTCAACTTTATTTTTCATTAGTACATCTTTGTCTAAAGCTCAATAGTGGTGAAATAACTGTTTCCAGCTACCTTCACAAATAGAAAATTCACTCTTGATGCTATAATATTAATATTTATATTAATAATTTACACCAGAAAGTTGGAAAAACCCAACATTGGGGGTATTTTTTTAAAGCGTACCTATCATATCACAGAAAAAAAAAAAAAGTTATATGTTACTCGGTACCTCATCCTGATCAAGCACATATAACGTTTATGTGTCTAGCTTCTGTATTTCTTTTAAAATCAGCTTATATCAGATCACACTGAATTTTCATCTTCTCACAGGCAGGGGGCTGTCCCTCTCTTGCCCTTACTGTACATGACTAAACTTCCTCCCTCACTGTGTGTCCCTGAGCTGAGGGTGTGTGGCCTCCTCTCAGCCAATCACAGCAGCTCACACACTGCCAGCTCTCCCCAGCTCTCTGTGTTAGGAAATTTTTACACAGGGAGTGCACACAGGCTTGTAAAGCCTGCCCTTCACTTCCTATATTCCGACTGAGACGCTGATGTTGCTAAAATTGGAAAGACCATAGTAACAGGTGTGGGATATTTTATGAGGACCTCTAGTGGCCACTTTTATAGGAGCAGTGTTCTAAGGGAAACTGTGGGAAAAAAATGAAATAGTATTAGAGATAAACTTATTTTCTATGGCTCTATTGTTTTTAAAAATATAGTTTTGGTGATATTGGCTATTTAAGAAATGCTCCCCTAGCCTCTGTTCCCCTTGCCTCTTTTTTTTTTTTTTTTACCCCACTGCTTTTTAATGATCAAGGGTTTATGTCCAGTATTGCCTGGCCTCTCCACTGACTTAGAGATGACATCTAATGACACACATCAGTATAGTTTGACTACGGCTTTACCAAAGTCTGAAACTCATGACTTCATACATCCCCATGACAAATGCCTGGTCATACTTTAACTGCTTCTGGAGTTGTTTTTAGAATGTTTTTTTTCCCTTGAGGTCATATCCAAACTGACTTTATTTATGAATCTTTACATGCTGTAGGCACATTGGTGTTTAGAGTGCATTTTTAGATTTTTTTTTGCTTAGAAGAAACCAGAAACCACCATGTTTTTCTCAATTGTTTCTGTCTGTTTCTAATAGATAATCCAGTGAACTTTTCTCTTTATGATTATATGTGGTGTGCTCGATACAGGTCTGATAAGCTTTCTCCGAAAATAACTATATGTAAGCTGCTATTCAATTTTAAATTAAACCATTTAACTAACTTTTTATATATGAATTATCAATGACAAGTTGACATAGTGAGAGTGGACAGAATGAGACTAGGCCATATAGATGTCTTAATGGACATACTCAGAAGAGATCTTGGTTATTATGTCACATGGGAACAGTGTCAAACATGGGAACGTTTCACTATATCAATAATAATTTCTTTCACCCACTCGCAGAAATAATGAAAATGCAAACCCTGCAACTATTTATATAGTGAAGATATATGATATGTAGATTTTATCACAAAGTGCCCTTGGCAAAATTGTCTTAGAAGCTTTATTAAAAAGTTATATTTAAAATTTGTTTAGTCAGTTTATCAATTCAAGATTGTCTAAAATTAGTGATGAATGGCAGTTTAAGGCCTATAAAACTGACAGTAGATTCTTATAAAGCAGTGTTATATACTCATTTACTGTATAATCTATTAATTCAAATAATGAAGTATGTCAATCATAAATTCAGTGTAAAGCATGCTCAAATCAAACTGTAATAAATATAAAACAATTGGTCTGCTCTTGGCCAGAACCAGTTTTGTATTTTTTATTATGTTACTTTATCTATAAGCACATTTACAATGGTGCAGAGGGTGCAGGCTAAGGCCTCTTTCACACTGCCGGTATGCTCCGGCAAATTCGGCTGTCAAACTCCATCTTTTTTTATATTTTTTGCATTTTGCCAGAGCATACCGGCAAATAATGGGTCCCGATGGAACCCATTGTATTCAATAGCAGCCGTTATTTTTGGAGAGAAAAAGAGGAGAAAAAGACGGTGCAAGCACTATTTTTTTCTCCGGCTTTTCTTGATCCTAAAATAACAGGCTTCACACTGCCGGAGACAGCCGGCAGTGTAAACATAGCCTAAAGGAGTCCTACATGATTTGTGAACAGTTGTTTCCTTACTGCCAAGCGCTGTCTTTCTCTATCGTCTCAGTGGGTGTGTCACATTGCTAGGCAACAGGTTTGCACCAATGGATGCGCCTGTGATGGACATTCTAATACCATGACAACCAGATGCCATTCAATACAAACTGCTTCTTTAAGCACTGCACAGAACACTCCTGGTTCCAGTCCTGAATCTACCTGTCTTGCCTCTTGATACTGATTTTGCCTATTCCTGGGTTCTGCGTAACCTTGCTTCTGGCCAAGTCTGTTTTCTGGGCCTTTGACCTGGGATTACTCTGCAAAAACACCACACATCTTTTTTGGGGACTAAGGGTCCTAGTGCAACCAGTATATAGGCTTCTTGACGTTCAGCTGCTAATTTTATGGTAAATGTAACTGATGTGTCCACCCCAAGAGCTTACCTGACTGACACAATTGTTATCACAGTGGCTTGCTTGGCTGAAACCCCCTCATGCAAAAGTAACTTACCTGACTTAACCACTTAAGGACATAGGGTGTAAGTCCGGGTGACTGATCAATCAAGGAGCCTGCTGGGCAGCGAATATGGCAGTTCGGGGTCCCTTACCTGTCCATTGGGGCAGGCGAGGCTACCTGGAAGAAGCGGTGGTGGTCCCTGGAAGAAGGGTCGGCGACCGAGGCTCCAGGTGGTGGCAGCAGGGTCTTCACTGCCAGAGGCAGGATACAGCAGAATGTGAGTTGAGAGCCTGTACACCCGCATCCCCCACGATGCGGGTGTGCAGGTTGTCCGTGAGTTCTTGTCTGAATCAGACAAGACAGACCAATTCGTGTCCTTTGTCTTTGAGGCCTTACATTCATCTTGACCCATAATGAGTTCAAAGACTGCGAGGACTGGTATAGGCAGGAGCCCGGCACAGCCATGGGCACGCCGGTCTCCTGCACTTATGCCAATTTGTTCCTCGCCGTCTTTGAATGTAAATATGTCTATTCCCCCACCAATCCCTTCTGCAAGCATATCAAGACCTTCCTCCGTTATGTGGATGACATACTCGTAGTTTGGGACTCCTCTGAGGACGAGTTTTTTCGGTTTGTTGACTACCTGAATCAATCTAACACTGAAAACATGCTGTTCGCAGTGTTTGGGGGTCATGAGCTCGACTTTTTAGATGTCAAACTCAAAGCAGTAGGGGATACCCTGCACGTGAAGAAGAGCATTCCATAGTCCCAATTCCTTCGGCTATGCAGAATCAATAGCGAAGAGAAGGTTTTTGAGTGTCAAGCCCAAGATCTTAAGAAACGCCTATTGGCGCGGCAATATCCAGAGAACATCATTGAGACTAGTCTCCAACAGGTCAGAAGCACAGAGAGATCTGACCTCTTGACCGGTAAGAATAGACGCACCAGGTCCCCAAAACGTTTTTGTTTTTCCCTGGCGAATTCCAACAGGAACCAACAGGTGGCCAGTGCCATACACTGCAATTGGTTCATCTTGGAATCTGACCTGGACCTACATGATCTTGTCCAGCACCCTCCTTTAATTACTTACAGAAAAAAACGTTACAATAGGAGAAAAATTAAAGAAATTACAAAGTACCGGTGACCAACACCACCCAGAGAAAAATTGGTTAACTAAAAACCCCCTAAAAGGTAATTACCCTTGCAGGACTTGTCCTCATTGCAGACACAGGCATACAGGCAATACCCTAACATTAGGAGGATGGCATCATCGGATCAACGAATTGATAACTTGCTGGTCAACTTTTGTAGTATGCGCCTTAGCTTGCCCTTGTGGTCGATTCTATGTGGGCAAGACCATTAGGCAGCTCCAGGTGCGGTTTCGGGAGTATATTCGCTCCATCCGAACCAGGATTGGAGCCCCTATTGCCCACATGAATCAGATACACAATGGTAGCCATGACGATCTTTACATTTTTGGGTTTAGAGAGAATCCCACCACTCAAGAATGGAGGAGATCGGGGGACACTCCTCCTTCAGCGAGAGGCTCGTTGGATAGTACGGCTTAATGCCACTGGTAATGCTGGTCTTAATGACCGGAACAAGTTCGGTTAATTTTTGTTATTATTTTCCTTGTTCATTACCTGTTCTGTTCTCACCTTATTGTAATTAGCACTGTAGATCTCTTTCACTCGTTATCCTGTGTGTTATTGTTATGCACCAGTCATGTGACCGCAGACGCGGTCACACGAGTTTGATGCTAACCAGGTTGCTAGGTGACTGTCTGATGCCGCCCCTATGTATAGGAGAGCGACGCCAGCAGACGTCATTCCGGCTAGAGGAAGTGCGCTCAGACGCACGAAACAGCTTGTTCCGCGCCCCCGCCCTCCACCCTGCTCCCCCACCTATAACCACCGCTAGCATGACTGGATTGCAATAAAGACCTGAATGGTGAGAGTGGCCTCTGCTTGTTCTTTGTTCCCGCATTGTGCTTTCTCCTCTGCTACGCACCTCCGCTACAGGCTACACATGAGTTCCGTCCTGTGTGTCGCTACACGTACCATTGGCTGCTTAGTTCTGTATGTGCCGGCGCTCTGTCCCTCTTGCTTACTGCAGATTTTCCACCGCAGCTCAAACTCCAAGCCGGAAACTCGCGTAAACCGCCGCCCATGTGAATGTACCCTAAAAACACTACACTACATTAAATAAAAATTAAAGCACTACATATACCCCTACACAGTTACCCCCCCATAAAAAAACGACTGGTACGACACAGTTTCCAAAACGGAGTCTCCAGCTGTTGCGAAAGAAAAACTCCTAGTATTGCCGGGCAGCCATTTACTGTCCAATCATGCTGGGAATTTTGCAATTCTGAAGTTACCCTGTTTGGGAATCACTGGCGTATAATATATTTGTATCGGACACTTGCATCCGGGTCCACCCCTATGCAAATCCCTAATTTAGGCCTCAAATGCGCATGGTGCTCCCTCACTTTGGAGCCCTGTCGTATTCCAAGGCAACAGTTTAGGGCCACATATGGGGTATTTCCGTACTTGGGAGATATTGTCTAACAAATTGTGGGGAGCTTTTTCTCCTTTTACCCCTTATGAAATGGGAAAAGTTGGGGTCTACACCAGCATGCTGGGGTTGCCCCATACTTTTCATTTTCACAAGAGGTATAAGGAAAAAAAGACCCCCAAAATCTGTAAAGCATTTTCTCCTCGGAGTACGGAAATACACCCATATGTGGACGTAAGATACTCTGTGGGCGCACAACATTTTACAGCGGTTCTGACGTAAAGGCAAAAAAAAAAAAAGATTTCAATTTTTTTTTCACTAAAATGCTCGTGTTACCCCAATTTTTTTTATTTTCACAAGGGGTAATAGGAGAAAAAGCCCCCCAAAATGTTTAACCCCATTTCTTCTCAGTAAGGAAATACCCCATATCAGGATATAAAGTTCTCTTGCGGTGAACTACAGGGCTCAGAAGAGAAGGAGCGCCATTGGGTTTTTGGAGAGAGAATTTGGCTGGAATTGAAGGCCATGTGTGTAGTCAAAGCCCCCATGGTGCAATAACAGTGGACCCCCCCACATGTGACCCCATTTTGGAAACTACACCCCTCACGGAACATAACAAGGGGTGTAGTGAGCATTTACACCCCACCGGTGTCTGACAGATTTTTTGAACATTGGTCTAGTAAAATGAAAAATTCCATTTTTCATTTGCACAGCCCACTGTTCCAAAGATCTGTCAAACGCCAGTGGGGTGTAAATGCTCACTGCACCCCTTTTTACGTTTTCCGTGAGGGGTTTAGTTTCCGAAATAGGGGGGGGGGGGCGATTTGTCCTCTGTTCTGGCAGCATGGGGGCTTTGTGAACACACACAGCCCCCAACTTCCATTCCAAACAAATTCTCTCTCCAAAAGCGCAATGGCGCTCCTTCTCTTCTGAACCCTGTAG
This sequence comes from Hyla sarda, assembly GCF_029499605.1. Taxonomy (NCBI): domain Eukaryota; kingdom Metazoa; phylum Chordata; class Amphibia; order Anura; family Hylidae; genus Hyla; species Hyla sarda. The sequence continues at coordinate 206,954,450 of NC_079193.1, read as the reverse complement.
TGTGCCCGCAGAGCACTTTACATCCACATATGGGGTATTTCCATACTCTTTTTCTCCTATTACCCCTTGTGAAAATAAAAAAAATTGGTAACACCAGCATTTTAGTGAAAACATTTTTTTTTTTCATTTTCACGTCTAACAACTGTGGGGTGTTAAGGCTCACTGTACCCCTTGTTACGTACCTTGAGGGGTATAGTTTCCAAAATATTATGCCATGTGGGGTATTTTGTGCTGTTCTGGCACCATAGGGTCTTCCTAAATGTGACATGCCCCCCAAAATTTGCTTTCATTTTGGGGGGCTTTTTCTCCTTTTACCACTTGTAAAAATTCAGAAAATGGGTCTACAAGATCATGTGAGTGTAAAAAATGAAAATTTAGAATTTTCTCCTTCACTTTGCTGCTATTCCTGTGAAACACCTAAAGGGTTAACAAACTTTCTGAGTGTAATTTTGAATACTTTGAGGGGTGCAGTTTCTATAATGGTGTCATTTATGGGGTATTTAAAATATGAAGGCCCTTCAAATCCACTTCAAAACTGAACTGGCCCCTGAAAATTCAGATTTTGAAAATGTTGAGAAAAATTGAAAAATTGCTTCTAAACTTTGAAGCCCTCTGATGTCTTCCAAAAGTAAAAACATGTCAATTTTATAATGCCAACTTAAAGTAGACATATTGTATATGTGAATGTCAATGTATATATTTTTGGTATTTCTATTTTCTGTACAAGCAGAGAGCTTCAAAGTTAGAAAAATGCTAAATTTTCAAATTTTTCATGAAATTTTGGAATTTTTCACCAAGAAATGATGCAAGTATCGACGACAATTTACCACTATGTTAAAGTAGAAAATGTCACGAAAAAAACTGTCTCTGAATCAAATTCATAAGTAAAAGCATCCCAGAGTTATTAATGCTTAAATTGACAGTGGTCAGATGTGCAAAAAAATGCTCTGGTCCTTAAGGATGAAAATGGGCTTTGTCCTTAACCCCTTAAGGACCATGGACGTTCGCGTACGTCTAAGCTCCCTGGTAGTTAAGGACCAAGGACGTACGCGTATGTCCGTGGGAACTTCGGTCCCTGCCGGGCGGGGACCAGATTGGGATGACTGCTGATATCTGCAGTCACCTCGCGCAAATGCTCGGGGGGGGGGTGGTGGTTGTGGTGCGTGCCAGGGCGGGGGGGCTGGGGGGTATTGGGTCACCATGTCAGCAATCGCCACAAATCGCTTGTGAATTCACACCGGTGTTTTGCCGTGATTCCGGTGATCACCTCCTGTATCTATGGGGAGGTGGCGTTTTCATCACCCCCCCAGGATCGCTGCTATTAGCCGGCAGGAGAGGAGTTAACCACCTCTTCTCACAGCTCTGCCGGCTAACTGAGTTCAGTCAGCGATCAGAGCTGCAAAAAGGAGCCAGAGAGTAAGATCCCCCTTAGAGCAGGGACAGAATACAGAAAAGGGAAAGGTAGGAGTAAAAGAAAGGTGAAAGTTCAAAAAAAATACCCGACCCCCTAATAGGTCCTCAAGGGTCCGCCACAGTTTTTTTTAGCGTGACCCAGGCCCTTAGGGTTTCAGGGCGCTGCGATTTGCCCCCCCCCCCTTTTTTTTGGGCCGCAGCGTTTCCCCCCCCCCATATAATGGTGTGTGATTTCTAATCACACACCGTTATATCTAAAGTCACACCAAACACACACTACATACTTCACCGCCCCCCCACACAAGCCCCCCCCCCTACCACCACCACCGTAGAAAAAAGGCGATGGCTCGCCATGCATTTTCGGCGGCGGAGGCATGCGCTTTTCTTGCCTCCAACTGTGAATCTGCCAGTGAGGACGAGGAAGATCCGACATTCCTGTGTTTTTCCTCATGCTCCTCATTTTCTAGTACTGATGATGAGTCCCCTGTACGGCGGCGGAGATAACGCCAGGCAAGGTTACTCACCCCCCATGAAAGTGGCCCAGTGGCTGACACTAGTACGAGTGTCCATGCCACTCGTACTAGGAGTCCGACCCCCCCAGACATGTGTACCGGAGCCCCCTTCCGGTGAATCTGTCTGGAGACCCCCAGAGGCTTATCAGCCACGGATTCCGGAGTTTTTTTGGCGACTCCGGAATCCGGATTGACACGGCCACTGAATTTGACTTTTTTAGTTATTTTTTCAGTGACAGCTTTGTCAATCACATGGTGGAGCAGACAAATTTGTACGCCCAGCAGTTCATCGCCCACGACCCAGATTCTCTTTTGGCCAGGCCCAATGAATGGTGTGCCATTGATGCAGCAGAAATGAGGACATTTTGGGGCCTCTTGCTGCATATGGGCCTGGTCAAAAAGCTTAATGTCAGGCAGTACTAGAGCGGGGACATCCTATATAAGACCCCACTGTACACTTGCAAGTTTAGCGTATATGAGGCACGAGATTTCCGTATTGAACCCTCAGAATGTTCCCCCACTCTGGGTGTTAGCGGGAAAATCGTTTGGGACCTTGTGTACCCATTGCTGGATAAGGGTGTACGTGGACAACTTTTATACCAGCATCCCTCTCTTCACATCCCTTGCCGCCAGATCCATGTCCGCTTGTGGGACCGTGCGGAAAAACCAGAGAGGCCTCCCTCTAAATTCGATCCAGACACCTATTCCCAAGGGTGAGTCCCGTGCCCTTGCCCATGAAAACCTGTTGCTGGTCAGGTATAAGGATAAGAGGGATGTCCTTATGCTATTCATGGTAACGGCAACTCACCTGTCCCTGTGTGAGGTACCACAACACCGGTCCTCAATCCCGATTTGTATTCTGGACTACAATCGGTATATGGGGGGGGAGTTGATCTTTCTGATCAAGTCCTCAAGCCATACATGACCATACGGAAAACACGGGCATGGTACAGGTTGCCATGAACAACTCTTTTGTACTGTCCCAGTACGCTGGCAACACAGGGACATACCTTCAGTTCCAAGAAGAAGTCCTAAAGGTCCTGATCTTTGGCGACCGGGAAAGAGCAGGCCGGACTTCCCAAGGAACTGAAGTTATAGGTTCCAGGATCGTCCCAGGCCAACACTTTCCAGGTGAAGTCCCCCACACTGGAAAGAAGGGACGAACCCAGAAAAAATGCAGTGTGTCGCAAGAGGGGGATACGGAAGGACACCACCACTCAACGTGACACTTGTCCCGACCATCCGTGCCTCTGCATTAAAAACTGTTTCAGGGAGTTTAACACTTCCATGCAGTACTAAATTTTTCCTCTTCATTTTAATTTTCCATAATTTGACTCCAATGTACCAAGTCCAGAGTACTTTGCAAATTTCAACCTCATAAAACCGCTAAATTGTCCCAAAATCAAATTTTTTTTTTTTTAAAACCTGGTAAGACCTCTGGGGGTATTTTTTCCAAAAATGGGTCATGTGTCACTGAGTCACCATCATCAGGGAAATGTATTTACAAATTTACAGTAACATTTTCTCCTGTTACCACTTGTTAAAATGAAAAATTTTAAATTTGAGGGAAAACCAGCATTTTAGTGAAAAAAAAATTCATTTACACATCCAACTTTAAGTCGTCAAACACCCTGTGGGGTGTTAAGGTTCACTGTACCCCATTGTTGCTCCTTCCCTTCTGAGCCCTCTATTGCGCTCGCCGAGCACTCACATACACATATGAGGTATTTCCTTACTTGAGAGAAATTGGGTTACAAATTTTGAGAGGACTTTTTTCCTTTTACCCCTTGTAAAAATAAAAAAATTGGGTCTACAAGAACATGCGAGTGTAAAAAATGAAGATTTAGAATTTTCTCCTTCACTTTTCTGCTATTCCTGTGAAACACATAAAGGGTTAACACACTTAATGAATGTCATTTTGAATACTTTGAGGGGTGCAGTTTTTATAATGGGGTCATTTATGGGATATTCTAATAAGAAAGCCCCTCAAATGCACTTCAAACCTGAACTGGTCCCTGAAAAATTCAGATTTTGAAAATTTTGAGAAAAATCTGAAAATTGCTGCTGAACTTTGAAGCCCTCTGATGTTTTCCAAAAGTAAAAACATGGCAACTATATGATGCCAACATAAAGTAGACATATTGTATTTGTGAAACAAAATATCATTTATTTGGAATGTCTATTTTCCTTACAAGCAGAGAGCTTCAAAGTTAGAAAAATGCAACATTTTCAATTTTTTCATCAAATTTTTGAATTTTTCACCAAGAAATGATGCCACTATTGATAACATATTACCACTAACACAGAGTAGAATATGTCACGAAAAAACAGTCTCTGAATCAGGATGAAAGGTAAAAGCATCCCAGAGTTATTAATGCTTAAAGTGACAGTGGTCAGATGTGCAAAAAACGCACTGGTCCTACAGTGAAAATTGGCCTGGTCCTTAAGGGGTTCAAGGACATCTGTAGTGTAAAACAACTTATCCCCTATCCGAAGAATAAGGGATATGTTATAGATTGGGGGGGTTAGGGGATAAGTTATTTTATACTACAGATCATATCTGATGGAGACACTGTTGTGACATCACAGTAAATAATTTTTCTGAAACCCTCTTGTGGTCTCAGAAGTTTACTACACTTGAGCTGTCATCTAAACTTACCTAACTATAGCCCACTTGTGATGCCCAGTTGTGATTTCACAGCAGCTTACTTGACTGAAAGCCCCTTATGATGTCACAGTAGATTACCTGATGAAAGTATGTTTGCCATTTTATATCAGCTTACATATACCGATTTTTTCCGATAGTCTCAGCTACTTCTCAGGCTGAAATACTCTCAGAATAGCACATTAGTTTGTACCGTATTATAACATTAAAGGGGTATTCCAGGCAAAAACTTTTTTTTATATATATCAACTGGCTCCAGAAAGTTAAACAGATTTGTAAATTACTTCTATTAAAAAATCTTAATCCTTCCAATAGTTATTAGCTTCTGAAGTTTTCTGTCTAACTGCTCAATGATGATGTCCCGTCCCGGGAGCTGTGCATGATGGGAGAATATCCCCATAGGAACTGCACTGCTCCCTGGATGTGTCATCAGAGAGCAGTTAGACAGAAAACAACAACTCAACTTCAGAAGCTAATAACTATTGGAAGGATTAAGATTTTTTAATAGAAGTAATTTACAAATCTGTTTAACTTTCCAGAGCCAGTTGAAAATTTGGCCTGGAATACCCCTTTAAGCCAGGGACAGAAAACACCAGCAGACCCAGGTGCAGGAATAGTGTATGATCTTGCTGATTTCCAACTGTTTGATGACAGCAGAGTGCCCATCATAGCCCACCTCATTTGTAACCCTCCAGTTAATTCTGAGGATTCCTCATATAGCTGTTATCTAAAGAACAGCTGGAGCCAATATTTTATTAGGCCCCTTTCACACTGCCATTAAAGGAAAACTGTCACCAAGTTCACCCACACTAAACCCAATACACTGGGTTATAGTGTGGGTGAACAGGAGTCCATACATGGGTCACTAACTTTTTTACATTTTCTTGTCGCCGGTTTGTAGTTCGTAATTTTGACCTTCACTTGCGCTCTGAGGGACAGTCCTCCTGCCGGAAGCCTTGCTTTGGGTCCCAGAGGAAGCGGCCTTAGCCCGCCTCCCTTGTTCGCATATCCATTTCCCCCCTGATCGCAGCACTCTGTGTGCAGTAAGAGAGCATTCTGTGCAGTCTAACTGCGCATGCACCGGTCCCTCGCTACAACTGGAAGTACCTCTTTCTGAAGTCTCGTTACTCCCGAGGGACCGGCGCATGCGCAATTATACTGCACAAAATGCTCTCCTACTGCAGACAGCGCGCTGCGCTCAGGGGGAAAATGGGTGTGCGAACAAGGGAGGGGGGGGGGGGGGCTAAGGCCCTTTCCTCTGGGACCCAAAGCTCGGCGGCAAGAAAATGTAAAAAAAGTAAGTGACCCGTGTATGAACTCCTGTTCACCCACACTATAAGCCATTGTATTGGCTTTAGTGTGGGGGAACTTTGTGACAGGTTTACTTTAAAGTCTCTCTTTTTTTTTTTTTTGTGAGTTCAACTGCTGTTCTCATGACTGAGAACAATGGCTCCCGAAGACTCCCATTTACTATAATGGGGGCTATCGGGCGCTATTGTTTTTTGACAGGACTGGCGGGCACATGCAGTAATTTTTCTCCCGCTATTTCCCCGGGCCCCCCGACGGCCATCACACTGTTGTGTGAGAACAGCAGTGTGAAAGAAGCCTTACACAGTAGCAAGTGGCCCATTTGTGCCCATCCCTAGGGTTAATTAAAAAATAACCTTATGACCTTATTACTTTTGTTGACCAATGATAAAAATATATGTCAATGATTGCTGTTAGGGCTCCCACAAAATCCCTGGGAGGAACAGGACTTCTCCTATTGCAACTTTCAGATCCAGGCTGGTAACCCCATCAGTGCTGTAGTCAAACATGAGCGTAGCACTGTACAAAGGATGAAGCCCCCCTTGTAGCAGTGTTTGCCAATGCTGGTGGCATAATCCCTAGGTCTGATATCACACGTATATGAAGCTGGATATGTTCTGTCTCGTGTTCCTGTACATATCTCTAAGCAGGACCACAAGATGCTAGCAAGCAGAAGTATATCAACATGGTCTTGGTTAAAAAAAAATACAGATAAAATGCCTTTATAAAACAAACAAAAAAAATGAAAAACATCAACATTTTAATCTTAATAAATAAGGAAATCCTAATTAACCCCTTAACCCCTTAAGGACTCAGGGTTTTTTAGTTTTTGCACTTTCGTTTTTTCCTCCTTACCTTTTAAAAATCATAACCCTTTCAATTTCCACCTAAAAATCCATATTATGTCTTATTTTTTGCGTCGCCAATTCTACTTTGCAGTGACATTAGTCATTTTACCCAAAAATGCACGGCGAAACGGAAAAATAAATCATTGTGCGACAAAATCGAAAAAAAAACGCCATTTTCTAACTTTTGGGGGCTTCCGTTTCTACGCAGTGCATATTTCGGTAAAAATTACACCTTATCATTATTCTGTAGGTCCATACAGTTAAAATGATACCCTACTTATATAGGTTTGATTTTGTCGCACTTCTGGAAAAAATCATAACTACATGCAGGAAAATGTATACGTTTAAAAATGTCATCTTCTGACCCCTATAACTTTTTTATTTTTCACGTACAGGGTGGTATGAGGACTCATTTTTTGCGCCGTGATCTGAAGTTTTTATCGTTATGATTTTTGTTTTGATCGGACTTTTTGATCACTTTTTATTCATTTTTTTTAATGGTATAAAAAGTGACCAAAATACGCTTTTTGGGACTTTGGAATTTTTTTGCGCGTACGCCATTGACCGTGCGGTTTAATTAATGATATATTTTTATAGTTCGGACATTTACGCACGCGGCGATACCACATATGTTTATTTTTTATTTTTTTTACACTGTTTTATTTTTTTTATGGGAAAAGGGGGGTGATTCAAACTTTTATTAGGGAAGGGGTTAAATGACCTTTATTAACACTTTTTTTTTACATTTTTTCGATCGGCGATGTGTGGTATTAGCCGCGGGTCCCGGCTGATGAGCGCCGGGACCGAAGCGATATGATGCAGGATCGCGGCGCGTTAAGGACCGGAGTTTTTTCCGTTTTAGCATTTTCGTTTTTTGCTCCTTGCCTTTAAAAAATCATAACCCTTTCAATTTTGCACCTGAAAATCCATATGATTGCTTATTTTTTGTGCCACCAATTCTACTTTGTAATGACGTCAGTCATTTTGCCCAAAAATCTACGGTGAAACGGAAAAAAAATCATTGTGAGACAAAATTGAAAAAAAAATGCTGTTTTGTAACTTTTGGGGGCTTCCGTTACTACATAGTACATTTTTCGGTAAAAATTACACCTTCTCTTTATTTTGTAGGTCCATACGATTAAAAGGATACCCTACTTATATAGGTTTGATTTTGTCGTACTTCTGGAAAAAATCATAACTTGATGCAGGAAAATTAATACATTTAAAATTGTCATCTTCTGACCCCTATAACTTTTCATTTTTCCACGTATGGGGCGGTATGAGGGCTCATTTTTTGCGCCGTGATCTGAAGTTTTTAAATGTACCATTTTTGTATTAATAGGACTTTATTGCACTATTTTGGACTTTGGAATTTTTTTGCGCGTACGCCATTGACCATGCAGTGTAATTAAGTATATATTTTTATAATTCGGACATTTACGCATGCGGTGATACCATATATGTTTGTTTTTATTTTTATTTACACTGTGTTTTTTTTTTATGGGAAATGGGGGGTGATTCAAACTTTTAATAGGGAAGGGGTTAAATGATCTTTATTCACTTTTTTTTTTCACTTTTTTTTTGCAGTGTTATAGCTCCCATAGGGACCTATAACACTGCACACACTGATCTTTTACATTGATCACTGGTTTCTCATAAGAAACCAGTGATCAATAATTCTGCCGCTTGACTGCTCATGCCTGGATCTCAGGCACTGAGCAGTCATTCGGCGATCGGACAACGGGGAGGCAGGTAGGGACCCTTCAGCTGTCCTGTAAGCTGTTCGGGATGCCGCGATTTCACCGCGGCTATCCCTAACAGCTCCCTGAGCTAACCGGCATGGTTTCACTTTCACTTTAGACGCGGTGTTCAACTTTGAGCGCCGCGATTAAAGGGTTAATAGCGCGCGGCACCGCGATCAATGCCGCGCGCTATTAGCCATTATGACGCGGGGCCACGCCGTGGCCCCGCGTTATAGATCGGGAGCGGACACATGACATTCCAGTATGTCATGTGTCCTTAAGGGGTTAAACACTTTCTATTAAATACAATTACCGTAGATTAAAGGGGTATTCCAGGAATTTTTTATATGCTACAGGGGCTGTAAAGTTAGTGTACTTCATAATATAGTGTCTGTACCTGTGTGTGATCGTTTTCTCACAATTATTCTGTGATTTTCACCCCACTATTTATTTTTAACAGCATACAAAATGACTGTTGTCTCGGATTTTTCCCAGCTTGCAATGTGGCCGAGACCTGACTCACTAGTCAGCTGATGACTAGGAGCCTGTCTGCTTCAATGGGTGGAGGGATCGCTTGGTGGGAGAGAGATCAACTGCAACTAATGCAACAGCTGTAGGCACCCTGATTGAAAACCACAGGTCTTTTGAATGGATGCAGCTCATTTATGTTTTAATGGATGGGGTGGCTGATTTGTGGGAGGGAGCAAAATGGAATTATGGGATTTGTAGGCAAAAAAAAGAAAAGTCAAACAGGAAATACAAGTTCACAAAAAGCTAGCCACAGTATTATGGTAATCTTACAACATAGCCATTTAGCCCCAAGACAAACGCAGATTCTTTCTAAGCATGTCCATTAGTTCCTGCCAGGTACGTACTAAAATCACCTAATGGTGGATAACCCCCTTAAGTACAAATATAATTTGTGTGACATGACCACTCATCTTTTCTTAGCCAGAGGACGGTCAAGATCCTCTTCCTGAGAGCCTATTTCAAAGTCAACTACTCACACACTCTTGTTTAGAAACCAACAGTATAGGACTGAAGCTTCCAGGACGACCAACATTCTTCATGCATCGTTTACCAGTCACTCCCTGACCGACTCCCCACACCATCCCTCCCAGACCTCGCACAAATCTTCCCCAGGGTTTAAAACCCTTACAACCTCGGCTAGCTTCGCTAACCTCAGGGCTCCACCCAGCCCTCTCAGACTTGTCATAGCTGACTCCTCCCAGGGCTGATGGTACTGTCAATACACACTACTCTTAAGACAACCATGACAGAGCACCCCAAACTGTCCTACCCCACAGCTTAAAACTGGAACAGTTCCTGCTGTCATCTGCAGCTCCGTATTTTCAGGCGTTACCACGGACACCATGATGGCACATCTTGCTTATAAGACTCCATAGTACTCTAGGTGACCCATTACTTAGCATTTCTATCACACGCTTTTCAGTCCACTAACACGTCCATGATGGACTAGCCCACTCTGATTCCTGGGCTACCAAGTCTTACAATGGAGAAACCTTGGCTTGACTGTGTCTCATAGATGAACCACATGTTCTCAAGGCACGCCACACGGTCCCATCACTCTTTGCACCTCATAGCCAAACCCCACTCCCTTATATTTGACCTTCTGCTTCTCCCACTGGCATTGTTGTCCAGTGCTCCAGCATCATATCTATGCCAGTGCCAAGCTTCTCCTGCCCACAATGACACTTGGACCTCCTTCTGTTAGCTGACGCTAGAGAACCAGCATCCCCACTGTCAGCTGCCATAACAACATGGCTGGGTCACCATATACATTGGCTTACCAGTCCATACACCTTTGTATCTCAAGTGCAAGGCATGCCATCACACAATTCTTTCTTCTATGTAGCCCCAACATTTTAATTATAAAAATGTAATGCTAATGTTTGTATACCCAGCAATGATGCAAAACATAAAGTAGAACTTGCAGAAGAAATGGATGTCCAGCATCGGAGTCTCGAATAAAAGCTGTAAGTCTTTATTGAAGTAGTCACAGGATACAAAATATCACAGAACACACCGCCTACGTGTTTCGGGCAGTCCTGCCATGACTAAGGGCAGGACTGCCCAAAACGCATAGGTGGTGTGTTCTGTGATATTTTGTATCCTGTAGTTACTTCAGTAAAGACTTACAGCTTTTATCTGAGACTCCGGTGCTGGACATCTATTTCTTCTGCATTGTCTTCTTGAAGGGAGGCGCTGCCCTCCGGTGGGAGCACAGGTCCTGGAGTGGGGATTGGAGCTGCCAGAGCCTCCCTTGTGTAACCCATAAAGTAGAACTTGTCCCACAAACAGGACCTCATTAAGTCACATCCACACAAAACTTTAAACAAAAGAATAAACAACAATTTGTCTGTTATTATTATTTTCTATGTGTAGTTTAAAATGTCATTTAACTAATAGTAGGAACTGATACAGTGACCCCCCGACTTATGATGGCCCCGACATATGATCATTTCAACATATGATGGCCTCTCAGAGCCCATCGTATGTTGAAGGCAGCATCGACATATGATGCTGCTGTGTGTCGGGTCCATCGTACAAACAGCTATCTGACAACGCTGACAACTTCAGCAACTGACAGATAGTTGTTTAATGTGCCCCGTTCTGCCTCCTGTTACTCACATGCTGTCCTGCTAACATGCTGTCCAGGCTTCCACTGTGAGCTCCGTGTAAGCCCCCCCCCCCCAGTGCCATAGCCAATGGCCATCCAATGAGCTGCTGGCTGCCCTCCCCTTCCTTTCCTATAGAGCTGTAGTCGGCAGGATCGTAATGGAGGACATTCTGACCCCCCTGAAGGTATTTAAAGAACTGTACAGTACTGTATGCGATGTCACACATCACATACAATACATATACGCACAATACACCCCATACATCAATGTTTCCCTATCAGTGTGCCTCCAGCTGTTGCAAAACTATAACTCCCAGCATGCCCAGACAGTCAATGGCTGTACATGCATGCTGGGAGTTGTAGTTGTGCAACAGCTGGAGGCACCCTGGTTTGTTAAACACTCCCCATACACTCCACATACAATGGTCATCCCAGAACCAATTAGCAGTTTCCCATAGAGATATGTATTCAACATACAATGGTTCCAAGGCCCCAGAACCAATTACCATTTTTACATAGACATATGTACTCGACATATGATGGTTTCAACATATGATGGTTCTCCTGGAACCAATTAATATCATATGTTGTGGGACCACTGTATAGAGATTAGGTAGGAATTTCCTAAAAATCATCCAGGAACAATTAACTGAATAAAATAGATACAGTAATAATTTGTCAAAAATAGTAAAACTGTGAAATTTGAATACACAGTAGAAAGGAAGACGGCACTCCAGTATTGGTGTCCAAATGTAACAAGTGGTGTATTGATCCCAATACATACATATTTCCTGTATGTATTGGGATCAATAAACCACTTGTTACATTTGGACACCAATACTGGAGTGCCGTCTTCCTTTCTTCAGCCTTGGTCAAGCTACAAGACTGGCACCCTCTCCCCTAGCAAGGGGGTTTCTTCACTGTGCATCTACTGGAAAAACGTTTTGTTCTGGGCTGGGAAATTTGAATAGATGCTATAGGCTAAGCATGGTTTTATTGTAATTCTTTTTTCTATATAATCTATACATTGATCTATCACCTTCGATCTAAAAATGGTTTTTTATAATTTGTTTACTTTCAAGCACTCCATATGGTCATTTTTATCATAAGCAATTCTTAACATAAAGGGGTTACAGAAAAGTAATAGGGGAGGGCATAAAATGAGCTTACACAAGTCAATATGAAAAACTAGATAATTTCCTGTCGCAGCAGGGAATAGTCGCTGGTATCCTGAACACAGAAAAATAGACATAAAAGTGAGCCCAAGGGCTCTTGTAGCTGAGCATATCTTTAAAGCAGTCTTAGAATACTAAAACATGAGTAGACTTGCAAGGTATATCTAAGCTTAAAAAAAAACAAGTTGTAATGAACAAGAGAAAACACACAAAAAATGTATCCAGGATCTGCCAGTAACAGACTCATAGGACGACGTCTATTCATCCAGAGAATCAGAATACTCAGCTCTGTGAGGGTGAAAGAGGAATGTAGAAAAGGAGTATTCTACTCAGAGGGTCACTAGAACACTTGAAGTCCATCCATAAAAATATAATAATAATGATCCCCTATGGCGAACGGCATAAACGTAAAAAAAAAAAAAGTACAACATTTCTGTTTTTTTGTCACATCAAACTGCAAAAAATGTATTAAAAAGCGATGAAAAGTCACATATGCGAAAAACGTGGTAGTAAAACAAACTACAAATTATGGCTCAAAAAATAAGCCCACACACATGCCTGAATACAGAAAATTAAGAAAGTTAGAGGTGTTAAAATAGGGCGATTTTAAACGTACTGATTTGGTAAAAAAAAAAAAAAAAAGTTTGAGATTTTTATGTATGTAACTGTCACGATCACACCCTATCGGTCAAGCTAAGACGCTAGAGAGAGTGTGATGGTGCAAGGGTTAAAGCCGCCAGACCTCTGGGTATCCACTACTAGTCCCAGCAAGTCACCAAATTAACCCTTAGATAAACGTGTTTCACCAGAGCTTCCTTCAGAAAGGTGAGCTCATATATTTAGAGATCAAAGACCAGAGCTGATTAATTAAACATTTAATCTGATAAAAGGTATCACAGTGCTATGCATAAAAATAAACAAATGACATACAGGTAGAGATGAGCGAATTTACAGTAAATTCGATTCGTCACGAACTTCTCGGCTTGGCAGTTGATGATTTTTCCTGCATAAATTAGTTCAGCTTTCAGGTGCTCCGGTGGGCTGGAAAAGGTGGATACAGTCTTAGGAGACTCTTTCCTAGGAATGTATCCACCTTTTCCAGCCCACTGGAGCACCTGAAGTCTGAACTAATTTATGCAGGATAAGTCATCAACTGCCGAGCCGAGAAGTTCGTGGCAAATCGAATTTACTGTAAGTTCGCTAATCTCTACATACAGGTATAAGAATATATATAAGAGTTTAGCAAGGCAAGTTCAGAAAACAAAAGATGAAGTTCTTACAGCATGATGATATAGCAGTCCATGAGAGTGCTGTTCTTAGGATGGTCTTGTCCGCTTCCCCTGACCAGTATCTCAGTTCTTATAATGGCTGATTGGGACCTCTCCAGAGTAATTGCACGGTCCAGACTAGCTAGAATGATGGCCAGAAGTCACATACCATCCTCTGTGCAGTCCAGTTGGTACTCCAGGAATACAGGAAGCCTCAGCAGCTTGTATAAGTGGAGTTTTAATAAAAAAAGGCCTGTTGTATTTAGTCACAGTTTTTAAACAGTTTGGATTTATGTGTGTAGCGCCAGGGATTTGTTTTGTGCCATGCCATCTAAGTTTGAATATGTTTTGCTGATGGTCTTTTATATGCAGAAGCTTCACTCCTCCTTCTGCAGGAAGTCGGCTCAAGGAGCGGTGCCTTGACAGCTTGGTGCCTAGTCATTGAAGGGATAAGAACTCCCTTCTCTGTGTCTAAATTTCATTAACTAAACCCATTATAAAATAACTTTTTGCACCCATTTACCATGAAATCTCCATTATTCAATTTATATATGTCCTTTTTTTACAACAACTTAATGAAAATATATAGACTCTACCAGTTTTTCGCCAGTTGCTGTCAAAGTCTATTAGCATCTGGTGTTCATGTAGACTAAATTCATAGATTAAGAGCCTTCCTATCATCTCTGTTTTATGGAAGAAACTAACTAGTATGTATGGACTATTAAAATATTCAATGTTTTTTCTCAATGTTTAAAGGGATACTCTGCCCCTAGACATCTTATCCCCTATCTAAAGGATAGGGGATAAGATGTCTGATCGCGGGGGTCCTACCACTGGGGACCCCCGGGATCTCGGCTGCAGCACCCCTCTCTCGATCTGTGCGTAATGACGGAGGATACAGGGCGAGTTTGCTCTGTGCAGTAATGACAGAGGGGTGCTGCAGCCGAGATCCCGGGGGTCCCCAGCAGCGGGACCCCCGCAATCAGACATCTTATCCCCTTTGGATAGGGAATAAGATGTCTAGGGGCGGAGTACCTCTTTAAACCCACTTTTCCTCTTATGCTACTCCTAACTCTTCTCTACTTGTTGGTCTTTAGTGGTGCTTATGCCTATAAATGTCTTCTGAGTTTTGTCATTTTGCTTTACACACTCATGCTTTGATGTGTCTTTGACGAGATTTATCAAAACACCAACCAATCAGATCGCTTCTTATATTTTTAAACAAAGCCGTCCTCAAAATGAAAGAAGCCATCTGATTGTTAGCTATGGGCAACTGCACCACTCTTCCTATATGCATGTTTGTTAAATCTGCCCCCTTCCCCCTTATGTTTATTGTGCTGCCTTTATATCTATTAAATATTAATAAAACCAGGAGGAGAAAACTGACCACATGAAGTTCCCTAAAGACATGGAATTGAAGATTACAGCAGTCTACCCCATGTGCACAAGTCTAAAGCCTTGTGCACACAGAGGAAAATGTACTTACTAAAATTCTATTTCCCTTTGTGCAGAATGGGGCAAAGTTGGATCAGAATGGCGTATATTTGGAGCAGAAATGCAAAACAACCACACGAGGACATAGTCTTAAATTAGAGGGACAAAGGTTTTTGCAGTAATATCAGGAAGTATTACTTTACTGATATAGTGGATGCATGGAATAGGCTTCCCCTAGTAGCGGTAGTTGTCAATACAGTAAAGGAGTTTAAGCATGAATGGGATAGGTATAAGACTATCCTTCATATAAGATAGGGCCAGGGACTAGTCATAGTATGAAGGATGTTGGACAGAATGGATGGGCTGAATGGTTTTCATATGCCGACACAGTGTATATTTCTTCCTTCATCCTATTTTTAACAAAGTTAATGAGGAAGCAACACTTGCCCAATGGCCATGGTTTACAATTACGTTGGCTGAAGACTGTTTTGATCTGTAGTCTTCTTTTCTGACTATACATTAAAGTGTGATGAATAGGAAAGAAGTATTTTGGAAATAGAAATTTAGTTTGGATTCTTGCTCTTGCAACTATAAAAATGATTTATATCCAGATAGAGGTACACTGGGCACCACCTAGAATGTGTTCGGCTACAGATAAGGAGACTTGAACATGCAGCAAATGGCCCCTGGAAGCTATCAGGTGCTGGCACATAGAAAACAGATACAGTCCCAAATGTAGATATGCATGCAAGAATATGGAGCACTCACCAAGATTTGCTTGCTGTACCTTCTTTATTGTTCACATATACATGCGGGGTGAAGCGTGCAGGGGAGCAGATGGACAAGACGCTGGGGCATGGAGCTGGCGACGGACCTTTGCGCGCCGAAGCGCTTCGTCAGGCCAGGTATACCTGACCTGATAGAGAGCTTCAGAGCGCAACGGTATACCTGGCCTGACGAAGCGATTCAGTGCGCAACGGTCCGTCGCCAGCTCCATACCCCGCATTCTGTTCATCTGCTCCCCTGCACGCTTCATCCCGCATGTATATGTGAACAATAAAGAAGTTACAGCAAGCAAGTCTTGGTGAGTGCTCCGTATACTTATATGCATATCTACATAAAAATGATTAATGATTTATTTCTAATAGTCTAAGATGATGGACTTTCACTTTAAAGGATATATACAAAAAAAGAATCCCAACTGACCCCTTTTAATTCTATGTATCATCCTATATAATCTGTGTCTACCATGATCCTATCAAAAGGTCACTCCCTAAACTATAACCACACCAAAGAAAAAGACTGGAGTATATATACCATATAAAATCTGACTATCTTTATTAGAATACAATATAAAATAAAATACACAACATACTGGAAGAGATGAATATAATTTAAGTACAGATCCTGGACTGCTGCCGAGGTACTATAATGTCTAAAAAGCTTGATGCACTAATACCACTTATACATATCAAAAAATTGTATATGCATATACTGTGAATCACAAATATCAGCACTAAGACAGAAAGAATAATATAAAGATATAATACAGACAGGGTAAATCAAACTCTCATAAGTAAGGACTCTAAGGTGCAAACTGCATACCGCTGTGGAGTAGTGAGTCTCAGGTCAAAATAAAGTGTCTAATGCTGTAAACAATTAACGTGGTAAAGTGCATAGTGCTTACCCATATTATAGTCAGCGTACCTCAGCACCCCAACGCCGTTTTAGGATGGAATATTTATGTCCGGATAACCTGGAACTTGGTGTCACGTGATCGCGATTTCATTGGCGCAGGCTAGGAGTCGAGTTCCGCTCTACTCTGCCCCACTTCTGTCGCCCGATCCGGAGGGCGCAGGCACGGGCTGACAACCGAGCATGCGCCGTCCAAGTAAGCGGCGGGCGGGGCAGGACCACTGGAATCAAGGCTCCACACATGTGCTCTAAGCGCGATCATGAACTTAAGTAAAGATAATGGGAAATTGATCAACTAACTTTAAGCTGCAGCCAAATCTCTACTCCACAGGTATCAAAAATGAACCACATTATGATGTAATTAAGATATGCATAAAATAAACTAATCCAATTACACAATTTACACAATCCACTACCAAAATCCCCAGGACATCATAATATACAAAATGATAAATAAAATTTCATATACAAAAATGCATACACCGTGAATGTTATTCATTAAAAACGTATATACTAAAGTGTGTTAAACCAATATCATAAAGTGCTTGAAGAACACCCGTGTTATATGTTATTGTTGTAGTGACTTATAAAAATGGATAATAATATCCGTAAAATTAATAGGAGGAGTGAACAGTGCCCAATTATCCTCCATAAAAGTACAATGAAAATAGACAAAATATATAATATTAAATATAATATTGTATGTGCGGTGCTGGGCACCAGCCCGGTCGCCTCGGGGCGGCTGTCCAGCAACCCACATACAATAAATTAGCATTAAGTGGTGTTTGGTGAAAAAAAAAAAGCGGAACTCGACTCCTAGCCTGTGCCAATGAAATTGCGATCACGTGACACCAAGTTCCGGGTTATCCGGACATAAATATTCCATCCTATAAACAGAAAGTAGACGGCGGCCCCTTGAGAAAGTGAGATACGAAACGGCGTTGGGGTGCCGAGGTACGCTGACTATAATATGGGTAAGCACTATGCGTTTTACCACGTTTATTGTTTACAGCACTAGACACTTTATTTTGACCATGCCTTTCCTTGTATAGGTGACATAGGTTAAGACAGTGAGACTCACTACTCCACAGCTGTATGCAGTTTGCACCTTTAGAGTCCTTACTTATGAGAGTAGTGCTGATATTTGAGATTCACAGTATATGCGTATACAATTTTTTGATATGTATAAGTGGTATTAGTGCATCAAGCTTTTTATACATTATAGTGCCTCGGCAGCAGTCCAGGGTCTGTACTTATATTCATCTCTTCCAGTATGTTGTGTATTTTATTTTATATTGTATTCTAAAAAAGATAGTCGGATTTTATATGCTATATATACTCCAGTCTTTTTCTTTGGTGTGTTTAAAGGATATATGCAGCTTTAATGGCACCTCAAATAGTACGCCATTAACAAGTAGCAACAGACTTGCAGTCAGTGTACACATTGAAGATGTGCAAAGAAGAAAAAGAGGGACGTCACTCACCAGGATACGGTGCAATATTCTTTATTTCAACGGTGCAGAGACATGGAGCACGGACGCTTGCAGGTAGCTCATCAGTGGAAAACTGGGTGACAGCTGTTGCGCGTGGGTATCACGCTTCTTCTGACCCTACCTGTTACATGATGCATCGCCCTTAAGAACACACCTCTACGGGTGACGCACACGGAACAGGTGCGTGCTAACAAGAACAATTAAAAACATTCAGTTTAGTAACAAAACATAATGTATAGGACTAGCTTCAGGTATCAAAGATAACAAAGTATAGAAAATATATAAAAAATACAAAATCTATAAAATGTATGTAGCAAAAGGGGGAGAGAGAGGAAAAAGAGTGCCATAGTTATAAAAAAACATATAATGCAGGAAAATATATTACAGGAAGACACTGTAGTCCACTCTTTAATTTAGACCCAGGCTGCCAGCAGCATTAAAGGGTACCTCTCATCAAATAAACTTTTGATATATTTTAGATTAATGAATGTTGAATAACTTTCCAATAGCATGTTAATGAAAAATATGCTTCATTCTATTGTATTTTTCCCGATCAGTCCTGTCAGCAAGCATTTCTGACTCATGCTGGAGTCCTAAACACTCAGAGCTGCCAGCCTGCTTTGTTCACAGCCAAACAGGCTGTGAACAAAGCAGGCTGGCAGCTCTGAGTGTTCACCTTTGTGAACAAAGCAGACTGGCAGTTCGTAGTGTTTAGGACTCCAGCATGAGTCTGAAATGCTTGCTGCCAGGACTGGTAGGGAGACCCCTAGTGGTCATTTCTTCAAAGTGGAAAATTAAATAGAAAGAAGCATATTTTTTAATAACATGCAATTGTGAAGTTATTCTGCATACATTAATCTATAATATATCAAAAGTTTTTTTGACGAGAGGGACCCTTTAAGTTTTATAATCAATTTTGCTTCTGTTTGCAATAAAAGCTTCCTTTTATCTGAATTTTCTTTCTGTTGCGGACACCCCGTACACATTGAAGAGTCAGCATTGTTTGCATGAGTGCTGCAGCCTGTTGAGGTGGATGATCAGCCAGGGTGCCAGAGGTTAGTTACTCTGCCAATCTAATTTTGATGGCTTATCCCGAGGATAGGCCATAAGTTTGGATAGATGATTAAGAATGGCTAACCTCTTTAAAGGTAGCAACAATTCAGCAAATTGTTGCAGTCCTGTTTTCATTTCCTGTCTTCTTTCTACAAATCTGTGATTTCTGTTTCATTCCATTTGCTCTGCTACAGTAGCCAGCTGCCTTTGATTGTTTAGCATCATTACCCCTCTTTATCATTAGCCTAAGCAGAATGTCCAGGGACTTGTCTATAACATAAGAGCTGTGCAGGACATGGACACATTTGTTTTGTTTGCAGCTTTTAGCAGTTTTCTTTGTTTCGGTTTGAAAAGTGCTGCATAAACAGAACTGCCAAGATACTGATTGCCTATTCTCCTTACTGGTGACAGATAGGAATCACAAGCTGCTGAGGCAGAGAGGCCTCTGGAGATAGCTACACTATCTCCAGTTCATCACCAACTCATTCAGATGCCTTTCAAATGTTGCTTGTAACATTGGGCTTCAATGATGCAGCGTCGATTGTTATGATCTAGGAAAAGCAGATTGAAATGGTTTTTTATCACTTTTCTTAGGGCTTGCATGTTGTTTTAGACACTTAAAAAAAAGATATTGGATGTTTACTTTAAATCATTTTCTTGTCTCAGAAATAGGTCTTTTAGGAACCACCAACAAATGCTCAATTCATATACTGTTTTGGGTCACAGCACATTCTTATTAGAAATACATAGAACTGGTCTTATGAGATATTGAAGTTTTTTGGGGGGTTAAAGAACATTTCTCCAAAAAGTGAAAAACAATTACCAGTAAATATAAGTTACTGAGTTGTTCCCCTGTGTGCAGCGGTAACAAATAGAGAGGTTGATTACATCAGAGGACATATGTATTGTTGTTGTTTTTTTGTTGTACAATTGAAATATATTCACATATAATGCCATATAATAATTCAGTACAATCTAATTGCATTGTCATTTATGTAGATGAACCCTTTAGCAGATTAGGCAATTGATCCCACTTGCAGCTTCCCTCCTCTTAGTCCTCTGTTACAGAAACACAGAACTAAGAAGAAAAACTTTTGTGTTAAACTTTTTATGGGACTACGGGACTTCCGGCAAATGTGTATCTTGTCCTGATCAGTGTAGTCACAATGGGGGAGATTTATCAAAACCTGTCCAGAGAAAAGGTTGGTGAGTTGCCCATAGCAACCAATTAGATCGCTTCTTTCATGAGAGAAATGAAAGAAGTGATCTGATTGGTTGCTATGGGCAACTCAGCAACTTTTCCTCTAGACAGGTTTTGATAATTCTCCCCCTATTTGTCTACACTAGAATGGAAATAATGATAAAAAAGCAGGCAGGCACCAACATAATACTTCAATATTCAGGCTCTCCATAGACTGCCCTTTCTTGGGATACCTGACATGACCCCCCAGTTTTATAAAGAAGTTGAGTCACCCATCTGGTACTGCTCTTTGGATGGCTTAGGCATGTTTGGGCTCATTTGGAGGGAATTAGGATGAGCAATCCAACCGGATATGATAGGAGCTGCAGACATAATTCCCTGACCCCATATTTAATAATTGTTGAATATGGCATTTTTTTGTAGTGGGTTGTTTTAACCCATTCATTTCAACTCTAAACAGCCCCAATTTGGTGCCTCTGTGGCTGGGGAAGGCATTGAATTGCCATGCAGTCAAGCACTTTTATTGATTAGCACAGTTGCAGGAATTGTCCCCAACTGGCCAACTATACAGAAACAGTCCAGACTTTTGTCTTCACATAGATGAAATAAAGCCCTTTTAACTGCTGACAGATAAGGGTAACTTGATTTCAAGATGTACATACATAGGCTATATTTCTACAGGTCAGATTTAAGGTATTTACATATGATCACCAATGCAATATAGGCATTCATTTGTGTTTTACACCAGGGTTATGCTGAGTAATACACTGCTCAAAAAAATAAAGGGAACACTTAAACAACACAATGTAACTCCAAGTCAATCACACTTATGTGAATTTACACTGTCCACTAAGGAAGCAACACTGATTTATAATCAATTTCACATGCTGTTGTGCAAATGGAACAGACAACAGAGGGAAATTATAGGCAATTAGCAAGACACCCCCAATAAGTGTTTCTGCAGGTGGTGACCACTGACCACTTCTCAGTTCCTATGCTTCCTGGCTGATGTTTTGGTCACTTTTGAATGCCGGCAGTGCTTTCACTCTAGTGGTAGCATGAGACGGAGTCATCAACCAACACAAGTGGCATGAAGGTTTGTTGTGTCTGTCAGCATAGTGTCCAGAGCTTGAAGGCGCTACCGAGAGACAGGCCAGCACATCAGGAGACCTGGAGGAGGCCGTAGGAGGGCAACAACCCAGCAGCAGGACCGCTACCTCCACCTTTGTTCAAGGAGGAGCAGGAGGAGCACTGCCAGAGCCCTGCAAAATGACCTTCAGCAGGCCACAAATGTGCACGTGTCCACTCAAACAGAAACAGACTCCATGAGGGTGGAATGAGGGTCCACTGGTAGGGGTTGTGCTTACAGCCCAACACCGTGCAGAACGTTTGGCATTTGCCAGAGAACACCAAGATTGGCAATTTCGACACTGGCGCCCTGTGCTCTTCACAGATGAAAGCAGGTTCAAACTGTGCACATTTGACAGACGTGACATAGTCTAGAGACACCGTGGAGAACGTTCTGCTGCCTTCAACATCCTCCAGCAGGACCAGTTTCGCGGTGGGTCAGTAATGGTGTGGGGTGGCATTTCTTTGGAGGGCCGCACAGCCCTCCATGTGCTTGCCAGTGGTAGCCTGACTACCATTAGGTACCGAGATGAGATCCTCAGACCCCTTGTGTGACGATATGCTGGTGTGGTTGGCCCTGGGTTCCTCCTAATGCAATACAATGCTAGATCTCATGTGGCTGGAGTGTTTCAGCAGTTCTGCAAGAGGAAGGCATTGATGCTATGGACTGGCCGCCTGTTCCCCAGACCTGAATCCGATTGAGCACATCCGGGACATCATGTCTTGTTCCATCTACTAACGCAACGTTGCCCCACAGATTTTCCAGGAGTTGGCCGCCGCCACCTCATCAGGATTATGCCCAGGCGTTGTAGGGAGGTCATATGGGTACGTGGTGGCCACACACACACACACTACTGAGCCTCGGTGACACTGATGACAGCGATACTTACCTGATTCAGTTCCATGCTCTGGTTCTTCCGCAATCTTCCACTGTATCTTCTGTTTTGGGGCTGACTTGGAGCATGGGAGGAGCTTTGTGATGTCACCACTATTGTTTACTAGCAGCGGCACCCAGCAGAGAACAGCAGCGGTGATGTCACAAAGCTCTGCCCATGCTCCAAGTAGGCCACGGAGCAGAAGATGCGGTTGAAGATTGCAGAGGGACCAGAGCACGGAATGGGACCAGGTAAGTATCGTTGCCATCAGTGTTACCTGCACTACCTGTCTGTACCAACAGGTTAGTGCAGGTGAAACTGATGACAGATTTCTTTTAACCATATAGAAAGTGGGTCAACAGCTTCCATATATGACACACATTCTGCATCTCAGTGTTTCTAAAGGGAAAAAAAGCACATGTGTCTTTCTGACTAAAAAATGACCCTAGTGTACAAATGGAAACCGTACTGGAAGTTTTTTTTCTCTCAGGAAAGTTTAGACAAAAATGTCAGGGGTCATATTTGCACTGTGTTTGGCTCTATTATAGAAAGATTGATGCTATTTAAATTAGACTCTTGACATTCTGCAGATATGTATAAATAAATGTAAAGGAGACTGGGTTTAAGTGGCAAATAATTGACCAAATTTGGCTAGTCATGCCATGCTTGTGTGGTTTCAGAGGACCATGGCATTTTCTATTGATGCTTGGCTGATTTGTCAACATTTTCTATTTCAGCTAAGTTTTATGTTATGTGCATGGAAATCATTATTGGTAAATTATAATGCATGGTAATATATTAAAATGTATTAATCTGAGACCATGTTGTCAAACAAGGCTGATGTTCCATTATCTATAACATATAATTCAAAAGATCATTTAAAGTTGGTTGGGGAAAGTTGATGCGGTCAAAATGCTCCTGCCACTCTGCTCCGGTCCTCGACATGCCTAGATTCCTGCTCACCACCTGTCCTCTTCTCCAGCATCTTCTGCCTGTTGTCGTGTTTATGCTGTCTCTGATTTCTTAGTAGAGGGCCAGTGGGTCCACAGGTGTATTTCTATCAAACTATTTATGGTGTTACAATAGGATATAGCATAAACGTCTGATAGATACAGGTCTCACTTCTGGGAACTGCAACTATCGTAAGGTACCTAGCCAACTCCCTCTTACCACACGTGCTTAAGGTTGTTAGAAAGCCCGAAACAGCAAAGCCACCTGCTTATTACAGAAATCTATACAACTTGAATTTTGCATTAGTTGGCAATGGAGGGTATTAACTAAAACTGTATAATACTCTTATTTATCAGACTGATTGACAAGTCTGGTGTGTCTATAGACTATTCAGTCTAAATTTATTTACACCAGTTTCTTGCGTCAAATGTTTGGCATACTGATTGCCTATTCTCCTTAGTGGTGAAAGATAGAAATCACAAGCTACTGGGGAAGAGAGACCTCTGGAGATATAACTCTATCTTCGTTCATCACAAGCTAATTCAGATGCCTTTTAAAATGTTGCTTGTAATTTTAGCAAATTTTGGCCATATCACACCCTTTTCTGAAAAGCCACACCCCTTTTTCTGACTATGCAAAAAGTTGTTTTGTAAGACCTTTTTGGTGGGTAAGTTAAATAAGAATTATGGCACCTTTGCTAAAGTAAGGCTGCATTCACACCACGTTTTTGCAATACAGTTCCCGTATCAGTCTTTTTGATGAAAAACTGATTCCTCAAAACCTGACTAAACTGTAGCAAAATGTGTGTACAAATTTCAACCTCTATATGGTTTAAAAAAATGATGTCCGGTTGCATCCGTTTTTTAAGAAAAGAACGTATACGTTTTTTTAACTTTTTACTCCATTATGAATAAAGTTTCACTTGTTTGATTAAAATTCCAAGAAAAAAAACTGTGCAAAGTAAAAAAAACATATGGGGAAAAACCGGATGGACCATACGGTTCTGTACGGTTCCCATTGACACCATTGTTAAAAAAAATTTAATAAAAAGTATACGGTTTAATATGGTTTTTCACCCAGACCAAAAACCGTGGTAGGCAATGGTTTTGGTACGGGAAAAAGTCTGTCAAAACCGTACAGGATGCAAAAGGGACACAACCTGATGCATCTTTTGGCATACGGTTTTCAATGGAGAGTTAATGCATACAGTTTTCAATACAGTTTCATACGGTTTTCACATAGAAAACGTATACGGGAACTGTATTGCAAAAACGTGGTGTGAATGCACCCTAAATCTGCACCAATGTTTTTTAGTTACTGCAACAAACTCACTGACGCCCAAAGGTTTCATGTTGTAAACATAAAACCATTTTATTGCTCACATTACTTGGAGCTAGCGTTGTATTATCTTAAAGTGGTACGCCGCCGGAAAACTTTTTTTTTTTTTCTTCTTTCTTTTTTTTTTTTTTTTTTTTTTATATTAACTGGTGCCAGAAAGTTAAACAGATTTGTAAATTAATTCTATTAAAAAATCTTAATCCTTCCATTAGCTGCTGAATACTACAGAGGAAATTGTTTTCTTTTTGGAACACAGAACTCTCTGCCGAGTCACAAGCACAGTGCTCTCTGCTGATATCTCTGTCCATTTTAAGAACTGTCCAGAGTAGGAGAAAATCCCCATAGCAAACATATGCTGCTCTGGACAGTTCCTAAAATGGATAGAGATGTCAGAATGTGGCAGACTGTGCTCGTGATGTCAGCAGAAAGCTCTGTGTTCCAAAAAGAAAATAATTTCCTCTGTAGTATTCAGCCGCTAATAGGTACTGGAAGGATTAAGATTTTTAAATAGAAGTAATTTACAAATCTGTTTAACTTTCTGGCACCAGTTGATTAAAAATAAAAAATATAAAGTTTTCCACCAGAGTACCCCTTTAAAGCTGATTCACTAATAATGGGTTGCTAGATGAACATTCCTATTATTTGTCAATGTTAGCCAGTGGTCAAGCAGATGATTTTGGGATAAATACTGGGGGAGTAGGCATGGTCATTTATAATATGTTTCTTAAAAGAGGGATACATTTAGTCAATGATTTACTTATTGTAGGGGCTTTGAATATCACATGTTGTTGTGGTGTTCCTTTGTTCCATGGCTGGCCTGTAAGTGTAGTTTATGCAATGTCATTTTTAGTGAGCAGTGCTTATGTGTCCTGCTTAAATGTAAAGAATAACAGCCTGTGTAATTATTCAAAACATACAAACTGGTATAAACTTAATAGAAGCTCTTAAATGTCAGAGCATAACTACACCATAAAAAAAAATCATTAGAGCTCAAATGTGCTTGGGATTGACTCTGGGATTTTGAACAGAACAGCTGAGGAGAGGGAGAAAAATAGATTTAAGGTCTCATACTTGATACATAGTTGTAGAAAATGTGTATATATTATTATTATTATTATTATTATTGGCATTCTTGTTATTTATTACATTTGATATATTTTTTAATTCTGTAATATACATGACCGCCAGTGTGTGATACGAAGGGATTGAATAATGTGCAATAGATATTCCACACAGTACCTGGAATACTAAGGAATACTTATGAAATGAGATTATTTCTTTTTAGGCTTATATGCTTTACTACGAGGAAATTCTTTTCTTTTTGGAACACAGAGCTCTCTGTTGACATCATGACCACAGTGCTCTCTGCTGACACCGCTGTCCATTTTAAGAGCGGTCCAGAGTAGGAGTAAATCCCCATAGAAAACATATGCTACTCTGGACAGTTCCTAAAATGGACAGAGATGTCAGCAGAGAGCACTGTGTTCCAAAAAGAAAATAATTTCCTCTGTAGTATTCAGCAGCTAATAAGTACTGGAAGGTTTAAGATTTTTTTAATAGAAGTCATAAACAAACATATTTATCTTTCTGGCACCAGTTGATTTAAAAAAAAAAAAAAAAAATTTTCCACTTGAGTACCCCTTTAAGAGAGAAGAAAAATACGAAAATCTCAAAAAGAGGCAAAAACGGTCTTATGAGGCGCTGCTTAGGAGGTCACAAAGACAGAGAGACTCAAGCCAGCATAGGACAACTTGTTTCGGCTCATACAAAGTGCCTTCCTCAGGTCCAAACGTATAACAGCTAAAAAGCAATAATAGTATAGGGGAGGGGATAGTATGATATCAGAAAACAGTATATAGTACATATGTATTGAGTGACAATTAAATGTCTAAGAAACATTAAATTATGTGTGGTTGGTATTATAGGGAATAAAAAAAATAGACGACACACATAGTGTGATGTAAAATATACATGGGTGAATGAGGTAAAACTGAGTCACAGACGTATGGAGTTATTGTCTAAAATACATTCTAAATCTTGCTAAAAAAAACACGTATATCAAGAAAAACATATCATGTAAAAAACTTGTGGAGAGATAACGGTTGGTATACGGCGGCTATGACACAATGCATGAGACTTTAAAAACAGGTAAAACATTGAGGTAAAATAAAGCTAGGTAAAGTACAGCTAGTAAGAGTAAAGTCTCATGCATTGTGTCATAGCCGCCGTATACCAACCGACATCTATCCAGAAGTTTTTAACATGATATGTTTTTCTTGATATACATGTTTTTTTTAGCAAGATTTAGAATGTATTTTAGACAATAATTCCATACGTCTGTGACTCAGTTTTACCTCATTCACCCATGTATATTTTACATCACACTATGTGTGTCGTCTATTTTTTATTCCCTATAATACCAACCACACATAATTTAATGTTTCTTAGACATTTAATTGTCACTCAATACATATGTACTATATACTGTTTTCTGATATCATACTATCCCCTCCCCTATACTATTATTGTTTTTTAGCTGTTATACGTTTGGAACTGAGGAAGGCACTTTGTATGTGCTGAAACGCGTTGTCCCCTTTTGCAAATAAAAACCATTTGTCCTATGCTGGCTTGAGTCTCTCCGTCTTTGTGATCTCCTAAGCAGCGCCTCATAAGACCGTTTTTGCCTCTTTTTGAGATTTTCGTGTCGTAATCACTGGCTCTGCTTGCTAAGAGTCCAGCCCCGATCTGAGTGCAGCAGCTACCTATATACCTCTACCCACCATCCCTCCACAGAGTTTTGCACCAACGGGTGAGTAATATCACCTAGGTGTGGTGGAGGGTTTTTACAGATCTTTTACCTATTACAAAGAGAGCGCCCCCTGTTTCTCGTTTTTTGTCTTTTATTTCTGTACTTAGGCAAGAGCTTTATTAAAAGTCTATGGAGCAGCAAGACAAAGGTAGCTAAGAGCCGAGGAGTGAAGCATGATACCACTTGCTTATTCCAGCTCGTTCTCTTGGAGGGTATTGTCACTGCGACTCCGACCGATCAAAACTTTTGACGTGTCAAAAGTTTTCCTAAGCGAGAGGTACACTTGAATGAATCAGCCATGACCACTATGACTATGAATACATGTATTTTATTCAAATACTGCAAACGGTTCACAGTCAGCCACATAAAACTTAATAGTAGTACTTCCTTTTTGGACTGGCTTAATAAGCTTAGGTTTCTGTTGTGCAACCATACCAACATACCTATTCACCAAATAGTAGTTGCTAGGTACCTTCTTTGTTGCCATTTTAGCATTTTTCACTTCATCTGTTCACTAACTGTTTATACAGCGGGTAAAATAAGTATTGAAAACGTCACCATTTTTGTCACTAAATATATTTTTCTTAAGGTGCTATTGACAGGTAACAACCAAAGTTATGTGTAATAATGTGAAATGACAAAGGGAAAAAGTATTGAATACATTAAGAAAGGAAGGTGCAAAAGGGCATGGAAAGCCAAAGCAACAGCTGAAATGAGTAATGAATAAGCCATTTAGCCCCTTGAGAGTGCGAAATTATCTCAGCTGGTTCTGTCCCAACTGATGACCTACAAAAAGGTCTCATTGCGAAGGTGTCACACGAGACACATCTCATTTTGGATAAAGCGGTGAAGTTTGGAGGTGGGAACATCAAGGTGTGGGACTGCTTTTCAGCAAATGGTACTGGCAAACTTCACATAATTGAAGGAAAAATTAATGGGCAAATTTACAGAGACTTAAATAATTTATTAACAACATTTTTCAGCCATCTATCAGGATGATGAAGAGGGAACAAGCATGGACATTTCAGCAAGATGATCCCAAACACACAGCCGAGGCTCAAATGGTTTAAAAAAAGAAAAGAAAAGAAAGCTAAATCAATAGCACGAACGCCATCAAGAACGGAAACTGGAGCACTCAACTTGAACACCAATAGATGCAGAAATATCTTCTTTATTAATAATACAGGTATGACAAACAGCAGGTGGGTAGTTGACACAAAGACAGGTAAATACACAAGACAGGGGGAGGGAACAACGAAAACACACCCAAGCTAGTGTGTACATTAACTCTGTATATACCAAAACCACAATAATATGTCTAAAAACCAATCTGATGGTGGTGGCAGCAAGACAGAATCTAATAAAATACAAACGGGAGCTTGTGCAGGGGAGAAAAGAAGACCATCACAGCAGAGCATTCATTTCATTATAATCGTTTAGACCCAGAGGTCCTGTCGCATTAACGCGAAGGATCCATCTTGCTTCTTTTGCAAATAGAATGTGATGTCAATTCTTCCCCCGTGCGCTTTCTCCACTCGTTCTAATGTGGCAAATTTAACTGCTTCAGGGTTTCCAGCATGTATCGCTACCATATGATTTATGAATCGAGTGGACCCTTTGCCTGAGTGGAGATGTTCCCTGACTCTATGGAAAAAGGGGCAGATGGTCTTCCCTACATAATAGAACCCACATTCACATGCTAAAGCGTACACTGCATGGTCTGTGCGGCATGTTATAAACTGCCTGACCTGGACATGATAGTCTCCTAATTTTACTACCTTTACTACCATGTTGTGCCTGCAAAAAGAATATGAGCCGCAACTAAAATTCCCCAACTGGCCTTGTGTCTGACAACCATTCTTTCTTTTTGCAATTTTTCTTCTGACGATCTTTAATGAAATCGTGGATGGTCTTGTTTTTCCTATATGTTATAATGGGAAATTGCTCAGTAATCGTACGTAGATCTGTGTCAGTTTGTAAAATGTGCCAATGCTTTTGTATAGCTTTTCTAAGTGTATTGTTCATATTGTTGTATCTGAATGAGAAAATTGCGCACTCCTAATTATTAAGTCTCTTATGTCCTTGCAATAAGGCCTCTCTAGGGACATTGTCTATTCTGCATTTGGCTTGCTGACTATCCTCGTCTCCTCAATCTGGAGTGCAATTCTTGTGCCTGCTTATCAAAGCCCCTCTGTGTATTATTGATCCTTTTTAATCTGACCATTTGGCCAAAAAGGATACTGTCTCTAACCTGAGAGGGATTGGAAGACTTATAGTGAAGGAGGGCATTTTTGGAAATTCCTTTCCAGAAACCAGATGCAATTATCTCCCCGTCAACTATTTCAATTTTAATATCGAGGAATTCCAGAGATGTCCCTCCTTATACCGAGGTAAATTTCATGTTGACATCATTGAAAAAGAGACAAACTCCTGGAATTCCTCGGGGGTACCGTTCCAGACGTGTGAAAGATCATCCACAAATCTCGAGCAGTTTAATGTGGAGGTTAAATGGGTTCAGTGACGTGAAAATATAATTTTTTTCAAAATTATTATTGGCGAGGATAAAATGTGTAGATTCAGGTACAAATTTAACAAACCAAGGAGACTTCAGTGCTCTCAAGAAATTCCTCGAGAGCCTGTATACCCGCATCCTGAGGGATGCGAGGTATACAGGCTCTCGACATCTACAGATGCCAGTGCATATCCTGGCTGCCACTCAAACCCTTCAAGTGTCGCGATCACATCCCCCGTATCTCTCACATATGTGGGGATGTTTCTCAATAGAGGGGCTATCAGCCATTCGATGTAACTCATATTCAGTTGGGGAGCCTATTCCTGCCTCGATCGGCCTCTTAGCGGGAGGCGTAACCCCTTTATGTACCTGGGGGAGGAAATACCATTTAGGTTTTGTTGGGGTGTAGGGTAACAACATCGCTGCGGTTTGAGCTGTGATAATCCCTGCCTCTGTAAAGATGTGTACGTCATTTCTCAATTGTTCTTTTAGTCGGATCATTGGCAAGCTTTTGATATACCTCCCTGTTATTTATCTGTTTCAATGATTCGTTCTTCTAATCCTCCTTCCTCCACACCACTACACCCCTCCTTTGTCAGCTTTGGATACTACCAAATCCTGCCTATTAGCCAACCATTCCAAAGCTTCCCTCTCTTTCTTTGATATATAATTAGGATATATCAATGCTTTGACTTCTTGGCAAACTGACTTGTAGAACAAGTCAAATGGTCAGATTAAAAAGGATCAATAATATACAGAGGGGCTTTGATGAGCAAGCACAAGAATTGCAATCCGGATAGGGGGTATCCTCATCTCCTCAATCTGGATTGCAACGGGGGGTTCAGTGTATCAGCAAGCCAGACGCAGAATAGACAATGTCCCTAGAGAGGCCTTATTGCAAGGACATAAGAGACTTAATAATCAGGAGTGCGCAATTTTCTCATTTAGATACAACAATATGAACAATACACTTAGAAAAGCTATGCACAAGCATTGGCACATTTTACAAACGGACACAGATCTATGTATGATTACTGAGCAATTTCCCATTATAACATATAGGAAAAACAAGACCATCCATGATTTAATTAAAGATCATCAGAAGAAAAATAGCAAAAAGAAAGAATTGTTGTCAGACACAAGGCCAGTCGGGAATTTTAGTTGCGGCTCATGTTCTTTTTGCAGGCACAACATGAAGGCGAAGTTAGTAAAATTAGGAGACTATCATGTCCAAGTCAGGCAGTTTATAACATGCCACACAGACCATGCAGTGTACGCTTTAGTATGTGAATGTGGGTTCTATTATGTAGGGAAGACCATCTGCCCTTTATTCCATAGAGTCAGGGTACATCTCCACTCAGGCAAAGGGTTCACTCGATTCATAAATCATATGGTAGCGATACATGCTGGAAACCCTGAAGCCGTTAAATTTGCCGCATTAGAACGAGTGGAGAAAGTGCATGGGGGAAGAATAGACATCACGTTCTACTTGCAAAAGAAGCCAGATGAATCCTTTGCGTTAATGCGACAGGACTTCTGGGTCTAAACGATTATAACGAAATGAATGCTTTGCTGTGATGGTCTTCTTTTCTACCCTGCACAAGCTCCCGTTTGTAGTTTATTAGATTCTGTCTTGCTGCCACCACCATCAGATTGTTTTTTAGACATGTTATTGTGGTTTTGGTATACAGAGAGTTAATGTACACACTAGCTTGGGTGTGTTTTCTGTGTTCCCTCCCCCTGTCTTTTGTATTTACCTGTCTGATGTTCACCTGCCGGAAGGGGCCTGACAAAGAGCAGAGCGCGTGATACGTACCGTCGCCCACCTGCTGAACCCACCCGTCTTCGTGTCAACTACCCACCTCCCTGCTGTTTGTCATACCTGTATTCTTAATAAAGAAGATATTTCTGCATCTATTGGTGTCCAAGGTGGGTGCTTCAGTTTCCGTTCTTAATAGCGTTCATGTTCATGCTGTGATTCCACTGTGAGCATCATAGCCAGACACACAGGTATACTAGCTGTCCGGATCCTGCATTGTACAGGAGTATCCTAGGCGTCATACAGTCAGGACTGTGCCCGGTCATGTGCATCTGTATGATTTATAAATCAATAGCACCTTTGGAAATGTATTTAGCGAGAAAGATGGTTAAGTGAAATAAATTTTTCACCCGCTGTATAAACATACATTTGTGCTTGAAAGTTTGCATACCCTGGCAAAATTAGTCAAATTTAAAGGCATAATTATAAGAAATCCCTAAATTGGCCCTGTGTTTAAAGAGGGGTCAACAATGTAAAATAATACAATCCCCACTGTGAAGCATGGTGATGGCTCACTAATGTTTTGGGAATGTGATCTCAAAAGGTTCACAGAATTGTGTGAAAATTGATGGAATGATGGATACAGCATGCTAGCCAAAAAATACTAGCAGACAATTAGTATTCTTGTAGATTAAAGCTGTGCATGTGGTGCTCTTGGACCTTACAGCATAACAATGAACCTAAGCACAAGGCTATATAGATCCTCCAGTGGTTACTGCAGAATAAGATGAAGGTTCTGGGGTGACATTCATTGTCTCCTGACTTTAATATAATTTACCCACTTAGTGGACATCTCAAACATGCAAATCTTGCAAGATGACTAAACACTTTGCATGATCTGGAGGCATTTTGCCAGGATGATTGGTTCTGGAAGACTTAAAGTTGTGGATAGAAGACATGTCCCAGAGTCTGTGGTTCTCCATAATTCATTTGCAGCACTTTCAGAATGTAAGGGCAACATGGATATTGGCTCAAGCACAGAGGGTGAGGAGCAATCGACTCCTATGTCTAATGTGTGCAAGACTGCAGCCAAGGACTAAAAAGATAAATTGACGTCTGAAAGGAAGCAGCTGTTGCTGGGTGATTCAAACATAAGAAGTGTGGCGCTTTAGGAAAATGGTTTTGTGAGATGTCTACCTGGTGCTACTTTTAGAAGAGATAGAGGACATATTCTTAATATTGTTAAGCAAGCAAAGCAGGAAGGGGACATGAATGTTCTTGTCCATCTAGGGACAAATTACTTGGCTTGCAATGAAGTTTCAGAGGTGAAGGAATCTTTTATCACACTTGGTAATGATGTACAGGATTTTGATTCACTGTTTCATTTTCTGAAGTTCTGCCTGTGCATAACATTCAGAATGATAGGCAGAGGTGCATTAAAGAGTTCAACTTATGGCTTAGTAAATGGTGTCAAGAGCAAGGATTTGGCTTTGTGTTTCATAATAGCTCTACTTGGAATAGAAAGGAACTATATAAAAAAGATGGTTTGCATCTTTCTCTCAAGGGAATGAATGTACTCAGTGAACAATTCCAATAATTTGCTAAGGAGTACTTAAACTAGGAAAGGGGGGGGGGGGCAAAACAGTGATAATCCCATCATTCCAGTTGCCCCCCGAAACAATGCCAGAACATGTCAGTAGCACAGAGGTTAAGAAATGACAAGCTCTGTGTCCTGTCTACAAATGCTCACAGTTTAGGTGATAAAATCAACAAACTTGGATCAATAATGGAACCTGAGAATGTAGATTTAGTGGCTGTTACTGAGACATGGTTTAATGAAAGTTATGACTGGGACATAACCATACCAGGATACTCTTTATACAGAACAGACAGAGAAGGCAAGAAAGGAGGCGGGGTGGCCCTGTATGTAAAAGATAGCATAAAATCTAACCTAATACAAGTTAGTGAGGCCAACATAAAGTCAGTTTGGGTTACGTTGCAGTTTGGTAATCATGCAGTAACTCTTGTAGTTGTGATATATAGACCACCTGGCCAAGTTAAAGAATTAGATGATCTGCTAGTTGAGGAAATAGCTAAAATGACAATGAAAGGAGACGTTATCATTATGGGAGACTTCAATCTTCTGGATATGAACTGGAAAACCAAAATAACTACCGTATTTTTCGCCCTATAGGACGCACCGGCATATAAGACGCACCCAATTTTAGAGGTGCAAAACCTAGTAAAAAAAGATTTTGAACCCAACAGTGATCTTCAACCTGCGGACCTCCAGATGTTGCAAAACTACAACTCCCAGCATGCCCGGACAGCCAACGGCTGTCCGGGCATGCTGGGAGTTGTAGTTTTGCAACATCTGGAGGTCCGCAGATTGAAGACTACTGGATAGGAGGTAATACTGGCGTGTCCCTGCCGCTCCGAACCCGTCACCGCTGCCCTTGATGTCGCTCCATCGCTGTCGCCGCGTCCCCTTGGTGTCCCCGTCGCTCCGGACGTCTTCTTCCCCGAGATCCACGCTCTCCGTCGCCGTCATTACGTCGCTACGCTCGCTGCTCCTATTGGATGACGGGACGGCGTGCACGACGACGTGATGACTTCGAAGGAGAGCGCCGCCATGCAGGGGATCACCGCCATGTTCAGGACGCGGCGATTTCACCACGTCGGTCCCGAACAGCCTGACTGAGCAGCTGGGATAGTGTCACTTTCGCTTCAGACGAGGCGTTCAGCGTTGATCGCCGCATCTGAAGGGTTAATACAGGGCATCACCACGATTGGTGATTCCCTGTATTAGCCGTGGATCCCGGCCGTTGATCGCCGCAGGGACCGTGGCGATAGGTGTGTATTCGCCGTATAAGACACACCAAGTTTTCCCCCCCAGTTTTGGGGAAGAAAACGTGCGTCTTATATGGCGAAAAATACGGTAGTTCTGCCAGGAGTACAGATATTCTAAATTTCCTACTGGGATTATCTCTACAACAAGTGGTTGAAAAGCCAACCCAGTGGGAGGCCATTTTGGATTTGGTAATCACAAATGGGGATTTGGTATATGATGTTACTGTAGGCAAAAGCTTGGGATCTAGTGATCATCAGTCAGTGTGGTTTAATATAAGAACCGTGAAGGAGTCACACCACACAAAAACTAAAGTTTTAAATTTTAGAAAAAATGACTTTTCTAAAATTAGATTAGTCATAAATGAGTTCCTATAAGACTGGAATGGATTACATGGAGTCCAGGAGAAATGGGACTACTTAAAAGATGCATTATTGAAGGCAACAGAAAATTGCATTAGACTTGTCAGTAAAAGCAGAAAAAGGAAGAGACCACTGTGGTACTCAGCAGAAGTGGCCAAAATCATAAAAAACAAAAAGCTAGCATTTAGTAATTATAAAACAACCCTGAGCAATGAAGATAGGGAAATCTACAAGACTAGGCAGAAAGAGGCCAATCGAGTTATAAGAACTTGTAAAGCGCAGAAAGAAGAAAAACTAGCTCAGTCTGTGAAAAAAGGGGATAAGACAAGGAATGACTAAATTAAAAACAAAGGAAGGGAGGTATGTAGAAGAATGATATGATAGAAACTTTTAAATATATAAAGGGAATCAACATGGTAAAGGAGGAGAGCATATTTAAAAGAAGAAAAACCTGCACAAGAGGGGCAAATGTTTAAAAGTAATATGAGGAAGTATTACTTTACTGAGAGAGTAGTGGATGCATGGAATAGTCTTCCTGCAGAAGTGGTCACTGCAAATACAGTGAAGGAGTTTAACCCCTTAAGGACCCAGGACGTACTAGAACGTCCTGGCACCCTGGGCTTTAAGGACCCAGGACGTACTAGTACGTCCTGGTGTTTCTCCGGTCTCTGCCGCGCACTGGGCAGAGATCGGAAGCGGATGCCTGCTGAAATGCTTCAGCAGGCATCCAGGGCAAACGCCGAGGGGGGCCATGTAGGCCCCCCATGTCGGTGATCGCCGCAAATCGCAAGGGAAATCGCCCTTGCGATCTGCGGCGATACCGGGCTGATCGGGTCTCTGGGACCCGACCGCCCGGTAATTTCGCATGATCCCGGCTGTCACAGACAGCCAGGACCATGCTAATGTATAGGAGCGAGGTGGCAAACCTGCCACCTCCTCCTATACCCTGCGATCTGTCAGTTAACTAACCGACCAATCGCAGGGGGGGGGGGTTACTTCCTCCCGTCCTGCCCGGCCCCTTGAAGTCCGGAGAGGACGGGAGGAAGACCGGAGAACGCGGTGGGGGACGGGGGAGTGCTGGGGACCGGCCCCGGTACTTACCTCGTCCCTGAAGACCCGGATCCCGGCGAGGAAGAAGGCGGCGGCGGCGACAGGTGAGTTGATCTTCAGCCGCGGTCGGGCCCTTTACAGCAATGCACGTCGCCGTAAAGCGACATGCATTGCTCTAATGGTGGCTGATTGTTACAGCGGTTTTGACAAACGCAAAAAAGAAAAAAAAACACATGTGACCCCATTTCGGAAACTACACCCCTCACGGAATGTAATGAGGGGTGCAGTGAGAATTTACCCCCCACTGGTGTCTGACGGATCTTTGGAACAATGGGCTGTGCAAATAAAAAATTTTGTACAGCCCACTGTTCCAAAGATCTGACAGACACCAGTGGGGGGGTAAATGCTCACTGTACCCCTTGTTACATTCCTCAAGGGGTCTAGTTTCCAAAATGGTATGCCATGTGGGGGTTATTTTGCTGTCCTGGCACCATAGGGGCTTCCTAAATGCGACATGCCCCCGAGCAAAATTTGCTCTCAAAAAGCCAAATATGACTCCTTCTCTTCTGAGCATTGTAGTTCGCCCGTAATGCACTTCATGCCAACTTATGGGGTACCTCCATACTCAGAAGAGATGGGGTTACAAATTTTGGGGGGTATTTTCTGCTATTAACCCTTGCAAAAATGTGAAATTTGGGGGGAAACACACATTTTAGTGAAATTATTATTTTTTTTTTTTTACATATGCAAAAGTCGTGAAACACCTGTGGGGTATTAAGGCTCACTTAATTCCTTGTTACGTTCCTCATGGGGTCTAGTTTCCAAAATGGTATGGCATGTGTTTTTTTTTTGCTGTTCTGGCACCATAGGGGCTTCCTAAATGCAACATGCCTCCCAAAAACCATTTCTGAAAAACGTACTCTCCAAAATCCCCATATGAGGTATGTCCTTACTCGAGAGAAATTGGGCTACAAATACAAGTATAAATTTTCTCCTTTTACCCCTTGCAAAAATTAAAAAATTGGGTCTACAAGAAAATGCAAGTGTAAAAAATGAAGATTGTGAATTTTCTTCTTCACTTTGCTGCTATTCCTGTGAAACACCTAAAGGGTTAAAACGCTGACTGAATGTCATTTTGAATACTTTGGGGGGTGCGGTTTTTATAAAGGGGTCATTTGTGGGGTATTTCTAATATGAAGACCCTTCAAATCCACTTCAAACCTGGAACTGGTCCCTGAAAAATAGTGAGTTTGAAAATTTTGTGAAAAATTGGAAAATTGCTGCTGAACTTTGAAGCCCTCTGGTGTCTTCCAAAAGTAAAAACACATCAATTTTATGATGCAAACATAAAGTAGACATATTGTATATGTGAATAAAATAAAATAAATATTTTGAATATCCATTTTCCTTACAAGCAGAGAGCTTCAAAGTTAGAAAAATGCTAAATTTTCAAATTTTTCATCAAATTTGGGGATTTTTCACCAAGAAAGGATGCAAGTTACCACAAAATTTTACCACTATGTTAAAGTAGAATATGTCACGAAAAAACATTCTCGGAATCAGATTGATAAGTAAAAGCATTCCAGAGTTATTAATGTTTAAAGTGACAGTGGTCAGATGTTCAAAAAATGGCCGGGTCCTAAGGTGTAAAATGGCTGGGTCCTTAAGGGGTTAAGCATGCATGGGATAAGCATAAGTCTATCCTTCATTATAAGATAGGGCCAGGAACTATTGATAGGATTCAGATTATTGGAAAGACTAATGGTTCTTATCTGCCGACACATTCTATGTTTCTATGATTGGTCATCTATACCAACTTCCAGAATTCAGGGCATCATAGACAACTATTACAAAAGGCTCCACACTGTCATTGATGCTTACGAGGGCACTACTTTTTTTTTTCCTCGCTTTCTTGTTATGTTTTATTATTGTGCCTGTTGTTTTTGTTACAATTTACAGTTAAATATGAATCCTATAAGAATTAAAAGAAATGTGTAGCCTGCTCGCTAAATGTTTTCGTTAAAAATTGTACATATATTACCAATTCTTAATGGGTATATTTTGTGAGAAACCAGCAGCAAAATGGTGGATGGGAGGTATATATTGCTGAGACTTCTTGCCTCCGTGACATAAGACTGGAATTCGGGTCCAGATTTTGGGAGTGACTGAAGGTTCTGGCCATAAAGTCACTCCTGTACTCCAGTTCTGTGGCATGTTTCAGTCCTAAACCTGATCTCACAGCACTACCAGAGAGCAGGCAGAAAGGAGTTGGTCGGAAGCTAAGATCTGCTTGTCTTGGGTATATTAGATCCTGCTACCCTGTAGAAAAAGACTGACTATGGGACTGTACCTATATTTTTAGAACTTTACTTTGTCATTTTGTTCACATTATTTCACTTTAAAGAGTACCTGTCATCAACAAAAACTTTTAATATGTTGTTCATAATCATTAATGAAGTCATATTGTAATATATCTTCATTAAAACATATTAATATTTATACCAGTTTTTTCATTTTATACTTTTGGCCCCGAGGGGTCTCTCTTCTATGCCTGGTCTGCAGGCAGCTTCCTATGCTTTTCATAGTAAGTGTACAGCTTTTAGGACTAATGCTGAAAGGGCACTGGTCCTTCCACAGGAAGTTCAGTACTCTCAGCTCAGGACTCGCTCCCAGCCTGGAGCAGCACTGTGAGCTAGAAGCCTGCACATGCCTCTCATATGACAGAGGCCAGTCACCTCCCCCTCCTCCCCCCTGCTCTGTGTTCTCCCTGCTTCTCACCACACGTTATCTTATACATTGTATTATCTCACTGCACTCCCTGCTCTGTGCCCCCCCTGACATTCATCTTAATTACTGCCTCTGTAATTGCTCCCACCGCCCCTGGTTCTCAGCATTGACTTTTTAGTGCAGAGAGACACAGGAGAGAGAGAGAGAGATAGAGGCTGCCGTCCCTCCCCTGTACTTAGTCTGTATGCACACTGCAGAGCAGTGTTTCCCAACCAGGGTGCCTCCAGCTGTTGCAAAACTACAACTCCCAGCATGCCCGGACAGCTGTTGGCTGTCTGGGCATGCTGGGAGTTGTAGTTTTGCAACAGCTGGAGGTACCCTGGTTGGGAAACACTGCTGCAGAGGGAGAGCAGCATACAGGAAGACTGGCAGAAGCAGAGTCCCCGCCAGGCTTCATGTGACATCATGCCTGCCGGGACCCGCCTCCTTCCACCCCTCAGAAAGACGGTGCTCCTGAGCTTATGAAGAGGGATAAAAACAGGTATTTCCACAGCGTTTTAAACCTCAATAAACACCGGGATAGGCATAGTTAGAGTAAGGGACAGATGGGGACGGGGATCAGGGAAAGTTTAGTTGATGTCAGGTACTCTTTAAATTGTTGCAGTTGTTCTCATCTCTTTTTAGCACCGGTCTGGATGTCTTGGGATACTTTTAGCTCATGCATTGTATGATATTGTTTGTTAAATAACTGTGTGCTTTTGAGTTTGTTTATGGAGTTTATGGTCCATAATTGATTATTTTTTATTTTTTTTTGGAACTTTGTTTATTGAATTTTACATATTTTATAAGTTGCGAGAAACACAAAATGCAAATAAGTAAATGCAATATAGACAGGCACAGGCGGGTAACGCAGTACCCAGGGTGCCTCAACACAATACTATCATACAGTAGACATATCATTGTGCACAGAGCTGAGCAATCCCAAACCCCCCTTTCCACCCCCCCCCCTTCCCCCCACACTCAAACCTTGACTAATAACAAGGACATCAACACTAAACAACATCCATAATTGATTTCAATCGTCCTTAGTATTTTTCATTATCATAAATGTAGGAGTGAGTATTTGTGCTTCTGTTCCATTTTTTGTGGCTAAGAGACAGTTTTTTTTTTTGTGCATATGTCACCTCAGGTTGGATAACTTTATTGTACTACAGTGATGCTTATCAATATTTATACTGTAGATAAAGTATATAATACATTTATCTCCAAAGCAAACTCAGAGCTTTGTTTATTTTACATTCCATCCATGCAATAAGAATTATAGTACAATTATAACTTTATAGAACAAGCCCTTTTTTGACTACAGTATGCCAATGGAAAAATTGTATGGCCCATGTAAGGTGGGGATGAAGCAAACAAAAATCTTGCTGCCAAAACTGTCTGTGTTCGAAATGTGTTAAAGCAGAGGTTTTTGCTACATAAAATTTCATTTCTAGATATAACGTTCTATTTTGGATAAGTCTTGATATTTATGTTCTTCTCAGAGCATGGTCATAGTTAAGCTATGAGCTATTTCTGATTTTGGTAAATTCTCTCACAACTGTCACAGTACTATGAATAATGCTCTTATAACCTCAGTATGAGTGATTTACGTACCTCTTATAATGTCTGCATGTAAACATTTTGGAACACTAATCTCTACAATGCTTGACATGAAAAAATTCCAGCTGGGAGAAGTTCACTGATAACCCATCTATTAGATTGATAAGTCTTTGTTGTTGTACAGTTCAACATGATTCCACTTACCTGTATGGAATATATATAAGCTGTTTAACCACACTTTATCAGTGCATGCACCTTTTCAAACCGGTTTGTATTTACAGTTTGCTTTCAGAGTCGAAGCAACTTGACATAATGAGAAGTATACGATCTCGCATCCATGGAGGAAATTACAAAGAAGCAGTAAGTATATAATCAAGTGGCAGCAACATTTCTTGTTTGAGTAATGTCTTCTATGTGTCCTTGTGTTTCCTTTGTTGTAAAGATTGGCATTTCAATCATATGAAAACTCCTAGTGCAAGTCTCTTTAGCACCAAATTACCAGACCATTCAGAACGAGACGTAGCAATTTGTATCACACAGGGAAAGTGACATGTGATTTTTCTTCTGTTCTTCATTAACCATTTAATTCTGCTTTAATATGTTTTCGAAGGACATATTAATGGTAGGGGACAGCATTTGCCCTTTCATTTCACACAGTTTTCCCATTTAACACTTACGTTGATGTTGTAGTAAAATCAATAACGGGAATCTGTCACGTTAGATTTGCTGTTTAAACTGCGGGCAGCATGTTAAAAAGCAAAATATCCATAGCAGATTGATATATAGTTGTGTGCAAATATTTCATTAGTGTTTGTGATTTATTAAATTCCTTCACATTTTGGGTTTAGGAGTCCAGTGGGTGGTCTTATCAGTGATTGACAACCTTTCCTGTGTAAATGTACATGCCTAATTAACTTTCATTCGCTACTTAACTCATCTCCACCCACTGGACACCTAAGGGTGCTTGTCCCTCCCTTGTGGTGGTGGGAGGTGATTGGGGTTTCTTCTCATGCAGCCTTGTCCATGAGTCATCTCTTGTCTTTTACTCATGGACAAGTGTCAGGATCCGGGCTGGTAGCAGGTAGCGGAGGCTGGTGGTGGATCCGCTGTGCCAGAGAGGTGATGACATGGGCCGTACCAGGGGAACGGAGTCTAAGAAATTACTGGTTTTCACCAGAGCCCGCCGCAAAGCGGGATGGACTTGCTGTGGCAGCTAACCCCCAGGTCGTTCCTCCCATTAGCGACTCAACCTCTCTGGCTGCTGAGATAAGGCAAGGTACAAGAGAATGAGGCAAAGGCGTAGTCGGACGAAGCAAATGGTCAGGGCAGGCAGCAACGGTTCACAGGCGGTAGTCAGTAGCAACGGGTCGGCAACAGGCAGGGAACACAGGAACAAAGAACGCTTTCTCTCAGGCACAAGGCAACAAAGATCCGGCAGGAAGCTGTGGGAGGAAATGGTATTTATAGGTATTTAAGGTATATCAAACCTTAACCCTTAATCAAGCACATTGGACTAGGCACCAATCACCGGTGCACTGGCCCTTTAGATCTAAGAGTCCCGGGCCCAAGAGAGCGGGGGCGCACACGCTGAGACGCCGGAGCGCTGCCTGGGGACACACGCCGTACGCGCTCCGGTCCAGGAGCGGGGACCGGAGCGCTCGGCGTTACAACAAGCCTAATGCTGCTGCAGGACTGGTTAGTGTCCCAGTAGATATGGGGATTTTCAGGTGACATTTTTTTAAATTAAATATTCAACAATTTTTTAAACAACCATATTACAAAAGGTCTTTAATCAGTAACAACATATAAAAAGTTTTTGGACCTGACAGTGCCCATTTAAAAAATTGTGAAAGGTATATTTATTTAAGAAGGTAACTTTTCACACAAATGTAAAACTATGCCTCTTGTTTCCCCAAATAGCTTGGAACTATTTATTAGTTATGTAGCATTATCCACAGGAGATCCACACCAATATGTGATAACCAAAGATTGTATTTGTAAAATGACAATCTTGCCTTTTATGTGTGATGTTCTATTAAGGAACCCTCAAAATAAGGATACATTTGTTTATAGGTTTCCCCAAGCTAGAATATGCTTAAATGCTTTCTAGCATATTTTATGGTGCCCACACAGTTATGTCCTTTCTGGTGGTACATCTATAAATGTGCTAGCAGCAAAGTGATGCCTATACATTTGATGTAGAGAGATATTATTGCCCAGAGATATTGTAGCTCCTATAGAGGCTTTGAACTTTTATCACCAGGTAATGATTGTTTTCTGGGTTTCATGCAGATAGAAATCCTATAGCATTTTGTAATAGGACTGAGAGTATACATTGATTATATAGCACAACCACTTCTGCCATCATCATTTATTAGGTGAAGACAACCACTTATCCCCAGTTTTGGACGGAGAAAATTGCTATCTCTTTTTCTTCCAGACAGAGTTAGGGAAATTGTCAGGGGAGATTTTATCTATAAACTAGCCTTCATGTTTCCTACGGTTACTTATTATCACAAAATAAAATGGTTATGAACTAGATCTACAGCATACATTCAGCAGAATTACTTTATTTAAAATTAAAATACTTAAAATCAGCATAGATGTGTAGTAAGTTATAAAGATGTTTTAGATACATAAACGCTTTAAGCTGCCGGATTACTATTTGCCAAGAAAGTATTTATTTAAACAGTTCCCAAAGCCTAGCTTATGCTATGTGCTGCTTATCTTGGCTTTCACAGGACTGCAAATAAATTGTGCCACATAGAAAGTTAAAGGAAGCCGACTTAATAGGATAACACGGGCAGTTATCCTTTCATGTAGAGGACAATTTTTAGAAAAATGTTACTAAAGGAATGTTATTGTTGAAATCATGGATTCATTAAACATCATCAGTTTAACTAATTGCCTACCAGTGGCTTCATGCACATTTGCCCACAGGCAGGTGGTTTACCTTCATTCACAGATAAGTATAGTGCTTTTTGTTTTTTTATAGTTTTTTGGTGGAAATGTTAATGTTAAAGCTATTATGCAAACTTGTTAAATTGTTGAAAAGGGGATAATATATACAATCTTTTCATTAGAAGCCCCACCCCCTAAAAGAAAAGTGTAATACCAGGTTTTCCTTCTGCTGAGTGCCTCAGCAATCAGCGGAAATCTTAAAAGTTAAAGGGACATTCTGAGTTAATATAACTTGTCCCCTATCCACAGAATAGGGGGTAAGTGTCTGACCACTGGGACGCCACAATATCCAGAACACAGCCCAGAGTATTTGTTATGAATGGACCATCATGAATGGTTCCATTTTGTATTCCCAACCCAAGATTCTATCCACTAATGTCCAGAACAACTGACCTAGATACCTTTCAAGAATTAGTGGAAAAAGATCTAGTTAGCCTGCTCCGAGATCTTAATAAACACGTTGCCCATGGCAACCTGAGTCCACCAGAACAAACCTCCCTCCAGGAAATAAACGACAATGACGATTTAATCGTACGTAATGCTGATAAAGGAGGAGCGGTTGTTCTCAGGTTTATACTCCAAACTTAATCTAGAATTGCTTAGTGATTCTTCCACATACAAAAAATTATCTGCAAATCCGACCAAGTCATGCCAGTCCACCCTCCAAAAATTATTGGAGGAAGGAGTTGCCTTAAGGTTAAATGATACAAAACTTAAAGAATATTTATATGTACGCCGATCTTCCATTCTATTCCCAAGTTACATAAAGAGGTTTTTCCACCTCCCCTTCGGCCCATTGTAGCCGGCATAGGTTCTCCTGGCTTGATTCTCACTTGCAACCACTTACAAAAATAACCCCGTCCTTTTTAAGGGACAATAAACATGTTTTGGAGATTGTAGACAAAATGGAATGGTCGGAAAATTATTCTTGGGCAAACTGTGATGTTAATGCTCTTTATCCCTCCATACCACGACAACAAGGTTTGTTAGCATTATCCCATCATCTCAATTCACATGGCAATTACTTCCCTGATCTAAAGGAATTCATTATTTTAGCCACTGATTTTTTGCTATCCCACAATTATTTTTTTATGTTTAATGGCGAATACTTCCTTCAGATCAGGGGAGCATCGATGGGTGCTAAATATTCACCATCATTTGCCAATATTTTTATGATTTTTTGGGAGGAAAATTATATTTTTTCAGATAACAATCTGTTTTTCTTTTCTATAAAATATTTTGGGAGATCTATAGAAGATCTTATCGTGGTATGGAGGGATTCAGAAAGTCGTTTTCATGAGTTTGTTTCTTACATTAATATTTATTATTTAACTCAGAAATTTACAGCCCAATTTTCCAAATTCAGTATTCCCTTTCTAGATGTTATGTGCACCCTCTTCATTTGATGTTAATACTGGAGGTAAAAAAGTGATCATACAACCATATAGAAAGGAGTCAGCGGGGAACACTATCCTACAAGCA
Source organism: Hyla sarda (assembly GCF_029499605.1). Lineage (NCBI taxonomy): Eukaryota > Metazoa > Chordata > Amphibia > Anura > Hylidae > Hyla > Hyla sarda. The sequence goes on along the minus strand of NC_079193.1, from coordinate 206,909,598 downwards.
AACTCATGCCACCCAAAGCATGTGGTACAGAATATTCCCTATGGCGAATGGGTCCGCTTGAGGAGAAAATGTTCCAACAATGACATTTTTGAGCAGGAATCAAAATTCTTACATGATAGACTCATAGCTAGAGGTTATAAAGAACACAAGTTAGTCCCAGCTTATAGAAGGGTAAAAAATTTGAAACGGGAATCTTTGATCACTGAGAGTAAAAAACTGTTACGTGCTAAATCTAGCAATGATAAAACAAGATTCAGGTTTTTTGTAACTAGCTATAGCAAACAATTTCATGCTATTAAAAATATAATTCAAAAATACCTACCCATCTTAGAAAGTGATGTAGCTTTACAACATGTAGACAAATCACATATAAAAGTACTTTCCAGATGGGGACCATCACATTATGCCCTAGTTTATATCTGCACAACAATAGAAAATGCACAAATCCTACATGGTTACATTCCCCAGGAACATGGAAATGTGGTCTGAGACCATGCATTACTTGCTCCCACATATTGACATCAGATTTGTTGGAATCTTACAGTACAGGTAAGCGTTTTCAAAATTGAAGCTGTATTAATTGTAATTCCTCTTCAGTTATTTATTTAGCTGCCTGTACAGTATGCTGCTGCCACTATGTTGGTTGTTTGTCAAACATACATAAAACACGCATCAGACGTCATATTTCTGACGCCAGTAATGAACAATTTAATATATCAGCTCTGTCTTGACATTTTTGTGAAAACATAACGGGAACACGTCCACATTATCCGTTAGTGCTATCGTGAGAGTAAGTAACAACATTAGAGGAGGAGATTTAAGATCAGAGACATGATCTATTTTTAACATACTACCAACCTATATAAAGATATTTGTTATATGTCTCTCACGTTTTAAATTTGTAATCTTTTACTCATTCCTACTTTATTTTCTTCTACTCTCCTCTCTCTCTCTTTCCTATTGTTTCTGGGCGTGATCCAGTATCCACATTTTCCATCTAAACCTCTTGAGTGTGACATCATTTACACAACATGTTTTTAAAGTATATAAAGTTTCTTGTTTTAATTGTGCACTATGCCATGACTAAGGAACCTGCGAGATCCGAAATGCGTCAGCGTTGGTCCTCTTACCTGTTGTGTGTCCTATGATCCATCAATAAAGCAACCTGATTTTTCTGCACCTTGTGCTGGATATCCCTCTCTACATTATTGATATTGTATGTGTCATGTGATTCCTGTGTGACGTCTGAGAGCACATACATATTGCAGGATCAGTCAGAATGGGACAAATGACAGAATTGTGTATTTTAATATTTTATAGCTTTAGCCCTAAACTTTGCTTTTGTACTGTTCCTTTACAAATCTAGAGCATGTTGTGTTTATTTATTTATTTTTTATTTTTTTCTTATTTTTTCTTGTAGGTGGATCTTTGCAGAACTTTGATTGACCTGTCTTTAGAAGGACTTACCTACTATCATACTTATGACCGATTCTTCCTTGGCATAAGTGTTGTCATAGGCTTTGCTGGCTGGATTTTGTATGTCATTTTAATAATTATAAAGACCAACACCAGTGTAATCCAGGCTTCTTCAAATTATAATGGGGTGAGTCTACTTACCTAACAAGTTATGTTTTTATATTTTTTCTGTTTATATTTCCACTCAAGAGCTGGTTCTGCAGGACTCCTGCTAATGGGAACAATTTTCCTGCTGTGAAAAAAGTTCAGGGACTAATTTCCCATGCGTTCCTGCAGGACTTGAGCCCTGGTGTGGAGTATTGATTACAGATGCTGGTAAGGTAAAATACCATCGAAGGTTTACCTTACCCGCCTCCGACCACTGGATTGATGCTTTGATTATGCAGCCTGGCAGAGCGCTAAACTCACTGTTAAATGCTGTGCATGACCTTTACATGCATAGGAGTCCTATGGGTGATTCTATCATGGAGTGAAAAAAAGGAAAGGGCTGAGATTTTGATCAATAAGTTACAAGTTATACTGGATCTTTTACCACAAAATTATATATCAATGTACTCATCTCTTCCTGCTCTAAAATCTAATGTTAATAGATTAGATAGCATTTTCATGATTTATTTCTTTTAAAGAAGAAAAGATAAAATAGAAGGAATTCTTATATGTTTATTATCTTTATCAATTATAGCTAGTTGAAAAAATTACAAAAACTATGGGGGAGATTTATCATTGCTTTTAGAGCATTTTTTTTTGTCCGCAATCAAATTTGATTGTAGCATCTAAAATGCAAGTAAAAATGTCCAGGCAGCTCTGTGAAATTAAGTAAAAACACCTAACCTGCCAAATTCAGGACCTGGGAAAGTGTCTACTTCCCTCCTTCACAAGCGTCTAGAAAAAGTGTATGTGGTAGAGCTTTTCCCACCACAGCAGAGCTGCGCAAAATTTATCATCCTGCCGCACCTTCTTGATAAATAAGATGAACGCTAGTCAAACCCACCACCCAAATAAACATGGGAAAATAGCTCTACCATGGACATTGTTTGATAAATCTGGGCCTCTATCTTTTGGACTGTATTTATATATTGTAATTACTTTTTCATATTTTGGTAAAAATACATTAGGATTCCTTGTTAATAATAATGCAGTTACTTGCTTCTGCTTAAGTGTCAATGAACACAGAGGACCCTGTTGATTTTTCTAGAGCAGCAATTATCACAGTTTGTTCATGTATTTTCTACTCCTACACAGTTTCACTTTTATTGAAGAAAAAGAATGTACACTACACGTGAAAAGTAGAAATAAAGTTTACTTTCCTGACTTGGCCCTAAATGAAAATAATGCTTATTGACTTTTTTTTTTTGCCAAATAAAGGCCTCTACTGTTCTCTAACAATGACCTTCACCTTGGTAGAGAGTTTAGGTGCATTGAAACAAATTTTTGGGAATATTTACATAGTACCACATAGGAGGCATTCTTTTTTTTCTTGTTAATAATACTGAAGTTATTAGATTTTTTCAAATATGATATTCATTGTATAGCAAATAAAAATATACAGTTTGATAGTACACTTTCTATGATAATTCTGTGTAATTCATTGTTTTGAAGCTCTCCTTGTGGTAATTCATTGAAAACCTTCATTGTAAAGAAAATTTGTGTTCCGATTAGCAAAACATTAAGAGATACCTTTACTTTCACTATGTCCTGCCAGACCCAAAGGGTTTAGTATTTTCATGAGTAGGTATTTAACCCATTCATGATCAGGCCTATTTAATCTTTAACCCCTTAACGACGCAGGACGTAAATGTACGTCCTGGTGAGGTGGTACTTAACGCACCAGGACGTACATTTACATCCTATACATAACCGCGAGCATCGGAGTGATGCTCAGGTCATGAACGGCAGGTCCCAGCTGCTGATAGCAGCCAGGGACCCGCCCGTGATGGCGGACATCCGCAAAAAAAAAAAAGAATGCCTCCTATGTGGTTCTATGTAAATATTCCCCAAAATATGTTTCAATGCACCTAAACTCTCTACCAAGGTGAAGGTCATTGTTAGAGAACAGCAGAGGCATTTAGTTGGCAAAAAAAGTCAATAAGCATTATTTTAATTTAGGGCCAAGTCAGGAATGCAAACTTTATTTCTACTTTTCACACGTAGTGTACTTTTTTTTTCCAATTAAAGTGAGTAGGAGTAGAAAATACATGAGCAAACTGTGATAATTGCTGTTCTAGAAAAATCAACAGGGTCCTCTGTGTTCATTGACACTTAAGCAGATGCAATACAAATCACGGCATCTGCAGCATTACGGTCACGACAATAAATGATCGGATCGCCCGCAGCGCTGCCTCGGAGATCCAATTTTCAGAACGGCGGACGGAGGTCTCCTCACCTGCCTCTGCTGCCTTCCATGGGTCTTCTGCTCTGGTCTGCAATGGAGCAGACCAGAGCAGATGACCAATAACACTGATCAGTGCTATGCCTTATGCATAGCACTGAACAGTATTAGCAATTGAATGATTGATATAAATAGTCTCCTATGGGGACTATTAAAGTGTAAAAATTAAAAAAAAAAAGTGATAAACCCCCTCCCCCAATAAAAACGTAAATTGTCCCATTTTCCCTATTTCACCCCCAAAAAGTGTAAATAAAATGTAATAAACATATTTGGTATAGCTAAATATCTGAAATATTAAAATATAATGTTAATGATACCGTACAGTGAACGGTGTGAGTGTAAGCAAAAACAAAAAAGTCCAAAATTGCTTCTTTTTTTTATAACATTTTATTCCTAAAAAAATTTATAAAAAATGTATTAAAAGTTTTATCTTAGCAAATATGGTATCAATAAAAAGTACAGATCACAGCACAAAAAATGAGCCCTCATACTGCCGATTTTACAGAAAAATGAAAAAGTTAAAGGGTAGCTCCCACCATCCTATTTTTTTATTTTGTAAATCAATACCCTGATTTACATAACATACCCTTATTTACTTCTTTTGGAAAAGTCAAAAAAAAATGTTTTGTCTATGGGCTTATTATTTTTCTGCAATGATCTGTAGTTCTTATCAGTACCATTGGTTAATATGGGACTTATTGATCTTGTTTTGAAAACTTTTTTTCTCGCAAAAGATCTGCAATTCTGACTTTTTTGGTAGGGGGGGGGGGGGTGCTGTTAACCATTTGCTGTACAGGATGATATACATAGTTACATACTTTGTAATGTTCAAAGAAAGAAGAGCCGATCAAGTTCAACATATAAAATCCTACTGTGTTGATCCAGAGGAAGGCAAAAAAAACCCGTGAGGGTGATGCCAATTGCTCTATGATGGTACGGTCACACAATGTGTATACACAGCATATTTCATGCTGCAGGAAATACACTGTGTATGAGCAGACACACAAGGCTACCCAGCAGCAGCCCTGTGTGTGCAGTGAGGTTTAAATGAGGTGTCAGCGAGCTGACGTGACTGACTCGTAGCTTTACTTCCAAACCACACTGCACAGTAAATCCTGATCTGTGAATATGTTGAAACCTTATGTCCACTAGACGTAGAAGATGCCCCTCCTCGTGCTTAACCGCCTAGGTATAAAAAGATAACTGACAAAATCTCTGTACTGTCCATTCATATATTTGCACATCATGACCAACTGGCCCTTAAAGGGGGTACTCCAATGACATTTTTATTCTTTTTAAATCAACTGATGACAGAAAGTTAAACAGATTTGTAAATTACTTCTATTAAAAATCTTAATCCTTCCAGCACTAATGCTGAATGCTCCACAGGAAGTTCTTTTCTTTTTAAATTTATTTGCTTTCTGACCACAGTGCTCTCTGCTGACACCTCTGTTCATGTCAGGAACTGTCCAGAGCAGGAGAGGTTAGCTGGGGTTTTGCTCCTGCTCAGGACAGTTTCTGACATGGACAGAGGTGTCAGCAGTGAGCACTGTGGTCAGACAGAAAATAAATGTAAAAAGAAAATAACTTCCTCTGTAGTATACAGCAGCTGATAAGTACTGGAAGGATTAAGATGTTTTAATAGAAGTAATTTACAAATCTGTTTAACTTTCTGGCACCAGTTGATTTAAAAAAAATGTTTTCCACCGGAGTACCCCTTTAAGACATCCTTATTTTCAAAGTAAATAACCTCAAGCTTCATAACCTGTGTTGTGCCCAAACTTTCAGCTTCCCCAGCTAATATTGTGTTATCCTTCTCTGTGTTGATCACCTTATCCAGTTTAGTGTCATCCACAAATATTTAAAATTCTACTCTGTTATCTCTCCACAAAGAGACATATTGAAAAGAAGTGGACTCAGTACTGACCCCTGCGGTTCTCTGTGGATATCATTAAAGGAGTACTCCCGTGGACACTTTTTTTTTTTTTATCTACTGGTGCCACAAAGTTAAACCTATTTGTAAATTACTTCTATTTAAAAATCTTAATCCTTCCAGTACTAATCAGTTGATGTATGCTCCACAGGAAGTTCTTATCTTTTTGAATTTCTTTTCTGTCTGACCACAGTGCTCTCTTCTGACACCTCTGTCCATGTCAGGAACTGTCCAGAGCAGGAACAAATCCCCATAGCAAACCTCTCCAGCTTTGGACAGTTCCTGATCCACCAGTTTCTCATGTCTACTAGTGTTGAGCGGCATAGGCCATATTCGAATTCGCGAATATTCGCGAATATATGGACGAATATTCGTCATATATTCGCGAATATTCGCATATTCGTTATCTCCTAGTTTTATTTTCGCATATGCGAAAATTCGCGTATGCGAAAATTAACTTATGTGAAAATTTGCATATACAAAATTAGCATACGCGAAAATTCACATATGCGAAAATTCGCATGTGCTAATTTTCGCATATGCGAATTTTCGCACGGCAGTCTCACACAGTAGTATTAGAGCCTTCTTTACACCACACAAGCTGGAAGCAGAGAGGGATGATCACTGTGATGTGTACTGTGAAGAAACAAAAAAAAAAAAAAAAAAAAAAAAAAAAAAAAACGAATATTCGTAATTACGAATATATAGCGCTATATTCGCGAAATTCGCGAATTCGCGAATATGCGAAATTCGCGAATAATATTCGAATTGCGAATATTCGCGAGCAACACTAATGTCTACATAGCTAAGAGGTCCATAATAATAGAAAATAACAGTGAGGATGGGGCGACCCTGCCTTGTTCCATGTTAAAAACAAAAATGGAAGTCTAGTTTTTACAGAGACTCATTTTTAGAAAACAGCATGATGTAGTGACTGCAATCTGGTCCCGGAAAAGTTGACACAGCGGCTCCAGTCATGCTCACCATCCTGTCCATCTTTCCAACATTGTGTTACCATTGGCAAATACATGCTGGTGTGGTTAAATCCACATTCGGCAATCACAGTACAAGACCTGTCCTGGCGCCATCCCACAAGTAGGTAGGAAGAGAAGAAGCAGCCGTTGTTCACGCTATCCTCGCCGGGAGCAGGCATCAAAACTGCTTTTCATGTTTTGGGACAACCCCTTTTAAGTATTGTATTTATAGATGATCTGTGAACATTGGCCTCATTTCTAGTTTTGCTGAGAGATGCTTTGTAAGTCTTTGTATACTATACTGGATGCCCTCAGCTCTTTATAGGAACAGGAAGAAATGAGTGGTGAAATTGCAAGTATCATGAGTCACAGTAGTTCTCTGTTGAGATTGAGTTGTTTGCCAAATTTCCATTTTCATTATTGTCTGTCTCTCTCTGTTTTTTGGCAAACATTGCACCAACTCCTAACATATCATTCTGCTCTACTGGAAATACTTTTATGCTCTCCCATGTAATGTGGAACATTACTTTCATGCTGCTAGTTTCTATGAGACCTCTAATGCTGATAAGTGAAATCTTGATAAAATATTACGTATTATAAGCGTTATTTTTAAGCTTTTTGTTCAATGATGTATTAGATGCATTGGTCTGATCACTACTAATATAACACATAACATTTGTTATGATCAAAAATGATTTTTGCATGGGAGCTGTTAAACACAGCTCAGATTAAAATGATTATTGTGCGTTCTTTACAATGTAAATTCTAAATCTCTCAAGATTTCATCTTAAAAAATGGTTGTATTGTACTGGCGTGGTTAATTTTATCAGTGTTATATCACAATCATTTCGCTTATTTGTTAGGATCATATGATTGGTGTCAACTTCCAGTTATATGTATCTGGCCTCAGTCAGCATAAGCATCTGAAGGAGAATTTATGGATGCTTAAAGGGGTACTCCCGTGGAAAACTATCAACTGGTGCCAGAAAGGTAAACAGATTTGTAAATCACATCTATTAAAAAATCTTAATCCTTCCAGTACTTTTTAGGGGCTGTATACTAAAGAGAAATCCAAAAAAGAAATGCATTTCCTCTGATGTCATGACCACAGTGCTTTCTGCTGACCTCTGCTGTCCATTTTAGGAACTGTCCAGAGCAGCATATGTTTGCTATGGGGATTTTCTCCTGCTCTGCACAGTTCCTGACATGGACAGCAGAGGTCAGCAGAGAGCACTGTGGTGAGGACATCAGAGGAAATGCATTTCTTTTTTTGATTTCTCTTTAGTATACAGCCCCTAAAAAGTACTGGAAGGATTAACATGTTTTAATAGAAGTGATTTACAAATCTGTTCAACTTTCTGGCACCAGTTGATTTAAAAAAATAAAAAAGTTTTCCATGAGAGTACCCCTTTAATGTTATGTAGGGATTGATGTTTTGGGAGAGCAGCAGATTAATCTACCCATACTGTAAATTATTCAGCAACTTTTTAATGCGGAAATGGGACTTTTGTTGCTAGAGAGTACCAGGTCACTGCCCCAAAAATGGCAGAAAGCCCTGATGCCAGGCATGTTCGGGCCATGCCCGTAGAGTCAGCAAGGTACATGTAGGTCAGGCAGAGGCAATTTCAGATACAGGATAGCAGATCAGAAACACACACCTTCGCTTTGCCAGAACCACAATATTGCGCTGGTACTGATCACTGAGTACCGTAGTCTTAAACAAGTTATGACAGGCAGGCATATGTGAAGAACATATTAGAGAACCATGCACTGGCCCTTTAAGTGGAAACCAGTGCATGCACATGGATCCTAGGGGGCAGAAAACAGGCCAAAAACTGTAGCCCTGTGGAATAAAGCAGGAGAAAGGCCAGAGGAGGAAGCACGAAACAGACAGAGAGGGGAAGTGGAGCGGAGATGATGGTGAGGGCCAGGACGCGCTGCGTTACACTTCACTAGATGTTCCTGGAGTAGCATCATCCATCCCTATTGAGCCAAAATATATGTTTGTCTGTGACTGATCTATCTGTATATGAGTAGTCTGAGGAAGAGCTGGGTGGTTCTCTGAGAAAATATGTTGCCTGATTTCCCACTTGGTTGGTCTCTCTGCCCGTTCCTACATATATGTTAGCCTGAATATTGCGTCTGTCAAACTATATTTACTTGCCTGACATCTCAATTGCATTTTGTTAGTGTTAATGACCAAATGATCTGTATAGTGTTTCTGCACTTCAGTCTCTTACTAAGCTTGCCCTTCGGCTTTGTATACCCCAGAAGACTGGAGTTAATGCTCCCCTTGATTTTGTAACATTACCATGAAGGTCTGTTGGATTGTTTTTTGAATTGTTGTTACATGTTCAATAAAACGGTATCTGATTAAAAGACAAGAAGGTGCTGCAGAATATATTTTTGTATATAATATAATTTAACAAATATATTTTAATATATAATATAATTTAACAAATATGTTTTAATATAAATTGAATTTAAATCTAATATTTATATAGAAAAGTTGCCTTATTATGTAATGAAAAGAAATTTCAGTATAGATGCTTACTGTAGTCTGTTTGTAAAAATGGTTGAAAGCTCTTTAAAGGCCTCTTATTACAGGACAATAGCTCAATGTAATGCACTTTTTTTATTTTTTTATTTAAAAAAAAAAAAACTAAGAGAGAGACCACCAGGTCTTTAGTGTCTTTTACACTAGGCAGATTGATATAGCTGCTATATGTTAATATTCAGAATTATAATTAAATATAAACAAACATACAGTAACAAAATTAGAGACCAATAAAAATGACTTATTTTTCAATTCGGTTCTTCTCGACATGGTTGAAAGTTTTTGACGCTACAATGGCCCTTATTTACTAAGCTGAAACCTACACTTTTTATCGGGTTTGTGGACAAAATTTTAGGCGCACGCCTGTTCGACATTCGTGCGCCTAAAAAAGCAGACAATTTCAGAAATCACTTGAGTGTTTTAGAATTCCCTACAACGGGGTGTGGCTTCTCCAAAAATTGGCGTAACCCAACATTTTCCAGAAAACCCACGGTTTATTGTCAGATACCCGAGAAAAAAACAGAGAAGAGTAATTTTAGAAAACCCGACTGCCAGAGGCTGATGTAAAAACTGGTAAAATGGAGTGTTTTTTCCGAAGCATAAATATTAAGGCTAATATGCTTAACCCCTTAAGGACGCAGCCCTTTTTCCCCTTAAGGACTGAGCCCTTTTTCGCAATTCTGACCACCGTCGCTTTACGAATTAATAACTCGAAAACGCTTTTACAGAATATTCTGATTCCTGAGATAGTTTTTTCGTGACATTTTCTACTTTATTTTGGTGGTAAATTTTCGGCGTTACTTGCATCCTTTTTTGGTGAAAAATCCCAAAGCTTCATGAAAATTTAGCATTTTTCTAACTTTGAAGCTCTCTGCTTGTAAGAAAAATGGATATTCCAAATAAATGTTATTTTTATTCACAATTACAATATGTCCACTTTATGTTGGCATCATAAAATGGACATATTTTTGCTTTTTGAAAAAATTAGAGGGCTTCAAAGTAGAGCAGCAATTTTCAAACATTTCATGAAAATTGCAAAATCTGAAGGGACAGATGTTACAGAACTACAACTCCCAGCATGCCTGGGCAGTCTAGGCATGCTGAGAGCTGTAGTTTGGCAACATCTGGAGGGCTACCGGTTGGGCACCACTGTAATAGTGGTCTCCAAACTGTGACCCTCCAGATGTTGCAAAACTACAACTCCCAGCATGCCCAGACAGCCTTAGGCTGTCTGGGCATGCTGGGAGTTGCAGTTTGGCCTTCCTAGTGGTTGCCACAGTAAAGATCACTATACTTTCACTTTCATTCACCCCCCCCCCCCCCCCCACCGTAGTTTCCCTACCTGAGCCAGGATCCAGCAGTCTCAAGCCAGGATCCGGGGTCCCCGGGCATCTTCTCCTCCAGGTACCGGCCTCCATACTCTCAACATGTTCGTCTCCACATCCAGGGGTGGGAAGAACAGGGGGTTGCCAGGGCCATTGGTCAGAATCAGTTCTGACCAATGGCAGGGGATAGGAGGAGATCGCACTGCGACCTCGCTCCTATCCCTCAGAAAGATCGGGGCTGTCCCTGACAGCTCCGATCATCCCTATTTTCCGGGTGATCGGGTCACCAGAGACCCGATCAGCCCGGAATAGCAGAAAATCGCATGTCTGAATTGACATGCGCTTTTCTGCGATCACCGACATGGGTTGTCTCAGGACCCCCCTTGGCGATGTGCCAGGATGCCTGCCGAATGATTTCAGCAGACATTCCGGTCCGATCCCCAACCGGCTAGCGGCGGGTACCGGAATTCTCACGGGCGTATGCATACACCCCACGTCCTTAAGGATTCGGGATGCAGGGCATGTGCATATGCCCGGCGTCCTTAAAAGGTTAAATAATGTTAAACTAAATTTTAAAAAACTTGTTCGACTTTAATTACCTGTAATCCGGACATATATTCTGTAGTTAATTTTATAAATTTTCCAGAAAAGTGCAACCAAGTGTGAATAAATTTGCCGGGGAAAACAAAGTGAAGGCTGGAAGTTGGAATTAGACAACAGCTGTTTGACTAAGACAACAAATCACAGCATGCCCTTTGACTGTGTTAGGATGTGGAGAGTTGAGTTTATGCATAAGTTTGTATCACAAAGTGCAATTGGCTCTTGCGTGACTAAAAACAAGTGATGTCCAAATTGTGGCCCTCCATATGTTGCTCAACTACAAATCCCAGCATGCCCAGACAGCATAAGACTGTCTAGGCATGCTGGAGGCATTCTGTGAGTTGTAGTTTTCCACCATCTTGAGGGCCACATTTTGGACATGTCTGCCTTAGAAACACAGGCAAAGTGAATGCTAGTACCGTTCTTTGTTAGTCTTCAGCTGTTGCATAAGTACAAATCCCAGCATGGCCTTGGGCTATGCAGGTTGGGAGTTGAACTTAGGCAACAGCATGTGACTCTCAGCTTCTAAGACATTTCATAGTTCATAGGCTTACCTCTTCCACCAAAAAAATGTCTCCAATGGTGTGAAACGTTGTTTGCTACCACCATCATCAGGGGGAAGGAAATCCTCATCTCGGTCATCCCCTTCATCACTTTCCGAGTCAGGAGGCACTGCAACTTGACTGGAAAGATTACCTTGGCTTTCAGGTAAAGGGGTACTCGTGCATGGTAGGGGGAAGTCGGATGCTGAGGGGTATCTTCCCCATCCTGGGGAAAATGGCTTCTTAGGAATTCTGCAAAGGCATTTGAAATTTCCCTCTTATTCATTACTGCTTGCTTTAGTCCAGCCCCACATTAGTAAATTCCAAACGAATATAGACAAAAGACAAAAAAAAAAAAAAGCAACAGAAAACCCTCCACTATTAGTAAATGAGGCCCATCATGTTTTATATCCACGGCTCAACAAGTCACATGGGCATGGCTCTAACGTAAGATAAGCTGGCTGAGGGATGCCAAGTTTATAGCCGCCCAGATATGAAACGTGTAGATGTGGTATTTGACACTTTTATATGTCTATGTTGTAACAATAACGTTACTGTTTGTAAGTGACTTAACAACCTTGCCACAGTCAATATTTTATTAAGCAGGTACTGACCCAAGAGAGACCGGGTCATAACATGCCCACAAAGTAGTTATTTTTTTTAGCTTAGATATAAGGGGAGGAGAAAAGAGTGTATAAAATACATAAGGTGTGCAATAAGGAGGCAGCAAGGAGGTGTGCCTGCCTTTCCAAAGGTCTGACAGAATAACAAAACAGTTGCAATATAAATTTACAAGCTGGGGACAAAGGCAACAAAGTTAGTCTCTTTCATCTCCTTATTCCCCAGCTGTTTGTCTGCACCTCTGTACCTCATTCGGAGGTGACAGATGCACTTTAAATAATAAGACTAATACTATACCTTAACGTGGTAGTCCAGTATAAAAAAACGTATCCCCTATCCTGCGCATAAGGGATAAGTATCAGATCTCGGGGGGTCCAACTACTGGGACCCCTGCGATCTCCCACCCGGCGCCCTGGCATTCTGCATGAATGCATTGTCGACCACAGCTCAAAGCTGTGGCCAAACGCCCTCTACATGCATTTCTGGGAGAGCTGGAGATACACGAACGCTGTATCTCTGGGTCTCCCATAGAGATGCATGCATGGAGGGGGCATTTTTGCCACTGCTTCATTCGGTGGTCCACATGCCGCCATTCATGAGGAGAACGGACTGCAATATGGGAGATTGCGTTGGGGGGGGGTTTGTTGGGTGGTCCCAGTTTTTTTTATACTACATAACTCTTTCAACTCTCTATTATTAAGTTATTAAAGGGGTTATCCAGGAAAAAATATTTTTATATATATCAACTGGCTCCAGAAAGTTAAACAGATTTGTAAATTACTTCTATTAAAAATTCTTTATCCTTTCAGTACTTATGAGCTTCTGAAGTTAAGGTTGTTCATTTCTGTCTAAATCCTCTCTGATGACACCGGTCTCGGGAAACGCCCAGTTTAGAAGCAAATCCCCATAGCAAACCTCTTCTAAACTGGGTGTTTCCCGAGACAACCTTAACATCAGAAGCTCATAAGTACTGAAAGGATTAAGATTTTTTAATAGAAGTAATTTACAAATCTGTTTATCTTTCTGGAGCCAGTTGATATATATAAAAAAGTTTTTTCCTGGAATACCCCTTTAAGTAATTAGTTTCTCTTTCAGTATACGCTTCTTCTGCCTGAGCACATCGCTGCCTCGCTGCTTATATCTACCTGCTCAAAATTTAGCTGTAAGGTCATCTTAGTTTTCTACTTTACCTTTTGTCGTAGAAATAAGTTTTGAACATAAATTTTGTTCTCTAGCCCCTACACAGGCTACATTTGTAGCTTTTGCTTCTAGTTCTCTGATTTAACCCTTACTCACCCCCATTTGCCAGGGGCGGGGTTTATATTTAAAGTCCCATACAAGTCAATGGGAAATATATGTTACTACATAACTTTCAAACAGCTGGAGATATTTCGATAATACTTGGTCACATGTTACTTATGTCCACTTGAAATATAGGATAGTTAATTTAACCCTTAACAACCCCATTTGTGAGGGTCTGGGTTTTTGTTTAAAAGTCCAAGCAAATCAATGGGAAATGTATGTTCCCACATAACTTCCGTACGGCTGGAGATATTTCAATACCTGGTACACATATTACGGGTCGTTAGAGGAGGACGGGATAGAAGGTCGGGATAGTAGGTCGGCATAGGAGGTCGGCATAGGAGGTCGGGATAGGAGGACGGGATAGGAGTATCAAGATAGGAGGACCGGGATAGGAGGTCGGGATAGGAGGACCGGGATAGGAGGACCGGGATAGGAGGACCGGGATAGGAGGTCGGGATAGGAGGATCAAGATAGGAGGACCGGGATAGGAGGTCGAGATAGGAGGTCGAGATAGGAGGTCGGGATAGGAGGTCGGGATAGGAGGTCGGGATAGAAGGTCGAGATAGGAGGTCGGGATAGGAGGTCGGGATAGGAGGACGGGATAGGAGGACGGGATAGGAGGACCGGATAGGAGGATCAAGATAGGAGGACCGGGATAGGAGGTCGAGATAGGAGGTCGAGATAGGAGGTCGAGATAGGAGGTCGAGATAGGAGGTCGACATAGGAGGATGAGATAGGAGGTTGAGATAGGAGGTCGACATAGGAGGATGAGATAGGAGGTCGGGATGTGAGGTCGGGATGTGAGGTCGAGATGTGAGGTCGGGATGTGAGGACGGGATGTGAGGACGGGATGTGAGGACGGGATGTGAGGTTGAGATATGATGACTGGATAGGAGGTCGGGATATGAGGACGGGATATGGGGTTGGGATATGACAACAATAGATGAGGACGGGATATGAAGTCAAAAGCTTCCTCCTTTGTTTATTTTCCTCCCCAACAAGGATTAGGAAGGAAAAACCGGGCAACGCCGGGTATTCAGCTAGTAGATATATAAAACGCAATGTGTGTATGTATGTTCCAGCATCACGTCCAAACGGCTAAAGATATTAACATGAAACTTGGCACACATGTTACTAATATGTCAACAACAAACATAGGATAGGTGATTTAACCCTTACCCACCCCCAATTTTCCAGGGTTTAGGTTTTTGTTTAAAGTCCCATACAAGTCTATGGGAAATATATGTTCCAGCATAACTTCGAAACGGCTGGAGATATTTCGATAATACTTGGTCATATGTTACTTATATGTCCACTTAAAATATAGGATAGCTAATTTAACCCTTCACTACCCCCATTTGTGAGGGTCGGGGTTTTAGTTTAAAATCCCATGAAAATCTATGGGAAATGTATGTTCCCACATAACTTCCGTACGGCTGGAGATATTTCAATAATACCTGGTACACATATTACTTATATGTAAAATAAAAAGATATGATAGTTAAATTAACCCTTACCTACACCCTTATATAAAAGATGAGTTTTTGTTTCAAGTCCCATGCAAGTATATGGGACTTACAGTATCTTACTCCACAAGCTCTGCTCTGCATCTCCTGGTGAATGTGTCAGTCCGGCTTGCAAGCCGCACCCCATCTCACAAAGACACGCCCACATTTTAAGCCCCACCTCTTTTATTATCTACCCTTTTTGTGCATCGGTCTGACTTGTAAATCGCGCCCAGTGCCACAAAGCCACGTCCCCTTCTATTTTTAGCTTACAATATTTTCATCACAAATCAGTCCCATGTGAGGACAGGATATGAGGATGGGACATAAGGACGGGATATGAGGTTGGAATATGAGGTCTAGGTAGGAGGACAGGAAATGAGGTCGGGATTTGAGGTTGAGATACGAGGACGAGATAGGAGGTTGAGAGATGAGGTCAGGATATCCGGACTGGATATGAGTTTGGCATGGCAGGTCGGATTAGTAGGACAGGATAGGAGGGCGGGATCGGAGGTCCAGATAGGAGGACGGGATATGTGGTTGGGATATGAAGTCAAAAGCTTCCTCCTTTATTGATTTTCCTCCCCAACAAGGATTAGGAAGGAAAAACCGGGCAACACTGGGTACTCGGCTAGTTGTATATAAATGCTCACTCTACATTTATGGTATGTAAAGTTTTTTTTTTTGTTTTTTTGTAATTTGCAGGTTTCTTTTGTAATTTGTTTTTAGTTTTTTATTAATTTACTATATGTAACACCAACACATTCGACAGCTATGTACAGAGAGAATTTTCACTCACGTTTGCCCCGTTTTAAATCTTTAATCTGTTGCTCAGTTTTAATGGTAGGATCACACATGCCCCCTTGTTTGAAAAATGTTTCGTTTAGGGTAGGGTCACAGGTGCCGTACTTTGCTGCATATTTGCCACTGAGTAAATACACAGTAAAATGCGGCACCTGTGACCCTAAATGAAACATTTTTCAAACAAGTCGGGGCCAGTGTGCTGACGTAACTGTGACGCGTGAGTCCGCCTCCAAACCTCACTGCGCACATGGCTGCTGCTGGCTGTTGCCTGAAATATGCTGTGTATGCGCTGTGTGTGATCTAACCCGAAAAACCTTCGATTCCATCAATGTGTAGCATTGAATTAATGTTGGGAGAAAGGTTTTGGGGACTCAAAGGTCAACAGCTCATGTGGTGTCCAGTGTTGTCTTTTAATAGCTACACCTCAGGAATATGTTTAGTCATTTGTATAGGTGATTCCTTTTAGGCTAAGTTCACACTGCAGAATTTCCGTGCCGGATTCCGCATTAGAGCCCGGCACGGTGATTCTGCTGCAAAAGAGTCTTGTTGAATTCATAGCTGTCTATAAGACGGCATATTCCCGTGCGGTCCTATCGTTGACAGATTATACTGACGCCTGCACTCTCGGGAATGTCTGTGTGGACATTGCGGCGTGTCAACATAGCCTAAGGCTATATTGGCAGGGCAGAGTTTCCGCATGCGGAATTCCGCATGGATTCCGCATCAAATTAAAGCCCAGTAGACTTCAATAGGATTCCGCACTCCCATTCACAGTGCAGATCTTCCACATGTGGATTCCACATGGAATCCGCACCGATTCCGCATAGAATCTGCACAAGCCAGATACCACCCAAATGAATATGAGGAATAGGTGCAGATGTGTGAATATAGCCTAAAACAGATGCAGGAGTGTAGCTGGTATGTTTTTTTTTTTTTTCTTGTTTTTTTTTGTAAATAGCTGTGTTCTGTACTGAAGGCTTTTATTTTTTAACATGTAACCTAAGATGAAAACATTTACTGCTGATGCTTGAAATACATCACAGTAAAATATGTTTTTAAATGTTAAAAAATCCAGGATTGTGTCTAAATTAATCTAGATCACATGACCTTAGGAATGGGGTTTTGAAAACACATTAAAGGGTATTGTACTATACTGCATTCTGAAAATCCACAAGAAGCTCCCACAACTATATGTGGCTGTAGGATAAGTCAGTTAGGAGATTGAAAGTGAAGTGGGAGGGGGGGGGGCAACCAGTATGAAATAGAACAGGTAATAAACATTTAAGTAATAAACCAGCAGTTCACAAGTTATACAGTTATACATACACATACATTAATATACCCTCTCGTGTTTAGCTAAATGTGTCGTGTAACTTTTCTTTGTTGTAAGTTTTCTACATTTTAATTAATGAAAACAGTTACATACAGTATTATCATGACTGGCAACTGCTTGTGGATCATTTACATTCACTTACAACAGGGAATTGCCAAGCCAGAAGCAAATTATGTTCATTCTTCATTATCCTGAGTGTTCAAAAGATTAGTCCTGCAAGTATACAGATAACAAGTGACTACTTGCTGCAATGTGTTATGTTCAGATTCTAACACGTAGCAATAATTATTTTTAAGTAACTAAATTATGTGATAAATTATAATGTTTACTGTCCAAGATTTACTTTTCCTGTATGCGACATGAATTTCATTGTGAGGGTGTTTT
The DNA here is from genome assembly GCF_029499605.1 of Hyla sarda. Taxonomy (NCBI): domain Eukaryota; kingdom Metazoa; phylum Chordata; class Amphibia; order Anura; family Hylidae; genus Hyla; species Hyla sarda. The sequence goes on along the minus strand of NC_079193.1, from coordinate 206,891,850 downwards.
TTTTTTTCTTCATATAAATGCTGGTCTTGAAGAGTAAAATAATAATTTACCATAATTATCATGTTTAGCTGTAATTTAAAATTCAAAGAACATCAACTAATGTTTTGTTGTCTGGTTTAAAGGTTCTTTATTTAAAATATGAGCAAATTGCTTAAACCACAGGTCCCTTCTACATTGACATTTAGAGAATAAGGCTATATTCACACCTCTGAATGTTCACGTGGAAAATCTCTGTGCCGACTGCAGGCGCCTGCATGCTATGACGGCGCTAGGACCGCACAGGAATGCACTGTCTCAGACAGCAATGCATTCCGTGCGGAGTCTGCAGAAAGAATGGGCAGGTTTATTCTTTCTGTGGACAACGGAATTGGAATTTCCATGCCAGAAATTCTGCTCCCTGTATTGTATTCAGCTGGGCTACAATGGGACTCTGCTGCTGTGGAATCTCTGCAGCAGCAGAGTCTCATTGTAACAAAGTGGAATACAATGCAGGGAGCAGAATTACTGCCGAGGAAATTCCAACGTGTGAACATAGCCTAAGAAGAATATTAAGGCCGTGTTCATGCATCAGAATTTCCGTGCGGAATTCCACTTGGAATGTCCACATGGAAATTCCGCTGCAGCAGAGTCTCATTGACTTCAACAGGATTCTGCTGCGATCTGTACACGGCAGAATTTCCTTGCCAGATTTTTTCGGCACGGAAATTGTGTTTTCCGTGTCTGCAGAAAGAATAAACACGTTCATTCTTTCTGCAGACTCTGTACGGAATGCATTCCTGTGCGATCCTAGCACCAGCATGTTTATGCCAGTGCCTGCAGTTTGTGGAAGGAACGCACAGAGATTTTCTGTGCGGACATTCCGTAGTGTGAGCATAGCCTAAGGCAGCTGCTTTTTTAGCAAGCCATAGACTACTTAATACAAACAGTTTATGGTCTATACATTCTATAGTCTCCATTACTATAGTCTGGATAACATGCCGAGAGTTGCAATTTCATAACCACCCGAGAGGTTTGTGCTAAGGTTGTTCCAAGATTTATCACTCATGACCAAAAAGAACATTGAAAGATAACTTTTAAGTTGTTACTATAGTTACTCAGGGGTTAACACTGGAGTCCTGGGTATGTTCTACTTATGTTTGCATGGGTTTCCTTTGGGTAGTCGAGATTAATTCGGAATTTAGATTGTAACCCCCCCCCCCCCCCCCCAATGGGGTCTAAGAACAGGCTGAAATGCTATGTTATGTTTGAATAAACATTAAGAAAAGGCACCAGAATCAGATGATAGTGTTCCATCAAATAAAAATGTTTTCATATTTGTATTTTTAATTTTATTTGATATTTTGCAGACACCATCACATCTTGTGAGGTTAGGATTTGGTGCTCTTGGGTTGTCCACAGTACTTTTTCTGATTATTCAGTCAAGTCCATGGAGTTATTATGTCTACTGTCTATTGCCTATCCCTATCTGGTATGCTGCTTCGGAAGAGTAAGTAGAATTCACGTTTAATTTCTAGAAAAATTCTTTTTTTGGCAGTATGTTGCTTTAGCAGTGTGCAGTAGATCAGGCTTGAGTTTTTTTTTATTATTAAAGGGGTACTCTGGTGAAAAACAATCTTTTTTAACCTCTTAAGGACCCAGCCATTTTACACCTTAGGACCCGGCCATTTTTTGAACATCTGACCACTGTCACTTTAAACATTAATAACTCTGGAATGCTTTTAGTTATCATTCTGATTCCGAGATTGTTTTTTTCGTGACATATTCTACTTTAACATAGTGGTAAAAAAAATTGTAACTTGCATCCTTTCTTGGTGAAAAATGTGAAAATTTTATGAAAAATTTGAAAATGTTGAATTTTTTCTAACTTTGAAGCTCTCTGCTTGTAAGGAAAATGGATATTCAAAATATTTTTATTTTTTTTCACATATACTATATGTCTACTTTATGTTTGCATCATAAAATTGACAAGTTTTTACTTTTGGAAGACACCAGAGGGCTTCAAAGTTCAGCAGCAATTTTCCAATTTTTCACAAAATTTCCAAAATCACTATTTTTCAGGGACCAGTTCAGGTTTGAAGTGGATTTGAAGGGTCTTCATCTTAGAAATACCCCACAAATGACCCGATTATAAAAACTGCACTCCCCAAAGTATTCAAAATGATATTCGGTCAGCCTTTTAACCCTTTAGCTGTTTCACAGGAATAGCAGGAAAGTGAAGGAGAAAATTCACAATCTTCACTTTTTACACTCGCATGTTCTTGTAGACCCAATTTTTTTATTTTTACGAGGGGTAAAAGGAGAAAATGTATACTTATATTTGTAGCCCAATTTCTCTCGAGTAAGCAGATACCTCATATGTCTATGTAAAGTGTTCGGCGGGCGCAGTAGAGGGCTCAGAACCGAAGGAGCGACAAGGGGATTTTGGAGAGTACGTTTTTCTGAAATGGTTTTTGGGGGGCATGTTGCATTTAGGAAGCCCCTATGGTGCCAGAAAAGCAAAAAAAAAAAAAAAATACATGTCATACCATTTTGGAAACAAGACCCCTTGAGGAACGTAACAAGGAATTAAGTGAGCCATAATACCCCACATGTGTTTCACGAATTTTGAATATGTAAAAAATTAAATTTTCACTAAAATGTGTGTTTCCCCCCAAATTTCACATTTTTGCAAGGGTTAGCAGAAAATACCCCACAAAATTTGTAACCCCATCTCTTCTGAGTATGAAAGTACCCCATAAGTTGGCCTGTAGTGCACTACGGACGAACTACAATGCTCAGAAGAGAAGGAGTCACATTTGGCTTTTTGAGAGCAAATTTTGCTCGGGGGGCATGTTGCATTTAGGAAGCCCCTATGGTGCCAGGAGAGCAAAAAAAAAACCCACATGGCATACCATTTTGGAAACTAGACCCCTTGACGAACGTAACAAGGAATAAAGTGAGCCTTAATACCCCACAGGGGTTTCACGACTTTTGCATACGTAAAAAAGAAAAAAAAATCACTAAAATGGGTGTTTCCCCCCAAATTTCACATTTTTGCAAGGGTTAATAGCAAAAAATACCCCCCAAATTTGAAACCCCATCTCTTCTGAGTATGGCGGTACCCCATAAGTTGACCTGAAGTGCACTACAGGCGAACTATAATGCTCAGAAGAGAAGGAGTCATATTTGACTTTTTGAGAGCAAATTTTGCTCGGGGGGCATGTCGCATTTAGGAAGCCCCTATGGGGCCAGAACAGCAAAAAAAAAACACATGGCATACCATTTTGGAAACTAGACCCCTTGAGGAACGTAACAAGGAGTACAGTGAGCATTTACGCCCACTGGTGTCTGTCAGATCTTTGGAACAGTGGGCTGTACGAAATTTTTAATTTGCACAGCCCACTGTTCCAAAGATCTGTCAGACACCAGTGGGGTGTAAATTCTCACTGCACCCCTCAATACATTCCGTGAGGGGTGTAGTTTCCGAAATGGGGTCACATGTGGGGTTTTGTTTTTTTTGCGTTTGTCAAAACCGCTATAACAATCAGCCACCCCTGTGCAAATCACCTCAAATGTACATGGCGCACTCTCCCTTCTGGGCTTTGTTGTACCCCCAGAGCACTTTGCGCCCACATATGGGGTATTTCCGTACTCAGGAGAAATTGCATTACAAATTTTGGGGGGCTTTTTTTTTCCCTTTTACCTCTTGTCAAAATGAAAAGTATAGGGCAACACCAGCATGTTTGTGTAAACAATTTATTTTTTTACACTAACATGCTGGTGTAGACCCCAACTTCACATTTTCATAAGGGGTGAAAGGAGAAAAAGCCCCCCAAAATTTGTTAGGCAATTTCTCCCGAGTACGGCGATACCCCATATGTGACCCTAAACTGTTGCCTTGAAATACGACAGGGCTCCAAAGTGAGAGCGCCATGCGCATTTGAGGCCTTGATTAGGGATTTGCATAGGGGTGGACATAGGGGTATTCTACGCCAGTGATTCCCAAACAGGGTGCCTCCAGCTGTTGCAAAACTCCCAGCATGCTTGGACAGTCAACGGCTGTCCAGCAATACTGGGAGTTGTTGTTTTGCAACAGCTGGAGGCTCCATTTTGGAAACAGTGGTGTACCAGACGTTTTTCATTTTTATTGGGGAGGGGGGCTGTGTAGGGGTATGTGTATATGTAGTGTTTTTTTACTTTTTATTTTATTTTGTGGTAGTGTAGTGTTTTTAGGGTACAGTCACATGGGCGGGGGGTTACAGCGAGTTTCCCGCTGCGAGTTTGAGCTGCCGCGCAAAATTTGCTGCATCACAAACTTGCAGCCTGATACTCACTGTAAGCCCCTGCCCATGTGAATGTACCCTGTACGTTCACAGGGGGGGGGGGGGGGACACCTCCAGCTGTTGCAAAACTACAACTCCCAGCATGCACAGTCTATCAGTGCATGCTGGTAGTTATAGTTTTGCAACAGCTGGAGGCACACGGGTTGGGAAACACTGAGTTAGGAAACAGACACTGTTTCCCAACCAGTGTGCCTCCAGTTGTTGCAAAACCACTACTCCCAAACATTCTCAGGCATGCTGGAAGTAGTAGTTCGGCAACATCTTTAGAGCCAGATGTTGCCGAACTACAACTCCCAGCATGCTTGGAGTTGTAGTTTTGCAACACCTGGAGGACTACAGTTTGCAGACGACTAATACAGTGGTTCCCAATCTGTGCCCTTCCAGATGTTGCAAAACTACAACTCCCAGTATTCCCTTACTGTCCAGGCATGCTGGGAGTTGTAGTTCTGCAACATCTGAAGGGCCAGATGTTACAGAACTACAACTCACAGCATGCCTGGACAGTAAGGGCATGCTGAGGATGTGTAGTTTAGCAACATCTGGGAGGGCACAGTGGTCCCAAAACTGTGGACCTCCAGATGTTGCAAAACTGCAACTCCCAGCATGCCCAGACGCCAAGGGCTGTCTGGGCATGCTGGGAGTTGTAGTTCACAGGGTCCCATTAACGCAATGCATGTCTCTTTACGGCGACGTGCATTGCTGTAAAGGGCCCGACCGTGGCTGAAGATCTACTCACCTGTCGCCGCCGCTGCCGTCTTCATCGCCGGGATCCGGGTCTTCAGGGACGAGGTAAGTACCGGGCCGGACCCCAGCACTCCCCCGCGTCCTCCGGTCTTCCTCCCGTCCTCTCCGGACTTAAAGGGGCCGGGCAGGGTGGGAGGAAGTAACCCCCCCCCCCCCCCCCTGCGATTGGTCGGTTAACTAACCGACAGATCGCAGGGTATAGGAGGAGGTGGCCGACTTGCCACCTCGCTCCTATACGTTAGCATGGTCCTGGCTGTCTGTGACAGCCGGGATCATGCAAAATTACCGGGCGGTCGGGTCCCAGAGACCCGATCAGCCTGGTATCGCGGCAGATCGCAAGGGCGATTTCCCATGCGATTTACGGCGATCACCGACATGGGGGGCCTACTTGGCCCCCCTCGACGTTTGCCCTGGATGCCTGCTGAAGCATTTCAGCAGGCATCCGGTTCCGATCTCTGCCCGGCGCGCGGCAGAGACCGGAAAACGCCAGGGCGTATGGATACGCCCTGGGTCCTTAAGGCCCAGGGTGTGAGGGCGTATCCATACGCCCTGGGTCCTTAAGAGGTTAAATCAACTGGTGCCAGAAAGTTAAACAGATTTGTAAATGACTTCTATTTAAAAATCTTAATCCTTTCAGTACTTATCAGCTGCTGTATACTACAGAAGAAGCCCTTTTCTTTTTGAATTTCTTTTCTGTCTTACCACAGGGCTCTCTGCTGACACCTCTGTTCATGTCAGGAACTGTCAAGAGCAGGATAGGTTTGCTATGGGGATTTGCTCCTGCTCTGGACAGTCCTGACATGGACAGAGGTGTCAGCAGAGAGCACTGTGGTCAGACAGAAAATAAATTTAGAAAGAAAAGAACTTCCTGTGGCGCATACAGCAGCTGATAAGTACTGGAAGGTTTAAGATTTTTAAATAGAAGTACTTTATAAATCTGTTTAACGTTCTGGCACCAGTTGATCTAAAAAAAATTTTTTTTCACAGGAATACCCTTTTAAATACAGACAGGTCCCTAAACTAAATAGATTTATCTTTCTCTTAGGTGGCCTAGGCCTACAAAGGGAATTCTGGGTAGGAACCAGCTCCACCAATTTAAATGCTCAATGTGGATTAAAGAGTAGATCTGGTTCTTACCTTCTGTTCCTTTTGGATATGTAGGACATCTAGTGTAGACACCCACCTGTTTGAGGTCACCTTATTTTGACAGCTCATACAAAAGGAAGCAGCTGACTTATCTTATGGTTGAATTGCATGGTAGTGTGACGTTCACTATGGGGGAGATTTATCAAAACCTGTGTAGAGGAAAAGTTGACCAGTTGCCCATAGCAACCAATCAGATCGCTACTTTCATTTTGAACAAAGCCTCTGAAAAATGAAAGAAGCGATCTGATTGGTTGCTAGGGGCAACTGGTCAATTTTTCCTCTACACAGGTTTTGATAAATCTCCCCCTATGTCCACTGGTTTAATTGTCTTCAATCAAAACTAGTGTTTTAACAGTGTCAGATCAAGCTTCTTTCTTCTTCCTGAAAAAAATGTGAATGCCATTGCCAAAAATGACTGCATTTGGGAAAAGGGTTAATAATAGCCAACATGTTAAAATATAAAAATATTAACTCTGTTTATCAGCAGGTGACTTGGCAACCTTGCAGAAGGTTTTCAGGTTCCGTGAACCTGATCTCACAGTACCATGAAAATACATTCTTGTAATTTACCCTATATACTGTCAATAGAGAGTGGTGACAGTAATGGCCAACACCAACTTCAAATGCATAACTGGAATTGCTGACCATGTAGTATCCTAATATACAAGCCAAAGTTCCCGTTAGATGAATTGTTAGATAGATGACCTCTCAGAATTCTACTATTAATCATAATAGCATTAGTGAAATGATGGCACTTAGTGCATGCAGATAACAATATCAGATGGTGTAAATGGATCTTCTTTGGTGACCAAGCACATTTAAGTAATGCTTTACATATTTGCATTTGTTGAATCAATACTACTGTGTACATTCAGTGCTGTATAAGAAATTCAATATACCGTATATACTCGAGTATAAGCCGACCCGAATATAAGCCGAGGCCCCTAATTTCACACCAAAAACCCAGGAAAAGTTATTGACTTGACTATAAGCCTAGGGTGGAAAATACATCATCCCACCCTGTCATCATCCAGACCCTCGTCATTAACACCCTCATCATCATCACCCTGTCATCTTCACCCTTCATCATCACCGCCTGTCATCATCCCCCCCCTTCATCATCACCGCCTGTCATCATCCCCCCTTCATCATCACCGCCTGTCATCATCCCCCCCTTCATCATTACCCTGTCATCATCCCCCTTCATCATTATCACCTGTCATCATCCCCCCTTCATCATTACCCTTTCATCATCCCCCCCTTCATCATTACCATGTCATCATCCCCCCCTTCATCATTACCCTGTCATCATCCCCCCCCTTCATCATTACCCTGTCATCATCCCCCCCCCTTCATCATCACCGCTTGTCATCATCCCCCCCTTCATCATCACCGCTTGTCATCACCGCTTGTCAATATCTGAACAATGGTCTTCAACCTGCGGACCTCCAGATGTTTCAAAACTACAACTCCCAGCATGCCCGGACAGCCGATGGCTGTCCGGGCATGCTGGGAGTTGTAGTTTTGAAACATCTGGAGGTCCGCAGGTTGAAGACCACTGAGGGCGGCGAGTTCACTCGAGTATAAGCCGAGGGGGGGTGTTTTCAGCACGAAAAATCGTGCTGAAAAACTCGGCTTATACTCGATTATATACGGTAACTACTTCTACTATTAAAAATGCTGTATATGAGGCTGGTGTGCTGTTGTAAAGCATCACAGTAAGGAAGATCACTCACTATAACCACTGGTGATATCTGCACTAAACCTGATAGTACACAAGTGTGTCTATTAATCAATACAAGAATTATGACTATAATATCCTTCAATATCCAGTTTATTCCATCTAAGTAGCACAACAGAATACAATCTTTTATTCTTACATAATGTGGGAATTCTATTACAATAGAGATCCAGCTTTGAATCAGTGTCAAAGTGCTACAATTCTATTGTGTAACATTCTTATTCATGAGACTTTATCATAGACGAACCAGTGGTACTATTGTGAAGCCAATCTCCACCTTTTGTCATCATGTTGGCTAAGGGCCAAAATTTTGTTGGAACACTTGGCTAAGGGCCAAAAGCAGTTGGAACACTTTTTTTTTTTTTTTTTTTTGAGGCATAATTCCAAATCCCTTGCAAAGACATAGGTCCACTTAGATTAAGATTGACGTTCAATACATTAGTCCAAAAAATAGATCAGTAGATTGAATTGCTCCAGGTTTATTCAAAATTGAACACTTCTTAATAAGGCTTTAGATTGGCAAAGCTCTGAGACACATGCTGTGTTTATCTATACTGTGTCGCAGTACCACCACTAGTTTACTCAAATTTTTCAGTTTTACCAGAATTTTCATAATTGTACAACCACGATTCAAATTGCACTAAAATTGCGCTATTTTTTAACCACAAGTGCGGGTAATAGTAGTGAAGTTGCGGCTGTAAGTAAATGCCATGTGTATACACAGCCTTACAGGCTCATCATTTAATTTTGCCTGATGTTCTGCTAACATAATTAGCCAGCAATGATTTATGGATATGGATATCTGTCAAAATACAGTTCCCTAAATATTCCTTGTTAAAGGGGTATTCCAGGAAAAAACTTTTTTTTTTTTATATCAACTGCCTCCAGAAAGTTAAACAAATTTGTAAATTACTTCTATTAAAAAAATCTTAATCCTTTCAATAATTATCAGCTGCTGAAGTTGAGTTGTTGTTTTCTGTCTGGCAACAGTGCTCTCTGCTGACATCTCTGCTTGTCTCGGGAACTGCACAGAGTAGAAGAAGTTTGCTTTGGGGATTTGCTTCTAAACTGGGCGGTTCCCGAGACACGTATCATCAGAGAGAACTTAGACAGAAAAGAACAACTCAATCCTTTCAGTACTTATGAGCTTCTGAAGTTAAGATTTTTTTAATAGAAGTCATTTACAAATCTGTTTAACTTTCTGGAGCCAGTTGATATATGAAAAAAAGTTTTTTTCCTGGATAACCCATTTAAATGAGGCTATTCCAGGAATATCTTAGCTTGCTCACATGCTTAACTCTTATCTAAAACTGGCTTAACAACTATCGCCACTTTTTAGAATATAACTATATCCCTGTTTAAACTTATTAAAGTGAAGCCAAACCTCGTTATGTTTAATAACCACCAGCACAGTATGGTCTTGGTTTGATCATTCTAGGAAGAGCTAATAAAGTATCTGTTTTGATGTAAACCAGTCATCGTGTTGTAACGTCCCACTCTCTCTTCCCTGTCATTCAGCTCTACTTTCTTCCTTCCTAATGTACTTATGGCTTATTAATAGTAAGACATTGAAAGCTTGTTTCTTTAATGTTTCCTGTTGTTATGTAAAATCTTAAAATAGTTTTAACCAGAACAAACTGGTGCCATCTCTTCCCTAGTTGAGTGACGCACATACACACAGCCATGCACTTGATGTAAAATGAACCATGACTCCTTACACCAAGCTAGCTTCCTCTCCTGCTCCATGGTCCAGTGCTGATGGTCACATGCCCATTGTAGACACTTTTAGTGATGGACAGGGGTTAGCTATATGCGGCAGGTTGTGATGCACTTTGTGCTTTAGCACCTTTATGTCATAGCCAGCATCAACTTTTCAGCAGGACTGCATAAAAACCCATAAGCCTTTACTGCAGACAAACACTTGTAGTAATGTAGTGAGTAGTGGGTCCTGTGGGCGGAGCTACATTGGGAGAGGAAGGTAGAGCAGGAGGCTGTGATGGCAGAATTGTTCACCCCTGTGGCTCAGATATGATGTCGTCAGAAATTTCTTTAACTTGTCAATAAACATATACCAGAAAAGCAGCAACAGAGAATGCCCAGGTCACAGAGGAAAACAAAAAAAAAAGGTTGCAGGAAACATCTAAGGCCAAATGAGGAATTACACATAATGTTATATTCTAATGAGACAAAATGGTTGGACAACCCCTTTAACATATTAATTTAACATATTTTGCTAAAAGATGCATTCATTTTGGTACTTATATCTTTGATGCATTCATCCATTTCTAAAATGTTTTCTCTCAACAGGTTGGTCAGGTTTGCCTAAAATGTGATGTTTACTTTTTTTCGGTTTATTTAAAGCTTACCATTTTCTTTTACAATTGCTTACTCATGCTGCCATGTGTTCCAATTTAGGTTATGGATTTACCATCAACTCAGAATTTATCTAATGAATGTTTCACCACTTGGAATCCTGGCATTTCTTATCATGGTCATCATCGGAGTTGAAATCCTGGTAAGTAACATACAAATGTGACACTTCTGCCCAGGAAATATGCAGAACAATTTTGGCATATACCTAATAAGTTGACTTCATTGGTGCAATGCCCCAGTCGTTTGAAAGTTGCAGCTGAGTGAACAGTTTTTCTAATAGGGATTTTATGCTACATATGATTCTCTATAGCTGTATCAATCTTATCAATCTACAGAAAAAATGCTACTTTTGTGCTTATTTTATGTTATGTTAAAATTCGTTAGTTGGTTACACGTGGCCCTGTATAAATGGGGGATGTGCAGGTGACATTTAAGTGGCCCTATCTGATCGATAATTGGGCTGCGTAAAGGCATGTTGATAGTTCTGATCTACGAACTATCCGCTCATATCTGGGAATGGATCAGCCTGTATAAAAGTGCCCTTACTCTTACTAATCTATACAAAAGGTTATCCTGTATATCAGATAACAGGATCGGATTGGAGCTGTAGTACTCCAATCCGTAGGATGGCTATGTGCAATTGGCTTCAAGTATAAAATGAAAATGCTGTTTAGGAGAATTACTGCGTCCATTTTCATCTTTTTAACGTCTAATATGGATAACATATGTTCCTATTTTGTGACCAAGCTTTTCGCAATGTAAATCTTTGAAAGAGTTTGACTATATTATTTTTCTGCCATTAGGTTCTAAGCTTCTTCTATCGGTGGGTGCTTACAGTAGGTTTGGTGGGGTTTGCTTTGTGGCCAGTGCTGATGAACTTATGGATTCAAGAAAAGGTATAGTAAACCACATTTTTCTTACAGGGGTATTCTGATGAACTAATTTTTGTTTTACATGTCACTGGGAATGTAAAAATAAAAATAAAAGTGATACTTACCTACTCTACTCCTCTAAAGCTCCTGTTGCAGTACCTTATGGTCCCCCAGTGCTCTTTCTTCTCCCCTCATCTTTAGAATTTTATCCACTCCTCATCATTAAGATCTACCTTAAAAGAGCATTACTTTAAGAATTGTTATAGTTAGATAAGCCATTTAAGTACCATTATAGAGCCACATGATATTTAAAAAGAAAGAGAGGAAAACTTATCAGTTTATTTAATGTTTGTCTTGAGACCCTGTTTCAGTTTCCATCAGACATTTATCCAGATTATTACAGAAGACACTTTACACAGTTTTGGGTATTCTACTTTTACCTGTCCCGGGCTATATTATCAAAAAGCTATGTATTATTTATAAAACATTTTTCTCAATTCAGCTTGCGCCAGCTGCAAGCTTAACATGCAGAACTATGCTTAGAAAACAGTAGGATTGATTTTGCTGTTCTGTCATTTCTAGTTGTGTACATGATCTCCCGCTGTGCTGTTACCGATATTTACTTTATTTTTTATTTTTTTGTCCTTTGCAGATAACAACTATGAGTTGGGTTCTCTTGTGCTTGCTGCTGGCATTGTTTCCCTTGATGCCTGTTGTTGGAAGGGAGCCCAACATTTCTCTGGTGTAAGATCAACATTGTCTTCTTAAAAACTTTATATCACATATAGTATGCACTGATTCTGTGAGGCTTGTCAGACACATGAGGGATTTTGATGCCAGGGGAGAAAAACAAGGATGTTATTTCAATAATGAAACAACCTTCTTGCTTTCATTGGGCCCCTGATGGTTATTCCATTGTGCATAAAACAGACTTGGATCATTTATAATGTGTTAGGCTCTACTTGTTTGTTTAAATTTTTTTTAACTTGTTTATTCATTTGTTAATTTTTAGGTTTTTGATTTTTTTGTGTTTGTTTATATTTAAAGTAGATTTTGACCCCTCTCCCCTATTTAGGATCATTTGCTATTTATAGTTACGTATAGACTACCTGGTAAGCTAATTTTTGAAAGGACAATGGCACGGAGGGACTAACAATTCTGAATAAAAAGCAGTCCTGCTTCACACTGGTGACCCTTTGATTTGAATAGGCCTTGTATAATCGAACACTTACTGTTCAGATTTCAAGCAGGGGGACATTTTGTGATCGCGACCGTAATATTAAACATTATGATACATAAAACCAGTGCTGTATTTTCACCTTCAGTAGACTATTCTGATCACCAATGTTCTGTTCACATTTCATTTTATGCTATTTGAGTACAACAAAAGTACAATAAACAATAAAAAAAAATATGATACTGACCTTAGCTACACACAGCTGCCGTTCAGACAGCTCAGAGTCCCTGCTTGTCACTGCTTCTTCCTTGTTCCTGTGACGCATTGTCTCTACAGGTGTGACACTGCTGCGGATAGTGAATGACTGCAGTTGGAGGGGGGGGGGGGGGGGGTAAGTAGAGGTAAGATGTGTATCACTCCTTTTTTGAACCCCTAGGCATTAAAACAATTTATTTTACCCCCAGACAACCCCTTTAATTGTGAACAGTGCTTAAGTTGGATCATATGTCTGTTCTAATAAAGCGGTGTCACTCAGTATTGATGCATGGGAACTGTAGATAATCACTGGCCTCAGCGGTACTTCAATGTACTTACTGGTATCACCACTCAGTAGTGGCACGCTGTTATTGGCAGCCACTTGATCATGTGTGCTGGATCAGCATGGAATTAAATAGGGGAGCACTCATTTTTATTAGGGATTTCCTGCTTTTTCTTGATTTTTCTGAACATTCAGACATTGCTATAACTTTATTTGTTAGCCTATCAATTTGGATTTTGCACCTTTCTCATGACAGACATGCTTTGTTTTAAAGGCCTTATTATAATTATTGAGGATGTTTTTTTGTTTTGATTTAGCATTTTTATTTAAAAAGACACCATCATTACAAAAACTTTTGATATGTCATAGAAACAAGTCATAGAGAACTGAATGTTTAGACCCCAACTTATCTATTTGTGTGCTATGCGTTTTCTCACTTGCCTCTGTGTCATGTGATCAAGATAGTCTGATAATGCAAGACTATAAGCAATCTTACTTACGGGCACAGAGCAGGCTTCTCTCCCCACTTGTCCCGACTAATCAACACTGTTGTCCCTGGGCATGTAAAAAGTTTATTATTTTTTTTTTTTTTTACTTTTTTCTTTTGATGACATTTAAATACATGATGTTTGAGTTGTAATTTTGGAACTATCATCAGTTTGGGTTGAATGGTGGGGAATTTTTTCCATGGTGTTTTTTTTGTGACTCATACAGTAAGAAAAAAAATCTTAGGTGGCCATTCTAACTTTTATACTATAGCAACTCTATGTATAAAAAAAAAAGTAGTCCCCGAATGGGTCATATATTCCTAGGCCATGTAGATCTTGGAGACGTTACGGAAGTATGTGACAGGCATAATTGTATATATTAAAACCTTTTGAGCAGAACTGTATTTAAAGTTTGTTTGCCTTTAACCCCTTAAGTGCTCTCGTTCTATAACGTGGGGCCACAACGGCCGGGACCCGTGGCTAATATCGCGCGGCATTGATCGCGGTGCACCGCGCTATTAACCCTTTAGAAGCGGCGTTCAAAGTTGAACGCCGTGTCTACACTGAAAGTAAAATGTTGCCGGTTTGCTCAGGGGGCTGTTAGGGATCTCCGTGGCGAAATCGCGGCATTTGAACAGCTGTAGTAGAGCTTGCGGATCACCTTACCTGCCTCCTGTTGTCCTATCGCCGAATGACTGCTCATGCCCGGATCATGCGGCAGAATCATTGATCAATGGTTTCCTATGAGAAACCATTGATCAATGTGAAAGATCAGTGTGTGCAGTGTTATAGCCCCCTATGGGAGCTATAAGATTACAAAAAAGTGAATAACGATCATTTAACCCCTTCCCTAATAAAAGTTTAAATCACCCCCCTTTTCCCATTAAAAAAAAAAAACAGTGTAAATAAAAATAAACATGTGGTATCGCCGCTTGCGGAAATGTCCGAATTATAAAAATATATAGTTAATTAAAGCGCAAAAAAATTCCAAAGTACAAAATAGCATATTTTGGGTCACTTTTTATATCATGAAAAAATGAATAAAAAGCGATAAAGTCCAATCAATACAAATATGGTACCGCTAAAAACTTCAGATCACGGCGCAAAAAATTAGCTCTCATACCACCCCGTACGCTGAAAAATAAAAAAAGTTATAGGGGTCAAAAGATGACAATTTTAAACATAGAAAATGGAAAAAGAACAAAAAAACGGGGCGCTCTCTTGTGTGATATCGGCAAACAAAAAAAAAAAGGGAAAGGGGTCCCATCACCAATGTGTTGTACCGACCTGCTGGGAGGGTGCAACAGTTCAAGCCCAACACTGTAAGGAGGTATGGGTGCAGAACGGTGGATGCAGTATGCAGCTTTATCTCCCCTATCCGTGTCCTCTAGGGTACGGAATAATGGAGGAAGAGTAGGTACATAAAAGTGGGGAATTTGTAGAGCGCTCCTTCTAGCAAAGGATAGACTCAAGATGCCACAGTTGCACAGGATGGTTTATTGGAATTTTTTCGGACAACGTGTTTCAGCGCTCACAAGCGCCTTCATCAGGTCCACAAAAAAATACTAAAATAATGGTAAAATGTCAAACGTAATGAAAGTTAAAATAATTTTGTATAAAACAAGGGACAAGGGGTGTGGTGTGGACCAAGATAACACACATCCTTCTCCTCGAAGAATTCTGGTGACTAATCATGTGGGAACAGATGGGGCAGGAAAAGAATAGTCCATATGCAAAGTATATATAATAATGAATATGATAAATGTCCCTAAAAATATATACACAGGTATATACATGTAGGTACCCAAGCATATATAAATCTATACATCTGTTCATCAGGTTGTAATGTCCACATAGAGATTAGGGCAAAAATTCCACAGGTATAGTGATTGAGAAGAGGGGTTAGGTGAAAAAAATAAAAAATATAGGAAAGCAAAAGGCCACATGTAGAGCAGTTGAAAATAGTACTTGCAGTTATATACGTCCTGAGGTGCCAATTATGCATGAGTGGCTTAGCAGAGTGGAGCGCAGCGTGCTGTATTAAATGCGCATGCTCCAGGGGGATTCCTGGACATGCACATTGCACAACTTCCGGTGCGTCGTGCGGTGATGAAAAAACTGCGCAATTGCACTGGGTGGGAGGGGCATGTCATGCGCCGAGGTGAACTTCTGAGGGGCATGTCATGCGCCGAGGGACTGTGTCTCAGTGCAAGACCCGGGAATAAAAAGGATAAGACCAGTATTGTGTGTCAGAAGTAGAAATGGACTGAAAGGGGATATGAATATAAAGGGTCTCCCACCATCTCCCCTTCTTCCCCACTCTCCCTCCATCCCTTCCCTTCTTTCCCACCCTCCATATGACATTCCCCGTACTACCATCTCTATATCTCCCTTCCCCACTCCATCCCCCTTTTTCTTCCCCCTCTGTACACATCCCACACCTTCCCCCACCTCCTCCCAGCAGCCACAACTTTACATTCCCTTAACATGCCCTTTATATTCATATCCCCTTTCAGTCCATTTCTACTTCTGACACACAATACTGGTCTTATTCTTTTTATTCCCGGCTCTTGCACTGAGACACAGTCCCTCGGCGCATGACATGCCCCTCAGAAGTTCACCTCGGCGCATGACATGCCCCTCCCGCCCAGTGCAGTTGCGCAGTTTTTTTCATCACCGGAAGTTGTGCAATTCCCCCTGGAGCACGCGCATTTAATCCAGCTCGCCGCTCTCCACTCTGCTAAGCTACTCATGCATAGTCGGTACCTCAGGACGCATCTAACTGTAACTTACTATTTTACCTCCATAAACCTATTAGTACAACATTGGAACTTCCTGCTCTTGTTCAGCATACTGTCTCAACCTTTGAATGGACATTCTTCAACTGTTCTACTTTTTTTTTTTTTTTTTTTTTTTTTTTTAAATCAACTGGTGCCAGACTTGTAAATCACTTCTTTAAAAAATCTTAATCCTTCCAGTACTTTTTAGGGGCTGTATACTAAAGAGAAATCCAAAAAAGAAATACATTTCCTGTGATGTCCTGACCACAGTGCTCTCTGCTGACCTCTGCTGTCCATTTTAGGATCTGTCCAGAGAAGAAGAAAATCCCCATAGCAAACATATGCTGCTCTGGACAGTTCCTAAAATGGACAGCAGAGGTCAGCAGAGAGCACTGTGGTCAGGACATCACAGGAAATGCATTTCTTTTTGGATTTCTCTGTAGTATACAGCCCCTAAAAAGTACTGGAAGGATTAAGATTTTTTAATAGAAGTGATTTACAAATCTTTTTTCCACGGAAGTACCCTTTTAAGGGGTTAAACCTGTTGATAGTTTACATACAAAATTATTTTAAAAGCTTTTTAACAATTACATTACATTACCTATCTATTACGAAATCTAAACTACAGCTTATGTTTTTCTTTACATGTCATGTAAATGTGGATATTTAGGTTTTGGGTGGATATTTAGGTTTTTTGGAACACTTAAACTTCCTGAAATAAAGGATCTTCTGTCCCATTTCACAGGAGAGAAAAATGTGCCAGGGATTGAGAGTTTAATGAAGGTTCTTTTAAGATGTTTAATGTGTATTTCCATATACGGCACTGCCAGTCGCTTCTTTCCCATACCCCTGTTATTTACTGAAATGCGTTAAATTATTGCTCTAGATTTTTCCAGTCTCTGTGAAACTGCTAGCTTCATACAAAAAAAAAAAAATCAATGTTGGTGCTGCCTAAGTGACAAATTAAATTCAGAAACACGGAGGAAACCTTGCTGCTAAGAGATGAAAAAAATATGTGTAAAAGTGCTGCCAACAAGTAGATTAAAGCAGTAACCATATAAAATAGCTTCATTGTGAAAACCGAAGTGCCCTTTTATTTTATGCTATAGATATACCAGTTTATTTTGTAACAGGTAAATATAGTACAAATGTTTGGCCTGAAGCAAATAGTCAAGTATGAGCACCACAAAGCCAATCTGTGTATAAAGGAAGCTTGCTGTAGAGGAAATCAACAATATAAGCTAAAACATTCAGAGCAGAACACTTTAGTGTTTCCTGTAAAGCTTGGTCTGTATAATAAAGAGCCAAATATTAATGGGTAACTCATTAAAAGAAATTTTTGCTATTGCACTCCTTATGGTAAATAAAAAATATTTCTAATATACTTTTTGTTAAAAAATGAAGTTTTCTATGTTTTATTTGTGCTTAAAAAAGCTCAAGAGCACATTTTCCCCGATCTCATACACAGACTTTGGACCGAAGTCCAAACACAGAAAGTGCAGCCTGGAGTGCTGAGGGGGTTTGTCCAACCTCACCCAATCATAGCTCCTCTCACACTGCCATATGCTGTTGGTTGGACACCCCCCCCCCCCCCCTCAGCACTTCAGGCTGCACTTCCTGTGTTTGGGGTTCGTCGGTTCAAAGTCTGTGTATGAGATGGGGGAAAATGTGCTCTTGAGCTTTTTTTAAGCACAAATAAAACATAGGAAACTTCATTTTTTTTAAACAAAGCACATTAGAAAGATTTTTTATTTTATTTATTTTTTTAAGTATATCTTTATTTGCTTTTTCAAATATTTTACAAATTTCGACAGGATACAAGCTCCTGATGCATAAATGAAACAGTCATGGAAACCATAGTAATAAACAATGGTTCAACTATCAATGTAGAAATTAGCCATTGAAACCCCCCCCCTCCCAAAAAGAGTATACAACATGTCACTTACGAGCTTATAGGCATCGACATGAGGCAAAACAGTAAGTAAACATAGATAGGTCACAAGGTCACCCAACAGCCGAAGACAATCCGAGGCCACAACACCGTTAGTTTGGCAGTCTAAGCCTCCCCAAAGTGCCCGCCACCGCCTTCCTTAAGTACCACTCCGTATCCTTAAAGGGGGTCATCACCCTTACTATCTCTTCCTCAGAAAGGAAGTGAACAATATACATTGTCCATTTTCTAAAAAAGCGCTTAGCCGATTTATTAGCCACCTTCCCATACTCCAACAGATCCCAATGTAAGTACTTAGATATTTGAGCTAGGACATCAGAAAAGGTGGGCATAGCAGGCACCAGCCATCTGGCCAGAAGACATCTCTTCCCAACCAATAAAAAAATATGCAATAAAGAGGGAAGACTGGCACCATCTTTAGGAATATGGAATAGAATCAATAGGTGATCGAACACCAGTTTGAACTTCAAAACCCTGTCTATCTCACTAAAAAGTCGCTCCCAAAAGATCTTAGAAAGATTTTTTATTTACCATAAGGATTGCCTTGGAAAAAAATAGTTTTAATGACAGTGCTCATTTAAAGGGGTTTTCCTAACTCCTGTCCTTTTATTGGTTTCTTTTTTTTTTCTCCTTACATTTTTTTCTCTCGTTGCTTTCTTAGATCCCTGTTGTTATTTTTTTTTGTCAACAGAACCATATGAGGTCTTATTTTTTTTGTGGGTGCCTTTAAAAGGCACACCTCAGTTTACCATCTAATGTATTGTTAAACAAAGAAAATGTTTGTTTGGTGAGATAAGGAAAAAAACTAACAATTGTGCATTTTTGTAGAGCTTCTGTTTTTTCAAGTTCACAACTTCCAAAAAATATGTTAACCTTATTCTGCAGGTCAGCACGGATAAAAAATTTAACACATAACACATATTATTTGTTATGTTTTCCTACATATAAAGATGTGTTCCACACAGTGTTCCATCTCCCACCAATTGTGTGAAAAAAAATCAATATATAAATTATATTTTAAAAAGGGTTTTTCTTTTTCCTTAAAATAGCCAGATTGGGAGGAAAAAAAAGATTGACTTATCTGTCCAACCTGCAGCTGTTCTGAAGTACTGAGTGACCACTGCTCACCACATCCTGGTCCTTGTCTTGATACAGTGATGTGTCTTCTCCGCCAATCAATGGCTGCTTTTACCCACCTTGGGCAGTGTTTGGCTGAGCAGGTACTTCTTTGTTTTGATACAGAGACCAAGAGGGGCGAGCTTTTGGGACAGCTGGAAGGGCAGCTGCAGGGGATTGGACAGGTAAGTACAGTTTTATTGAATGGAACCAAGCTGTAAATGAATGCATTAGGCTTTATCCCCCCATGCACAGGTGGTCAAATACTACTCCTGCTGCCAGAGAGGGCACACAGATTATAATAGCAAATGTTGTGTCTCCTGCGTTGATATAGGATCCATGGCATTAAAAATCTACATGTAGTAGCCTGGAATGCAGTAACCTGCATTTTAGTTGAGCATTGAAGATGATCATATATGGGGAGAGATACCTAATTTAAGCACTTATGAGTGAAGGACTAGGGGAGGCCTTGATGGGGGAAAAAGAGGGGTTTCTATTCTACCTACTGGAGAAAAGTTGTAAGTCACTGCTGTGATTATTGGGGAAAATGCTGAGTGGAGTGACTACTAGGAAATAGGGGGAGCCAAAAGGGTACACCACTATAACTGCTACTGGAAAAGGCAGACTCCTTCCTTTTGAGGTAAGGTTAAGGGTACTGTTGTAACTGCTGGTGGAAATAAGGTAGAAGAAGCTCATCACTATTAAAGGGGAGATAGGCAACACTGCTGTGACAACTGCTCACAGTGCTGGATGCTTTTTGTATTGGATCCAACTGATAAGAAAATAAGCTCTTCCGCCCAGTTGTCCTATTCCGAATATTAGCTCTCAGGGACCAAACTTTAGCACAGTGTAGAGGAGTACGAACAAGTCTAGCATCACTAGTTACCGTATTTTTCGCCATATAAGACGCACTTTTTCTTCCCAAAAACTGTGGGGGGGTAAAGTTGGTGCATCTTATACGGCAAATACACATTAAAACCCTATCCTATCGCGGCGGTCCCTGCGGCCATCAATGGCCGGGACCCTCGGCTAATACAGGACATCAACGATCGCGGTGATGCCCTGTATTAACCCTTCAGACGCGGCAATCAAAGCTGACCGCCGCGTCTGAAGCGAAAGTAACACTAACCTGGCTTCTCATTCGGGCTGTTTGGGACCGCCGCGGTGAAATCGCGGTGTCCCTAACAGCTTACAGGACACCGGGAGGGACCTTACCTGCCTCCTCGGTGTCTGCTCTGTGCCGGGATCCCCTGCATGGCCGGCGTTGTCCTTCCTCGTCATCGCACACGCCGTCCCGTCATCCAATAGAAGCAGCGTGCGTAGCAACGGGATGACGGAGAGCGAGGATACCGGGCAGTAGAGACGTTCCGGAGCGACACCCCGGGGGCCGCGGTGACAGCGATGGGGGGCGACATCCAGGGCAGCGGTGATGGGTCCGGAGCGGCAGGGACACATGAGTATTACCTCCTATACCAGTGGTCTTCAACCTGCAGACCTCCAGATGTTGCAAAACTACAACTCCCGGCATGCCCGGACAGCCAACGGCTGGAGGTCCGAAGGTTGAAGATCACTGTCCTATACTTTACATTGTATTTGGTTCAGAATCTTTTTTTTTTCTAGATTTTCCTCCTTTAAAATTGGGTGCGTCTTATATGCCGAAGCGTCTTATATGGCGAAAAATACGGTACTTCAGAACTATATACTAAGTATAAGTCTTGTAAAGGTTCATTAATATTGTTTCCTTGAAATATTACATTACTTGAAAGCTTTTATGGTTATATAGGTTCTTATAAGCATAAGGAACTTTGAAAGTCTGTACTTGAAGAAAGTTAATGTGTAAGTAATGGATCAGCAGTGCACTCATCTCTGCTCTTTACAGGCAACTGGCTCACATGTTTTATCTCCCTTCCATTAGGAAATAGATGGTGAGATATACTTCTTCTTTATTCCCAATAGCTGTCTTCATTTTTCATTATAAGCAGCAATAAACTATATATCTAAGGTCAGCAAATACTTTAGAGAATGCATTCCCATTTGAAATATTTCACATCTTCCTCCTTAACCCATGTACTCACCACTAAGGACAAAAAATAAGCTATAACAAATATGAGATTACTTTGTCATTTTTTGTCGAATCCGGTTCAGCTTGTTAATAATATGAACAGCTTTGGTTCCAGTTGTCAGAACAAATGTCATGTGCTCTATTATTAGTTTGATAATCCTTCTGGACAATATGAGACTAGAACAAATAGCCTCTGAAAAGTTTGCTTAGACAATAAAATAGACCTGGGTTGTAGCTTTGTACTATATGAAATATGTTATGGAGTCCATACGCTTGTTTTCAGCAGGAAGATATATGTATGGTTTTATTAGATGTATGTTTGCACAGCAGCAATACTGTGGTAGGAGCTGCGGGCTTATTTCCAGTGTCCTGTGCTGCCTCCTGGCATTGTTCACCAAGTGCAGCTGGAACACATATTGGGACGGGCAAAAATTCTGGTGAGTGAGTGCCATATAACAATACGCCTTCCAACTGCATTAGTGAAATGTGGGTGAGAGAGATGACGGCGCAGTATGCTTGAATCAGCCTGCAGCTGGGACCGGATTAGAGGCCAGGTTTACAAAGGTCAGTATTCTCATGGTTTTTATATCCTATTTTTGAATATATTGGAGTATGTCTTTAAACATTCCTGGAAAAACATCTCATTCATTATATTTTTTCTGATTTTTTTCTTCTTTTGCAAAACTGGATTGTGGTACAGCAGATTTACAGAGCAATATAAAATGCTATACATACAATGCTTTTTATTATGCAGTTTTTTTTGTCACTTAGGAGGAGATTTATTAAAGGGGTACTCCACCCCTAGACATCTTATCCCCTATCCAAAGGATAGGGGACAAGATGTCTGATCGCTGGGGTTCTGGCTCCCGACCACGGGAACAGAAGATCGTGACGTCACGACTCTGCCCCTGTGTGACATCACGCCCCCCCCCCCCAATGCAAGTCTATGGGAGGGGGCTCTGCATCAATAAACAGCACGGTAATGTATTGTTCTGTGCTGTTGAGGTAATACGGATAGATGACCATAGGTAGCTTTCACCTAGTTTTTGAAAGGTAACTTTGTGTTGAACTAGCATGCTAGTCTAATGAAAATAGACTAGATAGGTGCTTTGCTGAATGTGCAGATTAACGTGCTGTTTGTCTTGTGTTTACAGCACCTTTGCTGGATTGCTGGCACTTCTCATTTCCCTGGCTTCTCTTGTGTGGCTTTGGAAGAAAAGAAACAGAGCTGTTGAAATAAGAAATGTTAAAGTACACATCTGTCAGGTTTGTATAGGTGTAAAATACAGACAGCCCCATATTCTAGAACATGGGAATACAATGGATTTTTATGATTTCCATTGTGTTTTGCCTTGTTGATTGTGCCCACCAAAGACATGTATTGTGTCTGATATATGGTTATGTGCCACAGTACTTATTAATACCCAGTTAACCTACATAAATGCAACTCCCATGATACTATTACCTTTCTCACTCTCCAGAGCTCCTCTTCTGCCTCGGTGCTGCCTCTAAATAATAACTTTCAAGATAGGTGGGTACCTTATTATGATCATCGCATGTAAGCAAAACCATGCCTCCATGTGGTGGCCATGAGCCGCATAATGTTGCTGCATTCCCCCAGTCTCTGATGTTATACTTCTGAGGTTACACTGAGGCAGAAGGCATAACCCCCTTCAAGAATAACAGCAGGTATAGAAATGTCTTTATTCTGCGTTATTGGGACCTGATAGGTGCAACATTATATGATTTTCATTATTGGACAATTGTCCATCAGAAAAAGAGACAGAAATAACATTTTACCAACAATTATGTTTATATACCTTTTTTTCTTTTAGCCAGACACTTATCATTTTCTGCTTCTGGCCCTGCAAAGGTTATATTGCATTTCTGAATCAAACAACTGTAACACTACAGGAATTTAGGTGCACTACTGTAGTAAATGTATACAATGACATTGGCTATCCCTCAACACTGATGTTAAAATTGAGACATTCGCCAGTGTATCCTTATATGAAGGACATGGGTTCTCAAGTGGCACGGCACCTAACACTAGCCTACCTGTGCGTGATAAGCAAAACCAGGGGCCAGTGGGCAATTACAGCAGCATTAGGCCGCCTCTCAGCCTGCTCCCAGTTACCTCCAGTGTGACTGGGCACACATACAATGGGAGGAGGGAGACAGACTACAAGCCCCACCTAATTTGGCTGATATGTGTGCAGGCCTCACAGGTGGACCTTAATGCTGCCTTAATAGTGATCAAGGCGCATTAAATGTGAAGTTTATACACCTCCGAGTTTAAGATTTAAACAACAACAAAGACGTGGTCTCAAATGGCAGGAGGTGCTCAACCCCAAATGCAGTTGTGCATATATACTGGGGGAGCAGATCCTGCCCTTGTAGTCCGTTGCTAAGGGTGATCCCCAGCATAAAAATGCATACAATGGAGGATGCCTGCAGCAGACTACAAGTGCCACAATAGAATCCTACACCAGATAAACGGTGTGGATGTGTAACAATTAGAATACAATACAGGAATTTAGGTGCACTACTATGGTAGATGTATACAATGACATGTAACACTAGTAGCTTTTGTGATTACTGGATTCAGGGTATATTCACACGTACAGAATCTTGCGCATATTTGATGCTCAGGATTTGCAGCTACAGATTTTATGCTGCAGATTTCAATGTAAACTAAATGACTGAACACAACTTTAAACCTGCAGATTTTAATTTGCATAGGATACTGTAGGTGTGAATAGAATAAAAAAATATGAAGATGGAAAACTTCTGGATTTCATACTATAAAATTAAGAACTTAAAACCCTGTTTAAACCCTGGTTAAAGACCCTATTTAGAGCCTCCATAATAGGTCACATTGATCAAAGCTACAATATACTGTTGGCATTGGGGTGGTTGCAGGCAAAGTAATAATTAGCATCAATAGGGATGAGTGGACAGCCTGCTGCAAGTGTATGAGAAGAAAAAGACTAGACTTTTGAATCAGTGACCAATAATGAAAGACTTTAATCTGGTTAGAAGAAAATGTATAAATGTATCAATGCTGTAGACAGAGGAGTGCATGAGGGTATCCAAAGGACAGGGGATAAAATGTATGACCTGCAGCTGGGGACCCCCAAAATCTCAGTGCAGCCCCCGGAATTCTGTGCCGGGCGCTGCCTCCAAGATGGGGTTGTGACGTCAGGGCCACACCCCCTCATGTTGTCACGCCATGCCCCCTCCATTCATGTCTATTAGAGGGGGCTTGGTGGCCATCATGCCCCCTCCCATGGACATGAATGGAGGTGGCATGGCGTGATGTCACGAAGGTCGTGGCCCTGACCTCACATCCCCGTCTTGGAGGCAGCGCCCAGCACAGAATGCTGGGGGGTACACCGAGATTGCGGGAGTCCCCAGTGGCGGGACCCCTACGATCATGCATGCTATGAAAATTGCATATGAAAAAAGTGGTAAATCTAGTTCATGAGTTATATGTAATATATGTTATTTAAAGGGATACTCCGGTGGAAAACTAATTTTTTTTTATTTATCAACTGATGCCAGAAAGTTAAACAGATTGCTCTCATAAATGTACGTCCTAGTGCGCTAAGTACCTCCACACCACGACGTTCTTTTACGTCCGTGGTCGTTAAGGGGTTAAAGAGGTACTCCGGTGGAAAACTTTTTTTTTTTTTATCAACTGGTGCTAGAAAGTTAAACGGATTTGTAAATTACTTCTATAAAAAAATTCTTAATCCTTACAGTACTTATTAGCGGCTGTATACTATAGAGGAAATTCTTTTCTTTTTAATTTCTTTTCTTTCACGACCACAGTGCTCTCTGCTGACACCTCTGTCCATGTCAGGAACTGTCCAGAGCAGGAACAAATCCCCATTGCTGCTCTGCACAGTTCCTAAAATGGACAGAGGTGTCAGCAGAGAGCACTGTGGTCGTGACAGAAAAGAAATCAAAAAGAAAAGAATTTCCTCTGTAGTATGCAGCCACTAACAGGTACTGGAAGGATTAAGAATTTTTTATAGAAGTAATTTACAAATCAGTTTAACTTTCTAGCACCAGTTGATAAAAAAAAAAAAAAAAAAGTTTTCCACCTCAGTACCTCTTTAACCCCTTAACGACCATGTACGTAAAAGAACGTCCTGGTGTGGAGGTACTTAGCGCACTAGGACGTACATTTATGAGAGCATCGGAGCGGTGTCCGCCATTAACCCCTCAGATGCTGCGATCAGTACAGATCACGGCATCTGCAGCAATGTGCATGTTAAAATAGATGATCGGATCGCCCGCAGCGCTGCCGCGGGGATCTGATCATCTGTAATGGTGGCCGGAGGTCCCCTCATCTGCTTTCAGCTGTCTTCATGGGTCTTCTGCTCTGGTCTGAGATCGAGCAGACCAGAGCAGAAGATAGCCGATAATACTGATCAGTGCTATGCCCTATGCTTAGCATGGAACAGTATTAGCAATCAACTGATTGCTATTGATTGTCCCCTATGGGGACATAAAAAGTGTAAAAAAAAATTAATAAAAAAAAGTTGAAAAATCCCCTCCCCCAATAAAAATGAAAATTTACCCTTTTTTCCCATTTTACCCCCAAAAAGCGTAATTTTTTTTAATAAACATATTTGGTATCGCTGCATGCGTAAATGTCCGATTTATCAAAATATAATGGTAATGATCCCGTACGGTGAACGTATACGTAAATTTTTTTTTTTTTTATCCAAAAATGCTGCTTTTTTTTTTGCACATTTTATTCTAAAAAAATATTAATAAAAAGTGATCTAAAAGTGTTATATATATGCAAATGTAGTATCGATAAAAAGTACAGATGACAGCGCAAAAAAGAAGCACTCATACCGCCCCATATACGGAAAAATGAAAAAGTTATAGGTGGTCAAAATAGGGAGATTTTGTACAAAAAGTTTGAGATTTTTTTTAAGCGGTACAAAAATAGTAAAGTATCTAGCCATGGGTATCATTTTAATTGTATTCACCCTCAGAATTAAGAACACATGTCATTTTTACCGTAAAGTGTACAGTTTGAAAACAAAACCCTCCAAAATGTGCAAAATTGTGGTTTGCATTTAAATTTCCTCCCTAAAAAAATTATTCATCAGGTTCGTTATAGATTTTTTTTGTAAAATGAGAGGTTTCATTACAAAGTACAATTGGTCATGCAAAAAACAAGCCCTTATATGGGTCTATAGAAGGAAATATAAAAGAGTTATAGATTTTAGAAGGCAAGGAGGAAAAAACAAAAATGCAAAAATCTAATTGGCCTGGTCCTTAATGTCATAATGGGCTTGGTCCTTAAGGGGTTAATAAAAGGAATGATCAATGATGGGATATTGAAACAATACATGGTATCAGTATGGAGAACTAAAGGATAATTCATCCCATTGGCAATGGAAAGTTGTTCAAAAAGAAATCAAGAGACTGCTCATCCATTTTCAGACATTTCCTTTGGGAAAAACTAAACATGGAAGTTTGAGAAAGAAATTGGAAGAATGCAGGAAAGTGGGTCATTGACAGATGTATTCAAGTCCCACAGTATGAGTGCACCATGCTACTTTTTACATTCAAAGTGCTCAGCACACAGTGTCCCCTGCTGATGAGGGCTGGCAACTTCTGACTTCATGTTGTGCTTCTTCTTCATTGAGATTTTTGGTACAGAAGAATTGGGAGACGGATAATTTAAAATGAACTGTATTTGATCAGGGAATAGCAGAGGTTTGTGTTAATCACTCATAATAGAGGCTTATCAGATCCGAACTGACCTTTTTCTTACTGTTGAGGATTGCATTTTGATCGTTGCCTCAGGAATTAGAAAATGTTCCCAACATTAGCAAATTAAAACTATAATTAAAACAAGGTTTTTACTTTTCCAACCAATTTAGGGTTAATCACCTTGAAAAAAAGATAAGTGAAATAATGCGACTTCATAGAATGGTGTCATATATTTGCCTCTGAGAAATAAGTTTATTAATTGCTTTTAAACTTCTGCAGCTGTTGCAGAGGTCCCAGTGAAATCAAATATGAAATAGATTTGCTTCTCTAAAACCCTCTATGGATCTGACCTGAAATTTCTACTTTTAGCATATAATGTGCAGTTTATATCCAGAAAAATATATCTTGCTTAATTCAGGCTGTGTATGTTCAAAGCCATTCATATTTGTTGTTTAGAACATTATGGGGAGGAGTTTATTAAGACCAGTGTTTCACATGCTGGTCTTACATGAGATGCGCAAGGCTCAAATTTCTACTTTTAACATATAATGTGCAGTTTAAATCCCCCAAAAATATCTTATGCTCAATTCATGCTGTGTATGTACAAAGCCAGTCTCTAAATTTGAGCAAAGTCATATTATTTGTTAACATTTCGTAAAAGTACGGCAGTCAACTCAATCCTGTGTGCCCGCTCGTGTCACCCACCGCATGTCAATAAGAATGTTCCGGTGGGTGAGATGATTCGGGCACGCAGGAATTGTACCACTGACTGATTTGTCTAAAGAAGAAGATTCCATACAGAAACGGTTACTGGCTCGAGGTTATCCTAAGTGGTCGCTAGTTAGGGCTAGCAAAAAAATCGCATGGAACTATTAAATAGTTCTCGTTAAGTTAAGAAAGCAGATAATAATAACCCCTTCCCTGTAGTATTCACCATCCCCTTCAGCACTGATTTTTCATCCATCTGTAAAATCATTCATACCCATATGCCTATGATTTTGTCGGATCTACTCTTTGGTAGTGTAAAAAAAATCAAGCTATAAGTGTATAGCAAAAGCGAGCCCACACTATCGGCCAAATGGTCTCTCCAAGCCTATTCTTGAGTTATTCTTGAGTTATTGGCCTATTCATGACCAGCACCCCCTACATGGTTGTGCCATCCAGTCTCTCACAATTGCTGCATTTGTTGTACAGTCATGCACGTCACCAGATCTTTCACTTTTTTGTCAATTATTCAACGTTCTTTAATAAACAGTATAACAATTGTAATACCACCTATGTGGTATATCTGGTTTCGTGCATGGCCTGTCGGATGCAGTATGTCGGGTGTACGGCAAATCCACTTAAGGTAAGACATAAGAGACTAAGAGAGGAGGAGATCATAGACAGAAGCTTCTAAATAGAGAAGTGATTTGGATTTTCAACCTGCACACCACTGGGCATGAACAAGCGGCAGGATGTTGTATTATATTATTAATAATCTTGGATGTATTATTATCCCAATATTTATGTATATACTTTTCTTACATAGCCATCCTGTCCCTGTTTGTGCTTGTCATCTCCACTGATGCTGCTAACATATTTTTGTAAGCCTCTATCTGTATATAAACTTTGTACATATGTATTCTTTTTCCACTGGAGATTTTCTCTGTGCATTTGGATCCATGCATATGCACATTGTTTTCTATATATAGACATTTTTTATATTTTTGTGTATTTTTTGTATTTTTCTCAGTGTGAAACATTGTGAAATTATCTTCTCTCTCTGACATGTAGCAATATGCAAGCAAACGAATCCTCCGGTATGGCGACGGGATAGAGAGCGCTGGACACCCAGGTAAAGGAAATTAGGTTTATTCACCCATGATGCAACACGTTTCACAGATAGACTGCTTCATCAGTCATACTAAGGTGAGTCCGAACACACAATATATAGAGCTCTAAGGTTAACTCTTCAAAGAAACAACTTAAAGGGACCATGCTCCAAAACTGCACAGATATTTGATTAAAACTAACATACACATATAAAAATTACACATAAATGATATATATATTCCAAAGCAATTTACAAACGTAAATAGCACATCAATTCATAATAATTGAATAAAAACATAACAAATGAAAAATAAAGAATAATGAATTAAATATGAATGAAAATAAAATAAAAATAAATATAAAAATGAAAATGAAAAATAAAAAATAATAATCAATAAAAATAATAGTAAGCGATGCAAACAATTCAATTATATAAAGAATTAATTCATATACGGTATATTATTATAATGACAAAAGTAAAATTAATTATCAAAAAATTAAATTAGGGTTAAAAAGAGTATATATATTCTTAGAAAAATCTTTGTTTTATATTTATAGGAAGAATAATAATAATTATTTATTTATTTCGCATTCTTTATCGTCTCATTGAGCCCCTCAGGAAATAAGGTGCCCAAGGAGAAGGTCCAGAAAGACTAACGATTGATTAACCTCTGAAATCTATTTCAAGTATTTGGGGGAATTGCTTCGATGACAGTAAGTTTCAACATCTTTATATCACTATTATTTTTCAGCATCAAGTAACGAGATAAGCTGTGGAGCATGAAATTATGTTGAATATGAAATCTGTGCATGTTCATGCGGGACCGCACGGTCTGAACCGTGAGGCCCACATACTGCAAGCCACAAATACACGTTAGAAGATAAATGGCCTATGAGCTGTTACAATCATAATATTCTTTAATTATATATTTCTTATTATTATTTACTGGATCAAGGAAAAAAGCACTGGAGCCTGCACCAATCATAGGACAGCACAAACATCTCTTGTGATTACAGGGAAAAGTCCCTGTCCTTTTTAGATCACTTGATGTCGATGTTTTATCTTCAACTAACGATTTTAGCTTGCTAGGGGCTATCAGGTTGCGTAGATTACTGGACCTACGGAAAGTGAGTCCTGGCTGAAGAGGTAACACTTTTTTGAGCACCGGGTCATCCAAAAGGATGCTCCAGTGTCTATTCATAATTTTCTGAATCTGATCAGTGGCACAATTATAGTCTGTAATGAAATTATATTTACATTTATTAGCATTATTTTTTGTGTGCGCTTTTATATTGTTTGAAACTGTACTGTTCATTGGTTTAGGTTGCACTAAAGACAATTGTTGTTTATCTTTGACTCGATAAAATAGTTTTCGGATAACCTTTATTAATGAAACAATATTGTAAAATAGCTGCTTTTTGCTTGAAATCCCTATCAAGTGTACAATTTTTCCTCACTCGAAGATATTGACCGTAAGGTACATTACGGATCCATTTAGGACGGTCAATATCTTCGAGTGAGGAAAAATTGTACACTTGATAGGGATTTCAAGCAACAAGCAGCTATTTTACAACATTGTTTCATTAATAAAGGTTATCCGAAAACTATTTTATCGAGTCAAAGATAAACAACAATTGTCTTTAGTGCAACCTAAACCAATGAACAGTACAGTTTCAAACAATATAAAAATGCACACAAAAAATAATGCTAATAAATGTAAATATAATTTCATTACGGACTATAATTGTGCCACTGATCAGATTCAGAAAATTATGAACAAGCACAGATTTTATATTCAACATAATTTCATGCTCCACAGCTTATCTCGTCACTTGATGCTGAAACATAATAGTGATATAAAAATGTTGAAACTTACTGTCATCGAAACAATTCCCCCAAATACTAGAAATAGATTTCAGAGGTTAATCAATCGTGAATCTTTCTGGATCTTCTTGTTGGGCACCTTATTTCCTGGGGGGCTCAATGAGACGATCGAGACTGCGAAATAAATAATTTATTATTATTCTTACAATAAATATAAAACAAAGATTTTTCTAAGCATATATACTCTTTTTAACCCTAATTAAATTTTTTGATAATTAATTTTACTTTTGTCATTATAATAATATATATGAATTAATTCTTTATATAATTGCAGTGTTTGCATCGCTTACTATTATTTTTATTTATTATTATTTGTTATTTTTCATTTTTATATTTATTTTTATTTTATTTTCATTCATTTTTTATTCATTATTCTTTATTTTTCATTTTTATATTTATTTTAATTTTATTTTCATTCATTTTTAATTCATTATTCTTTATTTTTCATTTTTATATTTATTTTTATTTTATTTTCATTCATTTTTAATTCATTATTTTTTATTTTCCATTTTTATATTTATTTTAATTAAATTTTCAATCATTTTTAATTCATTATTCTTTATTTTTAATTTTTTCATTTTTTATGTTTTATATTCAATTATTATAAATTGATGTGATATTTACGTTTGTAAATTGCTTTGGAATATATATATCATTCATGTGTAATTTTTATATGTGTATGTTAGTTTTAATCAAAAATCTGTGCAGTTTTGGAGCATGGTCCCTTTAAGTTGTTTCTTTGAAGGGTTAACCTTAGAGCTTTATATATTGTGTGTTCGTACTCACCTGAGTATGCCTGATGAAGCAGTCTATCTGTAAAACGCGTTGCATCATGGGTGAATAAGCCTCATTTCCTTTACCTGGGTGTCCTGCGCTCTCTATCCCGTCGCCATACTGGAGGATTTGTTTGCTTGCTGTCTGCTTTTTGACATGGAGTAGCTGCAGGTGCCATACCATTTATACCAATACCCATTGTTACACTTGGCTGAGTTTAACTAATCACGGTAAGTGCTTCTTTTATTTAGCCCTTGCCGTGTATCAACGATATCACACCACGGAGCGTTGTCTATCTTTTATTTTATCTTTTATTTATCAATATGGTCATATGATGTGCTTCATTCAACTCTTGTATCAGCCTTCAAATATATGTATATTTTGTATTCATTCTTCTTACATTTGTACTGTTTTTTAACATTGTTCTAATACAAACCCACTATGTGTTGTAAACATTATGAAGTCTGGAAGGACTTCTGTAAGTTATTATTACCATCGGACTACAGGATTAGTGTTCCGGTGTTATTGCTCCACCTATATATACCCATGTCTTCCTTACTTTTGGTGTACGACTAAGAGCGCGCCTTGCGCTTGAAACTTGTACCCTCTTGTGTTCCTGTGTTGTCCTACTGGAATAAACATGGATTTTATTTGCATAAGAGCTCTATACATCTTCATTTTCCCATATTATTTGTTGTTTAGAACATTATGGGGAGGAGTTTATTAAGACCAGTGTTTCACATGCTGGTCTTACATAAAAGAACACCCTGAGGTAAGATGCACATGCCACCTCCCATTTAGCCCCATACACTTTTACAAAAGTTTGTTAGCACAACACAAAAAGGCAAAAGATTGTATGTTTTCAGCAAATCATGGCTTGTGCATAAATGTTTTGAATGCCAGAATACAGTCTACAGCCTTTGCAATTTCCCCGTTTGAAGTAACCATTATTATATATTTTGAATTCCACACTTCCAGGTTTAAATCATTTGAAAATGATAGTATGTAGCAGAAACTTAAGATAGTAAAGGGTTTTAATGCTGTAATACTCTTTTATAATGCAGGCTACAGAATGTGGAGTCTGTCACACATATCAATAAGACAGTTCATAGTCACATCCAGGATCTAGAATGCTAATCTGCTCTCAGTATCACTGTTTGTCTAGTGACACCCTTTGTCACTGCTCTTGAGAGTTTGGTTTGTACAGATAAATCGGTAAATAAATTGCCTGCTGTATAGACAATCCTGGCTGCTTGAATGTAGCAATAATTTGTTTCTGAGCGATCGGTTATTACTCAGTCTAAATGCACAAAAGGATCAATGATAAACAATAAAGCTATTGTTGATCGTTAATCAAAATTGATTATGAATATGATTTAGTTTTACGTTTTTCTGGTGATATTACAAAACGCAACAATTCATAACCCTGAATCATTTCAAAAAATCTCCTTGATGAAGATATTACTGTAAAAATTGTTTCATATATTTAGTTTTACTTGTCATTGTAAAACACAATGTTAAAACACATGTTTTAAAAACGAATGTTAAGGGAGGAGAAATCTGATAAAATAAATACACAGTCGTTTGATGATCATGGAGGTCTTTATAAGTAGGAATAAATTCTAAACAAAGCATGTGAACAGTTTATTCTCTTCTGCACTACACAAACGTTTCCATTTTACATTTCAGATGATATGTCTTGCAATTTCCATATGTGTAGTCAGCACAACCCATTCCAGCCTAGATGCCAAACAAGGACTGCCGTTGCTGAACCAAATTATAAGTTGGTCAATTTTAGGTACGTAAACCATTAACAATCATTTTAAATAAGTTTATGTTATGGTTAAATGAATTTACATTGGATTGTAACTTGTACCTAAAGAAGTTTGCACATAATGATAAATGTTAACAATACAACCTAAAAATACATTTGTTTAGTATTATCCTTATGCGCAAATCACAAACTTGACTAGGTGCATCCATCTGAAATTTGTTTAAAAAGTTTTAGCAGTTAAAGAACACTGATTAAACTTGTATAGTAAGTTATACTATATTCTCAAGCGTGTCATCTCCAGTAATGTAATGAACAAGTGTTACCACTTAGGCTATATACACACTTGGGGCTGGACACAGGACACCAACGGTTTCCTCCAACAGGTCCCATTTCTTTTGAAAGGGGTCCATCGGGGTCCTGTTAGGTGTTCTTTAATGACATGATATGCAGGAATTTTTTTCAGATAAAGACCCATCATTTTAATAGAATCAGCGAAAAAAGCTCCTAACGATAATGTAAATATAGGCTTAGTTGCATTCATGATGGAAGCTGCATTTCTCAGCCTGTGGGTGCTCTGTACTCCTGTTGCTTCAGCATTGGCCAATGCAACATGTGACCTGGGAGGGGGCAAATGACAAAATATAATAAAATTTAAAGCATAGAGAGCTCTTAAGGCCACTATTATTAGCATCATATCCCTGAAATAGACCATGCTTATTAATACTGAGGCAGGATAAAACCCCGGGTGCACAGAAGCTATTACTAGCATGGCAGAGGATATGCAGCTAAAGATATATATTTTTAGGTAAATCCTTAGGAGAAGCTTTACATTAGTAACGTATTGTAAAAGTTCGTAGTGTAAACTGCCGAAATGACGAACACCTATTTTCTCTTTCCTGTCATCTACGAGGTCTTATAACTAACTTTACAATTGCTAATCACTGTATTAGAAACAGTATACTGATAAATGTAGTTTATATTTCTCTGATGACTTTTTCTGACCTAAAAAATTGGATTTTACATATACGTTGCATTGTTAAAAAACATTCTAATGCCCTGCTGCTCTGGATTTAACACCCTATGGTTCTCTCAAGGGTTGCTGTTTACGTTGGCTGCTTTTGTGACCATTTCAGCTGATCCTTGACCGCAGTAGTGAATTTAGTGAGTAGGGCATATGAAACATCACAGCTCCAGTCAATGTAAACAAAGATCAGCGGGCTCCATGGACCAGTAGCAGCGGAGAGTGAGAATGGGGAATTATTTATCTGATAAAAACAATGCTCTTGGCTGGGGAAATTAAAATTATATCTAGCACAGATAGCACTTTAAAGGAAATCTGTTTCACCTGCACTAACCTGTGGGTACAGAGAGTGCAGGTGACACTGATGACAACCATACTTACCTGGTCCTTTTCCAAGCTCTGGTTCTCACGCAGTCTTCTGCCGTATCTTTTGTTAAGGGCCCGACTTGAAGCATGGGTGGAACAGATTTTCTTTAAATTAAATGTAATATTTTTAAGTTTAGTGCTTCATATTCTGTGACATCTGACAGATTTACTGTATCAGTCAGAGGGGGCTACAAAGCCGTATAACTCAGCAATGGAGGGGCCTATGCTGTAAACAGGTATGTGATTGCCCCGCCCCCATGCTAACTACTAGTTACTGCAACTCCTATTTTTCAGAGTGACCACAGGTCCTCTATAACAACCCTTTTCCCCTCTTTCCCTTTTCTTTTACCAATAAGAATGCCTTAAGCCTTAAACTTGTTAAACTTGTTAAAAAGTGGGCCACCAACTATGACAATGACAATAACTATGACAACAAATGTGATAATAAATGTCAAGACTTCCAAAAGCTTATCTATTAACCTATATCCTGCCTTAATCCCTTTACTTGCTACCAGATACAAAACTATTTAACTTTACCTGCTCAGACTGGATTGAGATTTTTGGGAAAACACACATTTAAGTAGACTTTTCAAAGCCTGTGCAAAGGGAATCAGATTACTTCTTTAGATTGTAAAAAGCAACTGAAATATGAAATAATCTACCTGGTTGGTTGCTATGAACAACTGGTGACCTTTTCATCTGCTCAGGTTTTGATGTCTCCACTTATTTCTGCCACAGTGTCAGACACCTGTCACACAGTATGCGACTGGGTAAGAATTCAGGGACTACTTTAGCAAATCTGATACTGTCTCTACAACCTTCTACAATCAGGTTTAATCCACCCCTGCCCACAAATAATGGACCTGAAATATCTTATCAGCTCAAGTCTACTATGTACCTACAGTTAAAAAGCGTCAAACAAGCTGTCGGCTCCCCACTTCCTTCTTTTCTTATGCCCCCCCCCCACCCCCATTTTTTCGGAAATTGTATTAATAACTTGTTATGCTAGAAAAAAGACTAATTTGTATGAGTATGCACATTGTGCAGGACAATTATCACACGTATATCACTGAAAATGTTTACATGCAAGTGGAAGAGAAAACTTGTATAGTGAAATACAGTATGTGTATGTACATAAGAAATATGACATACCGTATCTGAAATTCTTTAGTTCTAATTGGAATGTGAGCACTACTGTATGTATTTTCTGTTGTAGTTGAATTCTCGTACCGTGTCTGAATTATTTGGTTGTAAAGCAAAGTACTGAATCAGCTGTTCTTGGATATGCATTAGATACAGGGTCAACCAGCGCCTGAAGGTTAACAGGCTTGCGAGTAATATTGCATTGTGAACCGATAATATGTTTCTGCATCTGGATAGCTTAAAGCAAAGCCTGGCCTGTGAACATCTAAAAGATACATTCCCGCGATTATCAGTCCTGCTACTGCCTGTGTTTTTATGTCTCTAGATTCTGAATTCTGGTGTATGCCATGATTAAAAGACGCAATAAAAGGTGTAGTACACAAGAGTATTACTAGGCTGATAATATAGCACAGTAAACATTTCTGTTTTGTGCTCTCATTCATATCGTACTCTCATACCATGTAAGCTTCTAAGAGCTCAGTATTCAACAATGTTGATGTATAGTATCCTCATTATAATGCGATTAATACCCTCCGAGACATTATATTAAGGAGGTTTGCTAATTGAATTTATTCAATCAGGTTTATTCTAAAATCTGGTTATTGCTGCAGTAGTAGGTTAGAGGTAGGTGACCTGTTTTATGATCTACTCTAAGAAAATGTTCCTATATGCTTACATCACTAAAAACATATTAAACATATTACCATATAATCTTTAGACATTAAAGATTTCCCCTACTAGTCACCTTGTTTCCTTTCCACTTTCAATAGTTGTTTTTTGTGGTCACTCCTTTTTAATAGTTTTCAATTAAATATTATGTAACCGCTCCTGGACAAAGCAGAGGTGAAACGCGTTGGAGGGTGAGGTGGGGGAGTCGGGATCCATTACTGCACAGACATCATCACATGTTGGGTATATTAGTGCCCTTTCTTGTTCTCATACTGAGCTTTACCTACCGTATGTTGTGCTGCTATTTTGGTATCGCTATTGTGATATCTTGCTATGAATAGAATGCTGCTATTATGACATTATTTTGCACATATTAAACCATATACTGTGAATTTCACTGTTTTTGCCTTATATGATCACTATTCAGTGTAATGCTTTGCTTCTAATATAATTAGGTGATAATGATGCTATTTTGCACATGCTTTGCTTCATATAGTTTGTATAAATTTGCTATTGTGGCCCTACATATGAGCATTATATTTATTGTTATAGACTTGTGCCTCATCTTCTAACTTAAACTCATAGTGGCACAATTGTGCAATATATTTAGTATTTAGAGGCACTTGCCATGGTGATTTAAAGGGGTTATCCAGGAAAAAACTTTTTTTTATATATCAACTGGCTCCAGAAAGTTACAGATTTGTGAATTACTTCTATTAAAAAATCTTAATCTTTCAGTACTTATGAGCTGCTGAAGTTGAGTTGTTCTTTTCTGTCTAAGTGCTCTCTGATGACACCTGTCTCGGGAACCGCCCAGTTTAGAAGCAAATCCCCATAGCAAACCTATTCTACTTGTGCAGTTCCCAAGACAAGCAGGGATGTCAGCAGAGAGCACTGTTGCCAGACATAAAACAACAACTCAACTTCAGCAGCTGATAATTATTGAAAGGATTAAGATTTTTTCATAGAAGTAATTTACAAATCTGTTTAACTTTCTGGATCCAGTTGATATATATAAAAAAAAGTTTTTTCCTGGAATACCCCTTTAATCTGTGCTGTGTTTGATTTGGCATCTGTTTGGATCTTAATCATGACATATTTGTACGAATTGCTGTCTCCCCCATCACTTTTTAATCATGTCTGTTGTGCAAATATTTTTTATGGGTATTTGTTGGGTATATGATAATCATTTTCAATAAACTTTGATTTAATTCTTTATAAATTTGTTTTCTTCTAATATTTTTGTGGTTTATAATTTTTGGATAATAAATTTTGTGTAAGTAGAACATTTTAAGACATCAAGAAGAAGTCCTACAAAAAGCCCTTGGCTTGACTGATGTAAATAACAGAAAACAGAAATCTAGACAGTGGTTTTTAAGGCCATGTTTACATGGCAGAATATCTGCAGAGAGTGTCCATCTGGTCATTCGGCAAATAGCATGCACTGGCAGAACTGCTCAGAAGTGTCCATCTCCATAGACAGCAATGCAATCTGAGCAGATCGTCATGTTAATTCTTTCAGCTGAGGCTGGAATTAGGATTTCCACGGCATAGTTTTCACCCCGGAAATTCTGCTGTGTCCACTGTGCAGCAGAATCCCATTGAGAACAATGGGACTCTGCTGCAACAGAATTTCCGTGCGGAATAGTTTCACCTGATTCTGTCATGTGAACTTTGCTTCAGTGTTGGAATTCCCCTAAAATATTTAAAGGGTCGTGTGTCAACAATTTCTATTGTTTGTGAGGCTAAATCCACATCTGCCTCATAGCTTTTTTTCTGGGCGCTCCGTTGTAGAGTCCCTTATGATTTTTTTAAACCAGTATTTTTACTACCCTGGAAAAAAAATCTTTTGTATCATATTTCACTAAATTATATCATACTTTCTTTATAAAACAAGTTTTCTAAAACAGGTTTGGGGAAAATATGTCCACCTTACGGTGATATTTCCCAAAAACGAGTGTTTCTGTAGCAAATGTATATATTTTGATAGCTAATAGGGTGACAAAGACTGTAGTAACTAGAAGTATCATGTTTATTACAGATTTATGAACATCGTCTACAAATGGATATCAGTGATACAAAGACAGCCAAAAAATGTCTAGTTTAGAGAGTCTCTTATGTGCTGGCCTTATCGTGTGCAGATTACAAAATATGTTCCACCAATGACGTGACATTTCACTGTTTAAATGCAGCTGTAAATTTTACAGCGGCATCTACACAGTTAAAATAGCCAGCTTTAGAGCAGCAAGAATCTATGGAGTATGGAGCACACTTATGTCCTGAGCCATCTTTATACACTCTTAACCCCTTAAGGACCAGGCCATTTTATACCTTAAGGACCGGAGCGTTTTTTGCAATTCTGACCACTGTCACTTTAAACATTAATAACTCTGGAATGCTTTTAGTTATCATTCTGATTCCGAGATTGTTTTTTCGTGACATATTCTACTTTAACTTAGTGGTAAAATTTAATGGTAACTTGCATCCTTTCTTGGTGAAAAATCCCCATATTTGATGAAAAAAATGAAAATTTTGCATTTTTCTAACTTTGAAGCTCTCTGCTTGTAAGGAAAATGGATATTCAAAATATATTTTTTTTGGGTTCACATATACAATATGTCTAGTTTATGTTTGCATCATAAAATTTATGAGTTTTTACTTTTGGAAGACACCATAGGGCTTCAAAGTTCAGTAGCAATTTTGAAATTTTTCACAAAATTTTCAAACTCACTATTTTTCAGGGACCAGTTCAGTTTTGAAGTGGATTTGAAGGGTCTTCATATTAGAAATACCCCATAAAAGACCCCATTATAAAAACTACACCCCCTAAAGTATTCAAAAAAACATTCAGTAAGTGTATTAACCCTTTAGGTGTTTCACAGGAATAGCAGCAAAGTGAAGGAGAAAATTCAAAATCTTCATTTTTTACACTCGCATGTTCTTGTAGACCCAATTTTTGAATTTTTGCAAGGGATAAAAAGGAGAAAATTTTTACTTGTATTTGAAACCCAATATCTCTCGAGTAAGCACA
Organism: Hyla sarda; assembly: GCF_029499605.1. NCBI lineage: Eukaryota > Metazoa > Chordata > Amphibia > Anura > Hylidae > Hyla > Hyla sarda. The sequence continues at coordinate 206,852,320 of NC_079193.1, read as the reverse complement.
TACCTCATATGTCTATGTTAATTGTTCGGCGGGCGCAGTAGAGGGCTCAGAAGGGAAGGAGCGACAAATGGTTTTTGGGGGGCATGCCGCATTTAGGAAGCCCCTATGGTGCCAGGACAGCAAAAAAAAACACATGGCATACCATTTTGGAAACTAGACCCCTCAGGGAACGTAACAAGGGGTAAAGTGAACCTTAATACCCCACAGGTGATTCACGACTTTTGCATATGTAAAAAAAATATATATTTTTTTTACCTAAAATGCTTGGTTTCCCAAAAATTTTACATTTTTAAAAAGGGTAATAGCAGAAAATACCCCCCAAAATTTGAAGCCCAATTTCTCCCGATACAGAAAACACCTCGCATGGGGGTGAAAAGTGCTCTGCTGGTGCACTACAGGTCTCAGAAGAGAAGGAGTCACATTTGGCTTTTTGAAAGCAAATTTTGCTCTGGGGGCATGCCGCATTTAGGAAGCCCCTATGGTGCCAGAACAGCAAAAAAAAACCACATGGCATACCATTTTGGAAACTAGACCCCTCGGGGAACGTAACAAGGGGTAACGTGAACCTTAATGCCCTACAGGTGTTTCACGACTTTTACATATGTAAAAAAAAAAAAGTATTTTTTACCTAAAATGCTTGTTTTCCCAAAATGTTTACATTTTTAAAAAGGGTAATAGCGGAAAATACCCCCCAAAATTTGAAGCCCAATTTCTCCCGATTCAGAAAACACCCCATATGGGGGTGAAAAGTGCTCTGCTGGCGCACTACAGGTCTCAGAAGAGAAGGAGTAACATTTGGCTTTTTGAAAGCAAATTTTGCTCTGGGGGCATGCCGCATTTAGGAAGCCCCTATGGTGCCAGAACAGCAAAAAAAAAACACATGGCATACCATTTTGGAAACTAGACCCCTCGGGGAACGTAACAAGGGGTAATGTGAACCTTAATACCCTACAGGTGTTTCACGGCTTTTGCATATGTAAAAAAATATATTTTTTTTTTACCTAAAATGCTTGGTTTCCCAAAATTTTTACAATTTTAAAAAGGGTAATAGCAGAAAATACCCCCCAAAATTTGAAGCCCAATTTCTCCCGATTCAGAAAACACCCCATATGGGTGTGAAAAGTGCTCTGCTGGCGCACTACAGGTCTCAGAAGAGAAGGAGTCACATTTGGCTTTTTGAAAGCGAATTTTGCTCTGGGGGCATGCCGCATTTAGGAAGCCCCTATGGTGCCAGGACAGCAAAAAAAAAACACATGGCATACCATTTTGGAAACTAGACCCCTCGGGGAACGTAACAAGGGGTAATTTGAACCTTAATACCCTACAGGTGTTTCACGACTTTTGCATATGTAAAAAAATATATATTTTTTTTACCTAAAATGCTTGTTTTCCCAAAAATTTTAAATTTTTTAAAAGGGTAATAGCAGAAAATACCCCCCAAAATTTGAAGCCCAATTTCTCCTGAGTACGGCGATACCCCATATGTGGCCCTAAACTGTTGCCTTGAAATACGACAGGGCTCCAAAGTGAGAGCGCCATGCGCATTTGAGGCCTAAATTAGGGACTTGCATAGGGGTGGACATAGGGGTATTCTACGCCAGTGATTCCCAAACAGGGTGCCTCCAGCTGTTGTAAAACTCCCAGCATGCCTGGACAGTCAACGGCTATCTGGCAATACTGGGAGTAGTTGTTTTGCAACAGCTGGAGGCTCCGTTTTGGAAACAGTGGCGTACCAGACGTTTTTCATTTTTATTGGGGAGGGGGGTTGTATAGGGGTATGTGTATATGTAGTGTTTTTTACTTTTTATTTTATTTTGTGTTAGTGTAGTGTACTGTTTTTAGGGTACAGTCGCACGGGCGGGGGGTTCACAGTAGTTTCTCGCTGGCAGTTTGAGCTACGGCAGAAAATTTGACGCAGCTCAAACTTGCAGCCGGATACTTACTGTAATCCTCCGCCCATGTGAGTGTACCCTGTACGTTCACATTGGGGGGGGAACATCCAGCTGTTGCAAAACTACAACTCCCAGCATGTACGGCCTATCAGTGCATGCTGGGAGTTGTAGTTTTGCAACCGCTGGAGGCTCCATTTTGGAAACAGTGGCGTACCAGACATTTTCATTTTTATTGGGGAGGGGAGGGGGGCTGTGTAGGGGTATGTGTATATGTAGTGTTTTTTACTTTTTATTTTATTGTGTGTTAGTGTAGTGTAGTGTTTTTAGGGTACAGTCACACGGGCGGGGGGTTCACAGTAGTTTCTCGCTGGCAGTTTGAGCTGCGGCAGAAATTTTGCGGCACCTCAAACTTGCAGCCGGATACTAACTGTAATCCTCCGCTCATGTGAGTGTACCCTGTACGTTCACATTGGGGGGGGGGGGGGGAACATCCAGCTGTTGCAAAACTACAACTCCCAGCATGTACGGTCTATCAGTGCATGCTGGGAGTTGTAGTTTTGCAACAGCTGGAGGCACACTGGTTGTGAAACACCGAGTTTGGTAACAAACTCAGTGTTTTGCAACCAGTGTGCCTTCAGCTGTTGCAAAAGCTACAACCCCCAGCATGTACGGACAGCGGAAGGGCATGCTGGGTGTTGTAGTTATGCAACAGCTGGAGGCATACTACTTTGGCTGGGGATGCTGGGGATTGTAGTTATGCAATAGCTGGAGACACACTGGTTTACTACTTAACTTAGTGTGCCTTCAGCTGTTGCAAAACTACAACTCTCAGCAGTCACCGACAGCCAACGGGCATGCTGGGAGTTGTAGTTATGCAACCACCAAATGCACCGCTACAACTCCCAGCATGCACTTTAGCTGATTGTGCAAGCTGGGAGTTGTAGTTACACAACAGCTGAAGGTACACTTTCCATAGAAAGAATGTGCCTCCAGCTGTTGCAAAACTACAAGTCCCAGCATGCCCATAAGGGCATGCTGGGAGTTGTGGTGGTCTGCCTCCTGCTGTTGCATAACTACAGCTCCCAGCATGCCCTTTTTGCATGCTGGGAGCTGTTGCTAAGCAACAGCAGGAGGCTGTCACTCACCTCCAACGATCCTCGCCGCACAGCTCAGTCCCTCGTCGTCGCCGCCGCCGCTGCTGCTCCTGGGGCCCCGATCCCAACAGGGGCGCCGGGGATCGGGGTCCCCAGCACCCGGGGTGCACGTCCCGCACCCGCTCACGTCCTCCGGAAGAGGGGCGGAGCGGGTTGCGGGAGTGACACCCGCAGCAGGCTCCCTGATTGGTCGGCCGGTAATCCGGCCGACGAATCAGGGCGATCGTGAGGTGGCACCAGTGCCACCTCACCCCTGCTGGCTCTGGCTGATCGGGGCCGTCTCTGACGGCCCCGATCAGCCAATAATTCCGGGTCACCGGGTCACTGGAGACCCGATTGACCCGGAATCCGCCGCAGATCGCTGGACTGAATTGTCCAGCGATCTGCGGCCATCGCCGACATGGGGGGTCATAATGACCCCCCTGGGCGATATGCCCCGATGCCTGCTGAACGATTTCAGCAGGCATCGGGGACCGGCTCCGCTCCAGATGGTTGCGGGGGGCCGGTAAAACACATGACGTTCTCATACGTCATGTGTCCTTAAGGACTCGGAAATGGAGACGTATGAGAACGTCATGTGTCCTTAAGGGGTTAAAGGGGTACTCCGGTGGAAAACTTTTTTTTTTTTTTTTTTTATCAACTGGTGCCAGAAAGTTAAACAGATTTGTAAATGACTTCTATTAAAAAATCTTTATCCTTCCAGTACTTTTAGCAGCTGTATGCTACAGAGAAAATTCTTTTCTTTTTGAATTTCTTTTTTGTCTTGTCCAGAGTGCTCCCTGCTGACACTTGATGTCCATATCAGGAACTGTCCAGAGCAGGAGAAAATCCCCATAGCAAACCTATGCTACTCTGGACAGTTCCTGAAACGGACAGAGGTGTCAGCAGAGAGCACTGTGGACAAGACAAAAAAGAAATTCAAAAAGAAAAGAATTTCCTCTGTAGCATACAGCTGCTTAAAAGTACTGGAAGGGTAAAGATTTTTTAATAGAAATCATTCACAAATCTGTTTAACTTTCTGCCACCAGTTGGTTAAAAAAAAAATAATAATTCGACCGGTGTACCCCTTTAAGAGATTACAATTTAATTTCAGCTTGTACTTAATGATATGTTGCAAAAAAAAAGTTAAAACCAAGATTGCTGTAACCTTTTTGAAAGACAAATCTGGGATGTCTAAATTCTGTGTTATTTTCAGTATATTTTCTAAAAATAATGTAAGCCTGTGCTTCTGCTGCCACTCAACTAGCAGGGTGTCCTTGCTGCACCTTATTGGCAACGTTAAAAAGCAATTAGCGCGGAGAAACATGGTGTAATCACATTAAACCAAATGTGCGGTGCTTCTTGCTGTTAGGAAACTATTATTGAATGAGACAGCCCTGTCCTCTTGTCTGAGAAAGGTATGCAAGAATTTTACAGCATTTGTCTGATATCCCATATGTTTTCTATCAACTAAGTCCACTTGGCTCGAGTTAAGAATAAGTAAATAAGAATAACAGGCAGAATGCTGAGAGATTCATGGCTGGCATTTAGTTTAATTGCGGATCTGCATAGTCTTTGGCAGACTTGATGTAATAAAATATGATGTCATCTAATAACACCATTTTTCTCTTATTTTTCAGCCTTCTCTTTAGTTGTACCACTACTTAGTGCCACATTCCTGTTCCAGCGGCTCCTGAGTATTTTTCTTTCATTTATGTCCTCCTATGTTCTGCTTAGTACAGGGTAATGTGTTTTTTACTTATTATGAGCTATGCTGTCAATTTTAAATGCAACCTTCTAAATAAACTTGGGTGGGTGACATATACCGTCCCAACTGTAGTGTGCAAATTGTGGCTGTCAGAAATTTTTGTTAAAGGTATTATCCAGTGATTTTTTTTTTCTGTTTACATTCTGTCTAAGCTGCAAAAACAAAGATAACAAACCCTAAGGATAGGGCATAAGATGTCTGATCGCGGCACCCCAGACATCCGGTGCACGGAGCGAACTTCGCTCCGTGCCGGATGACTGGCGATGCGGGGCGGAGGCTCCTGACATCACGGTCATGCCCGCTCGTGACATCACGGCCACGCCTCCTCAAGGCAAGTCTATGGGAGGGGGCGTGACATCACGAGCAGGGCGTGGAAGTGCGGTCACGAGCCTCCGCCCCACAGAAGTTGCAGAAGGGAGATCGCTAGGGTTCCCAGCGGCAGGACCCCTGCGATCAGACATCTTTTTCCCTATCCTTTGGATAGGGGATAAGATGTCTGGGGGCAGAGTACCCCTTTAAGTTACCTTCCACCGGTACCTTCGGCCGGTGATACGCTGAGCATCAGTATGATGTAATAGGCCCGGGCACCAGGAAAAAGGCTGGGCCCATTAGATGACACACGCTCAGCGTAACATTGACCAAGGGGGGTACATCACTGTGGTCCTCGATAAGCTCAGCACAGTGTGACGTGTCAGGCCCCAGAATGTGGAAGAAGACTGGGACAAAGGATAGGAGACTGATATCAGGGGAGCCGTGGAAGGTGAGTTAAGCTTGTTATTTTTGTTTCTGCTGCCCGGGCACAATGGAAACATAAAAAATCACTGAATAGCCCCTTGAAGAAAAAAATTATTAAATATTGAACTGTCATCGTGCTTTGTAAATTGATATCTCATTTGTTGTATAGGTCATACGTTTATTGTACTAGTATGTTTTCCTGGAATGTCTTGATCTCCTACCCTCACAAATAGACAGCAAATTTTCCAAGTGCCTTAGAGCCAAGATATGACCTTACAATATTAGGAGGTTATTTTTGGATGACACATTCCCGTTAAAACTAGTTGTAAATGATGTTATATTCACATATTCATGTGTGTTATGCAGTAAAAATGTTTGCAAAGCTGCCTCTCCATTGAAAACATGCTGAATGTACATAGAAGGTTGGCTGACACTTATGTAATCTACATGGCCAGCTTCAGATAAAACTAAAACCATTGCATGTACTGTAATAACTATTTATATTGTTGATGTTTCAGTGATGTTTGCTGTTTGGAGGTTAATGGTCTTATTTACAAAAAGCAACATCAAAAATGTTTCTTTAAATATAAGCTTCTCAGTATGTTTCTATCTTTATTGTTTGTAATCATTTTACTCAAATATAAGTGGCTAAACCTTTTATACCTTCTCTTTTGAACATAGGTATGAAGCCTTTTTCCCCCTGGTGCTGTCATGTTTAATGTTTGTGTGGATATTTATAGAGCAGGAATCTCTAGTAAAGAACGGTCTTTCATTAAAGCAAAAGGTAAGAGTGTTATGTAGAAGTAATAATAATCATTTATATTGCTCTAACATATTTTACACTATTACACAGTGAACATGGAAAAAATATGAGAGAACATTTTATAAACTGTGTTGCACATGCATGCTTAAAATGTTATATCTGATCCAAAGCATAGATTTTATGTGCAGCCAATGAGAAGTCTTTGAGGCATAAGAGGTTCTGATAAGAAAGGACGTGTAATGCTCAGAAGCATTTTTTCCCCTATATTCCTATTTCAGTAAATACTAAAAGAACTTACACAAATAAAAAAAAATAATAGCTAATTAGCAAAAATGTTAAATTGAACAATTATGAATTCAAATAGAGAAAACCGACATGGTCGCACATCCACAATTTGTATTTTGATATACTTGCTTCTCAGCATAAATTCAAAAACTAACAGGCTGTTAGTATACATTTTGATCAAAAAGTACAAGCCCACTCGCCACATTAAGGCCACCTATTTAGAATGGGTCCCTAACGTCCCTAGCATAAAATGGCGTAGCATTGGGTGGTGACCACCACCGCCGCAACATCAGTGCCCACAGGGGGAACAACCCACTGGCAGAGCAGCCCCAATGCCACTCAGACCAGTCCCAGGCCGCGCCTCCCCATAGACATGGTGCCACGGCAGCAACAAACGCCGCACAGCACCACACCAGTGTGAACAAGGTGTAAAAGCTCACTTAGCATGTGCTCCCTGTCAGACTGGGAGGCTGCCAGAAAGGAAGAGGCCCTGTGAAGCTTCCTGCTAATTTATATAGGGCTGGGCTGAGGGGGAGGGGTAGAGTGCAGACCAAGTAAAAACAAAAAAAAAGAGGAGGATAGAAAACACAATTTGAATTCAAATAGAGAAAACAGACATGGTCGCACAACCACAATTAGTTTTTGAAATTATGCTGAGAAGCAAGTAGATCAAAATACAAATTGTGGATGTGCGACCATGTCTGTTTTCTCTATATGAATTCAAACTCAAAAATTATACTATAAAATAGACTTAACATATTACATATAAGTATATATAATGAGACATTCCATTCAAATGACTGTATACTTGATGAATTAATAGGAATTTATCAGATCTACACAAAAGCTCAATCTTTATGGCCGAATGGACAGATATCACTCTGTGTTAAAGCGCCAGCAACCACATGTTGAACAAGCACTTGTTCATTGGCTGATCATTTTATTTTGACCTGTCAAAGAAACATCCTCTATTACTCATCCTCTGTGTAATAGAAGACCTGCAGGGGACGAATGATGGCAGGAAAGGGCCACACCATTGACCCAGTAATTGTTTTGCAGCCCTGCATACACAATTGGTAATCTTTTTAATAGTCTCTGTAAGTCTACAAGATTTACTGTTCATGCAGGTTATCAAATTATGATCTTAAAGCGTACCTGTCAGATCCCACAAAAAAAAAAAATGTTTATGTTACTCAGTACCTAATCCTGACTATATTCATCTAATTTGTATGCCTCTATCACCTATATTTATTATAAAAGGACCTCTTCACCTTAGCTCACAGTGTTGGAAGCGGAAGAGGCGTGTCACTCCCTTGTGATGGAGGGAGGTGACAGGTGCGTCTGCTCATGCAGCCTTGTCCATGAGTCATCTCTTGTCCGTGACTCATGGACAAGCCTGATGCTGCAGCAGGACTGATTAGTCCCAGTAGGTATGGGAACCCCTAGTGGTGGGATTTTCAGGGGCGGTTTTCAAACAATCATATTACAAAAGTTCTTTAAAGAGTACCTCTCATGATCTTGTTAAATTTTATAATCATCCCATTTCACTGCCCCCATCATGATAAACCACCCCCTGCCTTTATTTTTATTATTTGTTAGTTTTCTACCTTGCTATTGCTCTGTTTTTTCTACTCAGTCTCAGTCAGATTCACAGACTGGGAAGAAGCGTTACCCAGCAGGTGTGACATCATATGAAGCCATACAGAGGAGAACTTCCTCCCTCACTCTGCTACACACAGCCCAGAGCAGTTCACTGTGTGAGGTGAGCCCTGATTGGATAAGGCTGCACACACCCCCCTCAGCATTTCCTGCTTCTGCCAGGCCAGTAGGAGTCAAAATTTTGTGCAAAAGATGGGGGAAAATGTGCTCTGGACAAGTAGGGAGACACCTAGTGTCAGCTTTTTAATCTCTTCAAGACGCAGGACGTATGCATACGCCCTGCATCCTGAGTCCTTAAGGATGTAGGGTGTATGGGTACACCCGTGGAAATTCCGGTCCCCGCCGCTAGCCGGTCGAGGACCAGACCGGGATGTCTGCTGAAATCATTGAGCAGGCATCCCGTGACAATTCAGACCGGTGATTTTCTGTGATTCCGGGTCATACGGGTCTCCTGTGACCCGGAAAATAAGGGGGATCGGAGGTGTCCAAGAAACCCGCGGTCCCCCTGAAGGGATAGGAGTGAGATAGCCACTCCTCCTATCCCTGCTATTGGTCAGTCAGAAGCGACCGACCAATAGCAGATCAGGGGCAGAGGGGTTAAAGTTTGGTTCCCCAGTTCTGCCCACCCACAATAATCCGGGCAGAATGGAGGAACTGTAGCATTACCAGCGGTCATGAAGCCAACATAAAGTAGACATATTGACAGATCTTTGGAATAGTGGTTCGTGAAAATGAAAAATTTAATTTTTCATTTGCACAGCTCACTGTTCTAAAGATCTGTCAATCGCCAGTGGGGTGTAAATGATCACTGCACCCCTTATTACATTCTGTGAGGGTGTAGTTTCCAAAATGGGGTCACATGCGGGGGGGGGGGGGGGGAGTCCACTGTTCTGGCACCACGAGGGGCTTTGTAAACACACAAGGCCCCCGACTTCTATTCCAACCAAACTCTCTCTCCAAAAGCTCAATGGTGCTCCTTCTCTTCTGAGCATTGTCGTTCGCCCGCAGTGCACTTGATGTCCGCACATGGGGTATTTCCATACTCAGAATAAAAGGGGTTACAAATTTTGGGGGGCATTCTCTCCTATTTACCCCTTGTAAAATGCATTTTAGTGAGGAAAAAAAGTTTAATTTACACATCCGATTTTAATGAAAAATCATCAAACACCTGTGGGGTGTTGAGGCTGACTGTACCCCTTGTTACGTTCCTTGAGGGGTGTAGTTTCCAAAATAGTATGCCATGTTTTTTTTTTTTTTTTTTTTTTGCTGTTCTGGCACTATAATGGCTTCCTAAATGGGACCATTTCGGAAAAACTCACACTCCATAATCCCATTGTCGCTCATCCCCTTCTGAGTCCTCTAGTGCACCCAGAGAGCACTTGACATACACATATGAGATATTTCCTTACTCAAGAGAAATTGGGTTACACATTTTAGGGTGATTTCTCTCCTTTTACCCTTTGTAAAAATTAAAAAACTGGGTCTACAAGAACATGCGAATGTAAAAAATGAAGATTTTGATTTTTTTCCTTCACTTTTCTGCCATTCCTGTGAAACACCTAAAGGCTTAACACACTTACTGAATGTAATTTTGAATACTTTGAGGGGTGCAGTTTTTATAATGGGGTCATTTATGGGGTATTTCTAATATGAAGGCCCTTCAAATCCACTTCAAACCTGAACTGGTCCCTGAAAAATTCTGATTTAGAAAATTTTGTGAAAAATTGGAAAATTGCTGCTGAACTTTGAAGCCCTCTGGTGCCAACATAAAGTAGACATATTGATATATAATTTATTTGGGATGTCCATTTTCTATTTAAGCAGAGAGTTTAAAATTAAAAAAAAAAAATGCAAAATTTTCAGGTTTTTCATCAAATTTTGGAATTTTTTCACCAAGAAATGATGCAAGTATCGACGAAAATTTAACACTATCATAAAGTAAAATATGTCACGAAAAAACAAATACAGTAAAAGCATCTCAGAGTTATTAATGCTTAAAGTGACAGTGGTCAGATTTGCAAAAAAGGGCTGCATCTTTAAGGTGAAAATGAGCTGCTTCCTTAAGGGGTTAAAACACAAATAAAACATAGAAAACGTCATTTGTTTTTTAAACAAAGTGTATTAGAAAGATTTTGTATTTACCATAAAGAGTACAATAGGAAAAATTTGTTTTAATGACAGTGCCCATTTAATTTTCATCAGTAACAACATATAAAAAGTTTTGGGATCTTACAGTGCCCATTTAATGTTGATCTGAAGTCTCTTTTGCATTTATCATCATCCATGGTGGTGCATTAGCATTAGAGTCGAGCGAACTTACAGTAAATTGGCTCGTAGCGAACCTTGCAGCTCAGCTGTTGATTACTTTAGTCTGCATAAATTAGTTCAACTTTCCAAGGGCTCCAGTTGCCTGGAAAAGGTGGATATAGTCCTAGGAGACCTAAGACTGTCATCCCGGACTTTTCCAGTTAACCAGAACCCTTGGAAAGCTGAACTAACTTACGCAGACTAAAGTAATCAAGGGCCGAGGCACGAGGTTCGCTACGAGCCAATTTACTGTAAGTTCGCTCAACTCTAATTAGCTTGTCACTATATTTACATTTTTTTTACATTTGCAGTTTTTCTAGATGTTTCTGTTAGCTTGTTTTTTCTTGAATAAAAGACATGTACACACTTTGAATTCTTTTTCCATTTTAAATTTTTATGTACCGTATGTTTGTTTTTTTACGGGCCTTAGGTAAAACTTTAAAAGTATAAAGATTTTCCCCTTGCTAAGGCACGTCTACGAAAGAAGTTAACAACTTCACTAGTTTCTCCTTCAAACTGTTCAATATGTTTGTTTACTTCTATGATTATTAGCTTTCTGGTCTTTGATAAAGGTCACTTTATAGGGTGTAGGCTTGCTGAATATCAAATGTTGACTGCATCATCGCATTGTACAAGAAATAGAAATCTGGTAACTGGCTCACATTCTTTACAGCCTCTAGGAATGAAGATGTGCTACTTTTTAGGGGAAGCTTACAGGAAAGATTGTAGTTAGATCAAGTCCGTGATCACACAAAATGTGAGATTCTTTTTTCATTTACACCTGGAAATTAACTGAAAAAATATTTAATGTTTCTTAAATGTGCAGTACTCTTTGGCTTGGATCTTTGTGGAGAAAGATTCATACTGCAGCAGGATAAGTCCCTAAAACAAGTATCAAAGAAGAATAATAGGGCTTACTGTTAGCGTTCCTTCCACTGTTTCCAAGACCTCAGCTGCATAGGACACTTGAAGAGGGAAAAAACAAAGCATTCACTAAAACATCAGGGGCACCTTTTTAGAACATTCTTAAGTAATTGTAGTCCCAATGGGGGAGATGAGATAAATAAAAGCTTATTCTTAGTGTAAATTTAGGCAAGACAGTCTAAAAATGTGCAAGATGTATCACAGTGGTTCAGGTTGAAACGCATGTGCATCTTTAGGCTGTTTAGTCCAAGTTTGCACCATCTAGTAATTGGCTTAGTTTTACAACATTAATGTGTGCCAAAGTTTGGCACATTTTTGTCACAAAGGAACAAAGTTATCTCCTATGTGCAGGATAGACGATAACTTTCTAATCATGGGTAGTCTGACTTCTGAAGTCCCCTGAAATTTCAAAAATAGGCAACTGAGTCTCCTGTTGCAGTCGCACATGCACATTGCTGCTCTGTTCATTTTTCTTATGAAGCTGTGGTGACAGCAGAACAATGTACTTTAGGAGGTATTTGCCCGTAGACATCTTATCCCCTATTTAAAGGATAGGGGATAATATGTCTGATCATGGATCCCAACACTGGGACTCCCCACGATCAGACATCTTATGATATCTAAGGCTGGAATACCCCTTTAAATAGGTCTTTAGTAACTTAAACACTTAAGCAATTTATTCTTGTCATTTATTGCACACCTGACAGTTCTATTTAACCTTATTGGTTTTCCCATGTTCCAGCATGTATATTCCTAAATGAAGCAGCTAGTCAGTCACAAACAACAGGCTGTCCTTTGATGGTCCCACACAAATCCCTGGACAAATACAACTTTTAACTTTATCCTTGTCCTCATGAAGTTAGAGTTGACAACTGCAGCCGAGCTCAGAGCCATAGACTCTGTGTCCAGCTGTTCATTTTTGCAGATCACAGACCACCTAGGCTTTCAGCCTATGTGGGGCATGTCTCCAAGGTAGGCATGAATATACTATAAAACAGAAAGAGGCAGAGCTTCCCATGGGATGGTATTGCTGGATTCTAGGTGTGTTCGTGTAGGAACAAAAACTAGCAAAACTGCTCACCTTTGGTAGTTGGTGTATGAGCCACAACTAATGTGTCCACAGGTATCCAAGGAAGTGGTGCCGCTTTTCCGGGGTCAATGCAATATTTTAGTTTTTCCTTTTCAATATATGAGAAAAGATTTCGAACATTATATTTACTGTCATTTACTTAGCACAAGGCCATAACAAAATTTGAAAAAAATCACAATGCGTTACGAGGCTTACACCTGCCTCTTCCTCAAGTAAAAACAGGCTTACAACAGGCTACCTGTAAGCCTGTTTTTACCTGAGGAAGAGGCATGTGTAAGCCTCAAAACACATTGTCATTTGGCTTTAATAAAGAAGATGATTATTAAAACCAACATCTGAGTGGATTGTGCTATCATTCCGTTTTTTTTCCTGCATCTCTTTCCAAGGTAGGCAGGCACAGTGACATATAGCCATCTGCCTGCACAGCCTGTAGATACACACTATTTTTCAGCCTCTTCAGACTCACCCAGCTTCCTTATTCTTCAAAGAGTTGTACAATGCATTCAGAAAATCTTCAGACCCTTTACATTTTTACAAATTTTGTTATGGCCCTTTAAATTTTTTCTAATTTTGTTATGGCCTTGTGCTAAGTAAATGACAGTAAATATAATGTTCAAAATCTTTTCTCATATATTGAAAAGGAAAAACTAAAATATTGCATTGACATAAGTATTCACACCCTTTACTCAGTACTTAGTTGAAGCACATTTGGCAGGGTTTACAGCCTCCAGATTTTTGGGGTATGATGCCCCAAGGTTTGCTCTGTCAGGTTGGATGGGGACCTTCTGTGGACAGTCATTTTCATTCAGGTCTTAATTGATATGTTGGACCGGGTTCAAATCAGAACTGCAGCTGGGTCACTCATAGAGCTGTCCCTCAGCCACTCCTGTGATGTCTTGGTTGTGTGCTTAGGGTCACTGTCTTCTTGGAAGGTGAACCTGTGGCCCAGTTTAAGGTCCAAAGCAGTCTGGATAGGGGTTTCATTAAAATATGCCTGTTCCTTGCTCCATTCAGTTTTCTCTCATGCCTATCTAATCTCTCTGTCCCAGCTGCTCAAAAAACATCCTCACTGCATGATGCTGCCCCACCATGCTTGACTGTAGGGATGGTATAGGGACAGTACAATTTCTACTGTGCACAGAGTCATTTATAGAATGCAAACCATACTTTCAGACCAAAACTTGTTTTTTGCTCTGATGTACAGTGATCCCCTGTCCTACAATGGCCCCTCAGAGGCCATCGCATGTTGAAGGCAGCATCAACATACGATACTTTTGTATGTCGGGGCCATCGCATAAACGGCTTTCCGGCAGCGCAGACTGCTTCAGCTGCTGCTGTATAGCCGTTTAATGTGCTCCGATGAGTGTCACTCACCTGTCCCCACTGCTCCAGAATGTCCTCTTCAGGCTCCGCCATCGCTCTCCTTCGTTGTCAACACGTTGCTGTGCACGCCGTCCCGTCATCCAATAGGAGCGGCGTGTGCAGTGAGGTGATGACTGTGATGGAGAGCCACGATCCAGGGCAGCGGTGACGGTCGGGAGCGGTGGGGTCACCCCGGGGACATGATGATGGCGATGGGGAGCCACGATCCAGGGCAGCGGTGACAGTCCGGAGCAGCGGGGACACGTGAGTATAACATTCTATAGTACTATTGCAGGGATCCCTCAACATACGATGGATTCGGAACGATGGTTCATTTGGAACGATTTACCATCGTATGTTGAGGGATCACTGTATATTGTCAGCTGTGAAACCTTGTATAGATAGGGCTGTGTCTTTCCAAATCCTATCCAAGTTTCTTAAAGGGGTTTTCCAGGCCAAAACTTTTTTATATATATCAACTGGCTCCGGAAAGTTAAACAGATTTGTAAATGACTTTGATTAAAAAATCTTAATCCTTCCAATAGTTATTAGCTTCTGAAGTTGAGTTCTTGTTTTCTAACTGCTCTCTGATGACTCACGTCCCGGGAGCTGTGCAGTTCCTATGGGGATATTCTCCCATCATGCACAGCTTCCGGGACGTGACATCATCATTGAGCAGTTAGACAGAAAACTTCAGAAGCTAATAACTATTGGAAGGATTAGGATTTTTTAATAGAAGTAATTTACAAATCTGTTTAACTTTCCGAAGCCAGTTGATATATAAAAAAAAGTTTTTGCCTGGAATACCCCTTTAACCTCCTGAGCGGTATTCCCGAGCGTGACTCGGGGTTAATTTTCCCAGCCAGGATCGGTAACCCCGAGTCACGCTCGGGGTAGAATTGCAGAGTTCCCGGCCGGGCTGCACGATATATCGCAAAAGCAATGCGATATAGCGATGTGGCCCCCCGGGAAAACATGCAATTATCTGCTCTGGTCGGCTCCCGTTGCGGGGGCCGGCCAGAGCAGGTAAAGAAAAATACTAAAAGTCAGTGTTTCCCTACCAGGGGGCCTCCAGCTGTTCCAAAACTACAACTCTCAGCATGCCCGAACAGCCAAAGGCTGTCCGGGCATGCTGGGAGTAGTAGTTTCACAACAGCTGGAGGCCCCCTGGTAGAAAAACACTGAGCTAAGTGTAAAGGGAAGAAGTAGCAAAATAAAAAAAAAACTTTGCTCACCTAGTCCCGGTCCCTGCAGATGCCGTTCCCCTCCGTGCGGTCCGGGGTGTCCTCTCTTCACTATTCATCTTCTAGGACCTTTCACTTTTCAGCCAATCACAGGCCGCAGTGGTGTAAAGCCTGTGATTGGCTGAAGGGGAAAGGGCTTGTTCTGCAGGAAATACACTAGGTTTGAAATCTGCCCGGCAAACCTAGTGTATTTGCTGCAGGACAAGAAGGTGACAGAGGGGGGGGGGGGGGGGGGATGAATGTGACAGAGGGGGGGATGTGACAGGGGGGGAATGTGACAGGGGGGGAATGTGACAGGGGGGAATGTGACAGGGGGGAATGTGACTGGGGGGGGGATGTGACTGGGGGGGAATGTGACTGGGGGGAATGTGACGGGGGGGAATGTGACGGGGGGGAATGTGACTGGGGGGGAATATGACTGGGGGGGGAATGTGACAATGGGGGGAATGTGACTGGGGGGGATGTGACAGGGGGGGAGGGGAATGTGACATGAAGGGGGGATGTGATGGGGGGAGGGGAATGTGACATGAAGGGGGAATGTGACATGAAGGGGGGATGTGACAGGGGGGGAGGGAAATGTGACATGAAGGGGGGATGTGACAAGGGGGGGGATGTGACAGGGGGAGGGGAATGTAACATGAAGGGGGAGAATGTGACAAGGGGGGGAATGTGACAAGGGGGGGGGAAGAATGTGACAAGGAGGGGGGAGAATGTGACAAGGAGGGGGGAGAATGTGACGGGGGATGTGACAAGGGAGAGGGGAATGTGACGGGGGAGATGTGAAATGGGCGGAGGGAGATGTGAAATTGAGTTAAAAAAAATTGTACCGCTTTTGGTACACATTTCCAGACAGAATCATACCGCCAGGGAGGTTAATTTACCACGGGTGACTCCAGTCAAGGTGTAGAAACATCTCAGAGATGATCAAGAGAAATGGGAGGGCCCCAGAGCTAAATGTAAAAGTGTAATAGCAAAGGGTCAGAATACTTATGTGAAACTTTAGTTTTTCTTTTTTAATGATTTTGCAAAAAAATAAAAAAAAACTCTTTTTGCTTTGTCATTATGGGATATTGACTCTGTTATCATGGGGGTTGGTACTTTTTTTTATATTATAACACAGGGTCTAAACATAGCAGAATGTTACAAAAGTGAATGGGCTTGAAGATTTTCTGAATCCATTGTAGCCAAGTCAGTAAATAAAGGAGCTGAGATTAAGAACTACTACTATTACTCATCCGTCATAAAAAGCACCCAGAGCTGGTAAAGGTGAATGCTAGCAGGGTCAGTAGGTGGGTGGGGGGTACATGTGGCAGAAGACATAATATTAATAAAACAATAGAAAAGGTTGGCAGGATGAAAGGGGTGACGTCTTGAAGACTTTTAGCAGGAGAGAGTGAGCACTTTGTTTGAGAGCACTGTTACTTTCTGAGGCACTTATGGAACATAAAGGGGTACAGAATGGGGGTCACTGATTTGGCATAATTTTCAGAAGAGCACTATTAATGTGAACAGCAGAGCTGCGCAAAATTCATCATCCTGCTGCACCTTATTGATGAATTAGATGCAGGCTAGTCAAACAAACCACCCAAATAAAAATAGGAAAATAGCTCTACTGTAGACATTCTTTGATAAATCTGGGCCTATGAACGCAGTCTGATACCAATATTTTGTGGACACTATTTTTGGTTGAGGACGTTATATGTTGGGCACAATTATGTTTAATTGACCCTTTTGGGGGCACTAATACCATGCTAAGAATACCATACCAAGCTATTATTATGGATGATTTCAGATGGATTTAACCTCCCAAAAATCTCACAAAATGCTATGTAAATGCTTAAACACTATGTAGATCCCATACATGCATTGGTAGTAGAATATGCGGACTATTCCCTGTGTAGGTTTAGATAAATATTATAGGTTGTTACCCAATAGTAATTTTTTTTTTTTTTTGTTGAAAGGGTTGTCTGGTTGGTGACACTGCTTTTCCCAGAGCTGCAGATAGTAGTAACTACAGGGGAGGTAATTGACATTGCTGCTTGCCAATTACTGTCTGAGGCGGGACACCGTTGTGACCAGTGATTGACTGAGCAGCATTGTGAAATTACGTCTGCGGCTCCGGGAAAGCGAAGTTCAGTGGAGATGGAGTGTGGATCAGGCAGCGTAATTCCCACTGCAAGGGAAGTGAGCATAGACTTTTTATATGTTCACACACAGCCTGGGCACATTTATACTCCGGTGGAAAACTATTTTTTTTTAAATCAACTGGTGCCAGAAAGTTAAAAAGATTTGAAAATTACTTAAAATTACTATTTAAAAATCGTAATCCTTCCAGTACTTATCAGCTGCTGTATGCTCCAGAGGAAGTTCTTTTATTTTTGAATTTTTTTTAGTCTGACCACAGTGCTCCCTGCTGCCACTTATGTCCATGTCAGGAACTGTCCAGAGCAGGAACAAATCCCCATAGCAAACATATCCTGCTCTGGACAGTTCCTGACATGGACAGAGGTGTCAGCAGAGAGCACTGTGGTCAGACAGAAAAAAAATTCAAAAAGAAAAGAACTTCCTCTGTAGTATACAGTAGCTGATAAGTACTGGAATGATTAAGATTTTTAAATAAAAGTAATTTACAAATCTGTTTATCTTTCTGGCACCAGTTAATAAAAAAAAAAAAACGTTTTCCCACTGGAGTACCCCTTTAAAAATATGCAACTATTTTTACTCATTCCTATTTTCTTTAAAGGAGTTGTTCGGTGAGTGCTGTACTCGGATTTCTTTGGTGCTCCCATAGAAATGAATGAACATTTGCACTAGCTCCTCTCTGGGGTCCTGTTGTAGAGGTCACAATGGTCCTGGCAGTCAGACCCCCTGCAATCAGCTACTTATCCCCCATTCTGTTTTCACCTGACAACCCCTTTAAAAATACAATTTTACTGGACCACCCACTTAAAAATATGCAAATATTTTATTCATCTCGATTTTACTTTAAAAACCATGATTTTCATATAATTTTACCAAGCTGCCTCTAGTTTTCTTCACAACAATCCTGCCCGTACAGCTATCATTTGCTTCCTCATTTAATTGTACTTTAGAAAAAGCAATATTAGAGAATGTCAGTGATGACGCATTTGGTTGCTCATTCCTAAATCAATGCACCTGTTTGAGAGCTTGGTACTTGTTATATTGACTGCTCTTTTTCTTTTTTTTAAAGTAAATGTAAAAGGATTTTCAAACTGTATATAAACTTAAGGCACATTGTCAAAATAGAATTTGCATCTCTCCTGAGGCAGCTGTGTATTTTCCATCCCTTTGCATTTTTCTGAACATATATTACTTTTTCCCGATTGCTGTCTTAGTGGGCAGGGTCCTCATGGTGTGATGCTTGCCCTTACTATTTGGGATTTTAGAGCCTCCGGAAACTTCATCAGTGTTGTGCACACCATTCTGAATAAATAAGATGTCTTCCGACTTTTGCTTCTTCTCTAATCTCACAGCATGCAGAGATAAACTGTAGCGGCATCTTCCGCCTGCTTCTCCTTCATTATTACTGCCTTACTGCAGACAGAGTTTTGTTGGACTAGAGGATTTCTAATCATTGACAGTGAGCCCAGAGGCTTCTGGAATTTGAGAAAGGTGCCATATTGCCTGAATGAACGCAACTACAAAGTTTCAAATTACAAAGATACACTTTTTCTAATGCAGCAATAAGAAAATACGTCTAATATAAAACTAGGACAAATATGTACATGGTAATTATATCTGTAACAGACAATTGTTGTAGTAGTAGTCCCCTTTGAAGTAGTAGTTCCTGTTTAACTCAGTAACCTGCAACATTATGCTACAGTCCAACAAAATCTGTACTGTCCCATTATAGTACACATACATCTTACTTTTTTTTACATTAAGTTAGAAGTTTTTCAACAAATGTTTCACAGTAACGTCAGGACACCTTCTAGCTACTATACTTTCTCAATCAGCTCCATTGGGGGACACAGACCGTGGGGTATATGCTGCTGTCACTAGGAGGCTTGACACTATGGTAATAAGAAAGTCGTCCCCTCCCAGCAGGGTATACCCGCCTACAGGCACCTGAGCTAACCAGTTTTAGCTTAGTGTCTGTAGGAGGCAGACGCTGGTCTGGAGTTCTCCAGACCTGGTTGCTTATTTTCTTAGTTAGGGAAGTTAAGTTAGAATTTCTCTCCCTTTCTTTTTTAGGTGGGGTCTCAGGAACCCAGTGTTCACCTTTTCCCCATTTGCAAACAAGGGGCACAGACATCGAGTCATGTACTGTCAACCCCTTCTCGCCACCTGGGGTTGTACTTCATCGGTCCAGGCCCCCCTAACTTCCTGCTCGTCTCGCTGTCTCAACCCGACATGATGCAGGTGACTAAATGCTGACTGAAGACTTCATTAGGTAAGTTTCTGCAGACAAGGTGAGTATTCTCTCCCTTTTTTCTTACAGGTTTCCCAGATTCTGCACCTCTGGAGTCCCCCTAATTGGAGCCCACTCCTTTATTGCACTTGGGTACTGCCTGCTCGGCTATCCTGACATTGGATGCGCGCATGGCGGGCCCTGTTTCAGCCAATTAGAGGTAACCTGTCTCTGTATGGCCCCTTTTGTTTCATTGGCCAGTTTCTCCTCTCCCTCACGGCTATCCTCTCTGCAGCAGACCGGTGTTCACCTCACAGCTGTTGCTTCTATGCCGGGGGACACAGACGACGGGTGAGACTGTTCCAACTTATTTTTCTGCATAATTATGTACGAACCCAGAACTGTTCCTCCCTCTAGTCAGGTGCTAGGGGCTTTTGGTTACCTGTTATACCTGTATGGGTTGCAAATCTAAAATGCCAGGTTCAGCTGAACCTACTTGTCCTGCCTGCACCACTGCACCCCCTGACCCTCCTGGTATAGCTACTCAGGACCCTCTACCAAACCCCGTGGGCTCTGCTCCCCCTCTGGAATGGGTGTCTTCCCTCTCCCAGTCTATTTCTGACTTGGCACGCGTCTTCCGCTCTGTGGTGACTGCTTAGGTCCTCCTTTCGCCAACCCTCTAGGGAGACTCGCTCACCCTCTCCACATTTTAGGCACTCTCGCAAGCATCATAGAGGTCAGTCCTCCAACTCATCACCAGAGTCTGCTAGCAGGCACCGGCGCTCTCCTCACAGATATCGCCCCTCTGCTCCTGCTCTCCGTCAGCGCCCCCCTTCCAGGGGCCATTCTCCTGGTCGTGAAGTAAAAATGAACAAAAAAAGGTGCGCTCCTAGTGAAATATTGCGGGGTAAATCAGTAAGATGAATATAAATAATGCACCTTACCATGTGGTGTTGCACTGAGAGTGCAACACCTTCGATGACATATAGACTCTATGAGCCAATGAAGGTGGCAGCCTCCGCGTCCCTTTTCCCGTTACTCTGCGGTACGGTAAGAAAATGAGGAAAGGATAAAAGATATGGAACCTCCGGACGGCGCCTTCCTTGGGAATTGAACAAACTTGCCAGAGCGTTAAAAAGGCAAATTTTTATTAGTAAAATGGTGCACCATTTTCCGAATAAAAATTTGCCTTTTTAACGCTCTGGCAAGTTTGTTCAATTCCCAAGGAAGGCGCCGTCCGGAGGTTCCATATCTTTTATCCTTTCCTCATTCTTCTGGTCGTAGCTCTCTGTCCCCAGATCTGAGTAACAGGTCAGTTTCACCTTCATCCAAGGCTGCCTCCACCCGCTCCCTCTCTCCTCAGGACCTGGAAGATGAGGCTTCAGGTTCTGCCTCTGACTCAGAGGACCGAACTGATACGGATGGCATGGTGGACATCCGGGACACCTTTCACCTACAGGACCCAGGAACTTCGGACGCAGTTGCAGAAGTTTCCTTTCATCGCTCTTTTCCCACACCTAAGGCTTTTAGCTCTCATGCTTAATTTGACACATTGCTGGAGAATGCCTGGAAACATCCTGCCAAGCGTTTCCATGGCACTAAGAAGATTCAGGCTCAGTTCCCCTTTGCCAAGGACCTCGTTGCAAAATGGACATCTCCACCTACTGTGGATCCACTTGTCTCCCGCCTGTCAAAGGCAACTACTCTGCCCCTGGCAGACGCGGCTTCTTTCAAAGACCCGGCAGATTGAAAATCTGGCAAAATTCGCCTTTGAAGCAGGATCTTCCTTACTCCCGGCCTTTGCTTCTGCCTGGATGTCGAAGGCCCTTTCAATCTGGGCTTCTCAACTCCGCAAAGACATTCTATCTGGGTCTCCTGCTGAGGACGTGGCGGAATTGGCCCTCCAGCTCTCTAATGCTGGAGACTATTTGTGCTCTGCTTCCATGCAGTCCGCCCGTTGCACGGCCTTCGCCACAGGTAATCTAGTAGCTCTTCGTCGTTCCATGTTGCTCAAGGCATGGGACAGAACTTCCTTTTAGGGGTTCTAGACTGTTTGGTAAGCCCCTGGATGAGATTATCTCCAAGGCGACGGGAGGCAAGAGTTCCTTATTGCCTCAGAATAAATCTCGCACCACTAGCTTCCATCGAAAGCCGACCTCCTTTTGGTCCTTTCGTACACATGCCTCCAATAAAGGTTCCAAACAGGCGTCCTCACAGGACTCCTTCCTTCAAGGCCCGTCCCTCCTGGAAATCGTATAACCGTTCCGGCCGTTTCATGGCCGAAGCAGGCATCCGTAAACCCACCTCCGCCTGAAAGAACGCACACACTGGTGGATTGTTCTCGGGTGGGAGGGCGCCTGTTTCTCTTCTGGGACGTCTGGACTGTTCAGGTGCAGGACTCCTGGGTCAGAGATCTCGTTTCCAACGGCTACCAGATCGAGTTTGCGTCCTTTCCAAAGAATCGCTTTTTTCGTTGCCGCCCCGGTCCCCCCTGATGACACGGGCCTTTCGGGGCGCGCTTCAGTCCCTTTTTGTTCAGGGAGTGATTATCCCAGTTCCTTCCCAGGAGTATTTTCAGGTTTTTATTCCAACCTGTTCGTGGTCCCCAAAAAAGGGGGTTTATGTTCCATGGAACAAGGGGAGTTTCTTTCCTCTGTGGACATCCGAGATGCCTACCTTTTTCCAACACAAGCGATATCTTCGCTTCGCGGTTCCAGAAGGTCATTTTCAGTTTGTGGCCCTTCCCATCGTTCTAGCCACTGCTCCGAGGGTCTTCACCAAGGTTCTGGCAGAAGTGATCGCCCTCTTGTGATCACGGGGGGTATCAGTGATCCCCTACCTGGACGACCTCTTGGTCAAGGCTCCCACCAGGGCCCAGAATCAAGAGAGTCTCCGTCTCACCCTTCAGTCCTTGTCCCAGTTTGGTTGGTTGATCAATCAGGACAAGTCCAACCTGACTTCCACCCAGTCTCTAGTCTTCCTGGATCTCCAGTTCGACAAGGCATCCGCCCGGATTCGGCTTCCGCCAGAAAAATGGCTGGCTCTTCTGACGGGAGTTCGGACTCTCAGGAACCCTTTTCCAGTCTCCATTCAATTCTGCATGGAGGTCCTGGGCCGGATGGTGGCGGCCATGGAAGCCGTTCCTTTTGCCCAGTTCCATAATCATCCTCTTCAACTGTATCTCCTGTCCCGGTGGCACAGGTTTCCACTGTCCCTCGATCGCAGGATCATTCTTCCACCCAAGTCTCGCCAGTCCCTTCTCTGGTGGCTTCAAACCCCTCTTCTTTGTTTGGGGCGGTCCTTTCTGCCACTTCACTGGCAAGTCGTGATGACGGATGCCAGTCTCAGCGGTTGGGGAGGAGTTCTCAGGGCCCGGACAGTCGAGGGCCTCTGGTCCTCACGAGAAGCCCTTCTCCCCATCAACAACTTGGAATTAAGGGCAATCTATCTTTGTCTATGCCATTGGGAGCGCCTTCTTCAGGGCTTTCCTGTTCGTGTCCAGTCGGACAACTTCACGGCAGTGGCATATATCAAGGGAGGCCCGCGCAGCTCTGCGGCGATGGCTGAGATCTCAAAGATTCTTCTTTGGGCAGAACTCAGAGTTCTGTCCATCTCGGCGATTCACATACCGGGAGTAGACAATTGGGAAGCAGACTTTCTCAGTCGATCCTCGGCTGACCCCGGCGAGGTATTCGCGATCATCTGCAACCTCTGGGGCACTCTGGACGTAGACCTGTTCGCGTCTCGCCACAACCAGAAAGTTCCTTGCTTTGTGGCGAAGTCCCGGGTTCCCCTGGCCCTAGCCACGGACGCCCTAGTGGTCCACTGGTCCAACTTCGTCCTCCCCTATCTCTTCCCTCCTCTTCCCCTTCTTCCCAGGGTACTGAGGAAACTCAAAGTAGAAGGCGTTCCTGCCATTCTCGTGGCCCTGGACTGGCCCAGACGGGCGTGATACGCGGATGTGGTTTGTCTAGTGGACGACGTTCCACTGCGCCTCCCTCTCCATCCGGACCTTCTTTCTCAGGGTCCTCTTTGCCACCCCAATTTACAGTCACTGCATTTGACGGCTTGGCAGTTGAGACCGCGGCTTTAAGAGCCAGAGGATTCTCTGCCCAAGTTGTTCGCACTATGATCAGGGCCTCTTCTGTGAAGATTTACTACCGTATTTGGCAGTCTTATTTTGGTTGGTGTGAATCTCACTCCTTTTCTCCAGTCACGTTTTCTCTCCCGTGACTTCTTTCCTTTTTACAGTCGGGGTTGGAACAACATTTGACCCTTAGTTCCCTTAAAGGACAAGTTTCGGCTCTTTCCGTTCTTTTTCAATGTCCTCTGGCATCTGATCCTCATATCCGGACCCTCCTCCAGGGGGTAGCTCACGCGGCTCCGCCTTACAGATCACCCACTCCTCCTTTGGATCTGAACTTGGTTCTTGGTGCCCTACAGGGCGCACCTTTTGAACCTATCAGGGACATTCCCCTTTGTCTCCTTTCCTGGAAAGTGGCCTTCCTTATTGCGGTCACTTCCATTAGGAGGGTTTCGGAGCTGGTGGCCCTCTTCTGCCGTTCTCCCTACCTGATCATCCACCAGGACAAAGTTGTTTTTCGTCCGGTGCCGTCCTTTTTGCCTAAGGTTGTTTCTGCCTTTCATCTCAAAGAGGACATTGTCCTCCCTCCCTTTTGTCTGGCTTCATCTCATCCTATAGAACTCTTGCTCCACAAGCTGGATGTGGTTTGGGCTGTATGGACCTACCTCTCAGTTACTTCCTCTTATCGGCAGAGTGACTCCTTCATTCTTACAGAGGACTACCTGCTTCGAAGGACACCATTTCTTGGAGGATCCGATCTATTTCAGAAGCTTACCGCTGCAAGGGGAAGACCCCACCCTTCAGGGTCTCGGCTCATTTCACTCGCTCTGTTGGTGCCTCCTGGGCTCTCCGTAACAAAGCTTCGGCCTTGCATGTTTGTAAGGCGGCCACCTGGTCATCTTTGCATACATTTACAAAATTCTACCAGGTTCATACCTTTGCATCTACCTTTGCATCTGCTGATGCTAGTCTGGGTCACAAGGTGTTGCAGGCGGCGGTGGTCCAGCCTTCCACCTGACCGGGTCTCTTTGCCCACCCTAGGGACTGCTTTGGTACGTCCCACGGTCCGTGTCCCCGAATTGAGAAAAGGAGATTTTTATGCTTACCGTAAAATCTCTTTCTCGGAGGATCCATTGGGGGACACAGCACCCACCCTTTTCTTCTGGGGATTCCTGTATGTTTGGTTACCTGTCCGACTGTGTTTTCAGTAAATTTTTTTGGTCTCCTCGGACAGTTTTTTGGTCTTCTTCTGACCTGTCGGTTCTCTCCTACTACTCTGGGACTAAAACTGGTTAGCTCAGGTGCCTTTAGGTGGGTATACCCTGCTGGGAGGGGCTGACTTTCTGATTACCTAGTGTCAAGCCCCCAGCAGCATATACCCCACGGTCTGTGTCCCCCAATGGATCCTCCAAGAAAGAGGTTTTACTGTAAGCATAAATATCTCCTTTTTTGCTTTGTTTTGCTCCCCACAGCGACAGGATCGCATGGATACAGTTTCATTATTACTATGAACCCCAGCGCATAGAGCTCAAATACAATTGATGAACTTGTACATTAAAGTTGATTTTATACAGTACTGCAATGATTCTCCATTAAGTGATCAACAGTTACGTGTTAAACCTTTTACTGTTTTATTAGTGTTTTATTACTGTTCATAGCGTGTATTTTATTACTTTTTACTTGCACATTTATTGTGAATTTTTGCGCTTGGGTCCAGCCTACTCCCTACATTGTGCATGTTTAATAAATTGCAATTTATGTCGCTCATGTTGCAAGAGCATTTGTTATACCACTATTGCCTTATTTCCTTTTGCCTTTTTCCCTTCTTATTTTTCTTTCTTTATACTCTCTGACTTTTTTCATTTTTCATTTGCCTTCTGCTTTTCTCACAGCCTTTTCTTACCCTCTACATCACTAGCATTATCCATATTACCATTAGGGACATATTGCAATATCCATTCACTACCTACTGAGCCACACTTAATATGCATTAAGACCTTGAGAACCAGTAATCTTGTATATTCTCTTGTTTTCTAATATATATATATATATATATATATATATAGAGATATATACACACACACACATATATATATATATATATATATATATATATATATATACTGGGATGTGGAATTCCTATCACCCGACGCCCGGGACATGCAGTTCCGGGCGCCGGGCAGGTGAATTTTTCTGGCCTTTCCTTTAGCCCTTCGGACAAGCAGTGCCGGACCTGTCAAGCGCGGCGGCGCTAAGCAGTCTGTATGGCGCGTGCTCCCGACTCCTGCCCGCTCCGTACTTTGCAGCCCCCAGCTGTTCTCAGTAGCTGGGGTTGCCGCTAATAGCCAGCATGCGGCGATCGTGGTGGCTGGCTGTTAACCCTTTAGATTGCCGCTGTCAAAGCTGATCGTGGGTGGGAGATCCACTATAGAGGTAACCGGAGGGCTTACCTCTGCTTACCTGGTGTCTGTGGCTCTGTTCTTGATAGAGCCTGGCTGGATTAGGCTCTATCAATGGATCGCAGAGCACACAGATCAATGGAGTTCAATGGAACTCTATTGATCTGTTTGAGGAATCTAATGATTCCTCCTAAAAGTTTAATAAAGTGTAAAACAAAAAAAAGTTTTAATAAAAGTTTAAAAGACACACATTAACCACTTCCATGTTAAAAGTTCAAATCACCCCCTTTTCCTATATAAAAACATGTAAACATAATAAAAATAAACATATTTAGTATCGCTGCTTGCCTATATGTACGAACTATGAAAATATAACATTATGTATCCCGTACTGCATATGACGTAAATGTAAAAAAAAAAAAAAAAAAACACAGAATTGCAATTTTTGTAATATCCCATAAAAAAAAGTTAAAAAGCGATTAAAAATTCAGATCAATACCAAAATTGTAACGATACAAAAAACAGATTATGGCGCAAAAAAATTGCCCTCATACAGCCTGGTATGCATAAATAAAAATAAAAAAAGCTACAGGGGTCAAAAAATGGCAATTAAAAAAATTCAAAAAAGTTCAGATTTTTTTTTTTTTATTAGTAAAACATGACGGAAACTATGCAAATCTGGTATTGCTGTAATCAGGCGACCTAAAGTGTCAAAATAACATGTTAGCTCAACCACAAGGTAAATAGTGTAGAAAAGAAAACCACCAAATCTGCAAAATTATCTTTTACTATTTCAATTTTACTTCACCTATTATATACACCGTATATACTCGAGTATAAGCCGAGTTTTTCAGCACTATTTTTTGTGCTGAAAACACCCCCCTCGGCTTATACTCGAGTGAACTCCCCCACCCGCAGTGGTCTTCAACCTGCGGACCTCCAGAGGTTTCAAAACTACAACTCTCAGCAAGCCCGGGCAGCCATCGGCTGTCCGGGCTTGCTGGGAGTTGTAGTTTTGAAACCTCCGGAGGTCCGCAGGTTGAAGACCACTGCAGCCTTCGACATCATCCAGCCCCCTCTCACCCCCCTTTAGTTCTGAGTACTCACCTCCGCTCGGCGCTGGTCCCGTCCTGCAGGGCTGTCCGGAGAGGAGGTGGTCCGGTGGGATAGTGGTTCTGGGCTGCTATCTTCACCGGGGAGGCCTCTTCTAAGCGCTTCTTGCCCGGCCCCAGAATAGTCACGTTGCCTTGACAACGACGCAGAGGTGCGTTCATTGCCAACGTACTTCTGCGTCATTGTCAAGGCAACGCCTCTATTCCGGGCCGGAAGCGCGGAGAAGAGGCGCCCCCGGTGAAGATAGCAGCCCGGAACCACTATCCCACCGGACCACCTCCTCTCCGGACAGCCCTGCAGGACCGGACCAGCGCCGAGCGGAGGTGAGTACTCAGAACTAAAGGGGGTGAGAGGGGGCTGGATGATGTCGAAGGACGCAGTGGTCTTCAACCTGCGGACCTCCGGAGGTTTCAAAACTACAACTCCCAGCAAGCCCGGGCAGCCATTGCTGGGAGTTGTAGTTTTGAAACCTCTGGAGGTCCGCAGGTTGAAGACCACTGAGGGCGAATGATGAGAAGAGGATGATGAAGGGGGGGGGGGTGTGGGATGATAAGAGGATGATGAAGGGGGGGGTGGGATGAGGAAGGGGGGATGTGTGGGATGATGACAAGGGGATGATGAAGGGGGGATGTGTGGGATGATGACAAGGGGATGATGAAGGGGGGATGTGTGGGATGATGACAAGGAGATGATGAAGGGGGGATGTGCGGGATTATAAGGGGATGATGAAGGGGGGATGTGTGGGATGATGACAAGGGGATGATGAAGGGGGGATGTGTGGGATGATAAGGGGATGATGAAGGGGGGATGTGTGGGATGATGAAAAGGGGATGATGATGAGGATGTTAATGACGGGTCTGGATGATGACAGGGGGGGGGATGATGTATTTCCCACCCTAGGCTTATACTCGAGTCAATAACTTTTCCTGGGATTTTGGGTTGAAATTAGGGGTCTCGGCTTATACTCGGGTCGTCGGCTTATACTCGAGTATATACGGTGTGTATATATATATATATATATATATATATATATATATATATATATTTATTTTTATTTTTTTTTCGTTCTGAGAATATGTTATTGAAAAATTAAAAGGTATCATTATAGTAGGTAGTTATGGCTATTATAGGACGAGGAGGAAAAAATGAGAGCGTAAAAGCGAAAATTGGTCCGGACAAGTGGATCGTCATGAAGGACAAGTAGATTTTGCTCCGTTTTTGTTCTGTGGACAAGTAATTTTTTTTATTTCCACACCCCTGTATGTGTGTGTGTGTATATATATATATATATATATGTGTTCATTCATTCATATTTTGTTGTTTGGAGTAGCCGTATTAGTCCAGTATTTAGTCCAGATGCAAAATCATAGGACGTTGCAGAATCTTGTAATACCTTTCTTTACTGGACAAACAGTATTTTGTGAAGACAAGCTTTCGGAAATCCCCCCCTTTATCAAGTCAAAAGCATTTTTGAGCTCATAGGTTGAAAACACACAGAATATAACTTACAAATATGCAGATGTAACCAATGTGCTCAGAAATGCTTTTAACTTGGTAAAAGGTATTACAGGATTCTGCACCATTCTATGATTTTGCCTCTCTCTTTCCCTCTTTTTTTATATAATAAATAAGTTGCATTGTAGACAACGGAAAACAGAAGACAAGTATGGCCTTTAGTGGCTTGGTACATTGTAATGTAGTTAAATGTAAATGTAGCTCATTTGAGGCCTGTCCATGAGCAGATACAGAATGCTTGTAAAATAAAATTGAGCTGGCATAGATATGATTCCTACAATGTTTTTATACGTATTCTGGCAGGCATGTGTACATTGTGTATTCAAAGGACTGAATTATCCAATTGTGTCTCATCATGGGTGGTAAAGTTTATATGCGAGGACTAGTGTGCTTTTATGACAGTTCAAGCTATAGAAATGCTTATATCTTTCTGATTGCTCTAACCACATTGAGATAGTTTTCAGCATAAATGTAGTAGAAGAGCCATTACCGTACATTCTGTATCTGTTTACATTGTTTGCCATGTTTAAAAACAAGCCCCTGATGAAATGCCAAAATTCCAGTAAGTCTACAACATTATAATGTTGTGCGATGCTCTGTTCAATTTACAATTGCCTTAAAATGCCTTTAAAGGGGTACTCCTGTGGAAAACTATTTTTTTAAATCAACTGGTGCTAGAAAGTTACAGATTTGTAAATTACTTCTATAAAAAAAATCTTAATCCTTCCAGTGCTTTTTAGGGTCTGTATGCTACAGAGGAAACTGTTTTATTTTTGGAACACAGAGCTCTCATGCTGACATCATGACCACAGTGATCTCTGCTGACATCTCTGTCCATTTTAGGAATTGTCCAGAGCAGCATATGTTTGCTATGGGGATTTTCTCCTACTCTGGACAGTTCCTAAAATGGACAGAGATGTCAGCAGAGAGAACTGGGATCATGATGTGAGCAGAGAGCTCTGTGTTCCAAAAAGAAAACCATTTCCTCTGTAGTATTCAGCAACTAATAAGTACTGGAAGGATTAAGATTTTTTTAATAGAAGTCATTTACAAATCTGTTTAACTTTCTGGCACCAGTTAATTAAAAAAAAAAGTTTTCCATGGGAGTACCCCTTTAAAGGGGTTTATCCAGGAATAGAAATACAGAACTACTTTCTTTCAAAAACCACTCCAGGTTGGGTGTGGTTCTACAGCTCAGTGCCATTTAAAGGGGTACTCTGGTATTTTTTTTTTATCAACTGATGCCAGAAAGTTAAACAGACTTGTAAATTACTTCTATAAATAAAATCTTAATCCTTCCAGTACTGATTAGTGGCTGTGTACTACAGATTAAATTCTTTTCTTTTTGGATTTCTTTTCTGTCATGACCACAGTGCTCTCTGCTGTCACTTCTGTTCATGTCAGGAACTGTCTTGAGCAGGAGAATATTCCCATAGCAAACATATGCTTCTCTGGACCATTCCAAAAATGGACAGAGGTGTCAGCAGAGAGCACTGTGGTTGTGACAGAAAGGAAATCCCAAAAGAAAATAATTTCCTCTGCATTATACAGCAGCTGATAAGTAATGGAAGGATTAAGAATTTTTAATAGAAATAATTAGAGATGAGCAAATTTACAGTAATTCAAATTGTCACAACCTTCTCGGCTTGGCAGTTGCTGACTTTAGCCTGCATAAATTATTTCAGCTTTCAGGTGCTCCGGTGGGATGGAAAAGGTGGAGTCCTAAAAGAGAGTCTTTTAGGACTGTATCCACCTTTTCCAGCCCATCAGAGCACCTGAAAGCTGAACTAATTTAAGCAGGCTAAAGTCAGCAAACGCCGAGCCGCGATGTTCCTGGCGAATCGAATCACTGTAAATTCGCTCATCTCTAGAAGTAATTTACAAATATGTTCAACTTTCTGGCACTATTTGATCAAAAAAAAAAAAGTTTTCCTCCAGAGTACCCCTTTAACCCCTTAACGACAAGCGTCGTAAATGTACAGTGCTGCAAAGTGTCACTTTGGGTACGGCACCGTACATTTACGGCACTGGGTTCCTTGATCACTGCATCTCCGGATGCAGTGATCGGAACAGGATGACTGCTGATATCTCTCAGCAGCCATCCCGGCATATCGCCCAGGGGGGTCCCGAGACCCCCACTTGTTGGCGATCTCCGTGAATCACTGCTTTTCCAGGCTGATATAGGGTCTCTGGTGACCCGATAGCCCAGAAAATAGGGATGATCAGAGCTGTCAGACAAATTGCCTAACAAATTTTGGGGGGCTTTTTCTCCTTTTACCCTGTATGAAAAGGTAAAGTTGGGGTGTATACCAGCATGTTTGTGTAAAAAAACTAAAAAATTTTACACCAACATGCTGGTGTTGCCCCATACTTTTCATCTTTGCAAGAGGTAAAAGGAAACAAAAAAAAGACCCCCCAAAATTTGTAACGCAATTTCTCCTGAGTACGGAAATACCCCTTATGTGAGTGTAAAGTGCTCTGCGGGCACACAACATGGCTCAGAAGTGAGAGCGCACCATGTACATTTGAGTCCTAAATTGATGATTTGCACAGGGGTGGCTGATAGTTACAGCGGTTCTGACATAAACGCAAAAAAAATCACCCACATGTGACCCCATTTTGGAAACTACACCCCTCAAGGAATGTACAGTGAGCCGTAACACCCCACAGGTGTTTGACAAATTTCCGTTAAAGTTGGATGTGAAAATGAAAAATCCGATTTTTTTTCACAAAAATTCTGGTGTTACCCCAAAGTTTTTATTTTCACAAGGGGTAATAGGAGAAAAAGTCCCCCAAAATTTGTAACACCATTTTTTCTGAGTAAGGAAATACCCCATATGTGGATGTAAAGTGCTCTGCGGGCGCACTACAAGGCTCAGAAGAGAAGGAGTGCCATTGGGATTTTGGAGAGAGAATTTGGCTGGAACTGAAGGCCATGTGCGCTTACAAAGCCCCCAGCTGCCAGAACAGTGGACTCCCCTCACATGTGACCCCATTTTGGAAACTACACCCCTCACGTAATGTAATAAGGGGTGCAGTGAGCATTTACACCCCACAGGTGTCTGACAGATTTTTTGAACAGTGGTCCGTGAAAATGAAAAATTTAAAACAGCCCACTTTTTAAAAAATCTGTCAAATGCCAGTGGGGTGTAGATGCTCACTGCACCCCTTATTAAATTCTGTGAGCTGTGTAGTTTCCAAAATGGGGTCACATGTGGGGGGGTCCACTGATCTGGTAGCACGGGGGCTTTGTAAACGCACATGGCCCCCGACTTCTATTCCAACCAAATTCTCTCTCCCAAAGCCCAATGGCGCTCTTTCTCTTCTGAGCATTGTAGTTCGCCCGCAGAGCACTTTACATCCACATATGGGGTATGTCCATACTCAGAAGAAATTGTGTTACAAATTTTGGTGGGCTTTTTCTCCTATTACCCCTTGTAAAAACGAAAAATATGGGGTTGCACCAGCATTTTAGTGAGAGAAAAAAAAGCATTTTTCATTTTTACGTCCAACTTTAGTGAAAAATTAGTCAAACATCTGTGTAGTGTTAAGGCTCACTGTACCCCTTGTTACGTTCCTTGAGGGGTGTAGTTTCCAAAATAGTGTGGCATGTGTTTTTTCTTTTTGCTGTTCTGGCACCATGGGGGGCTTCCTAAATGAGACATGCCCCCCAAAAACCATTTCCGCAAAATTCGCTCTCCAAAATCCCATTGTCGCTCCTTCCCTTCTGAGCACTCTATTGCACCCGCAGAACACTTTACATATGAGGTATTTCCTTACTGGAGAGAAATAGGGTTACAAATTTTGTGGGACATTTTTACCTATTACCCGTTTTCTCCTCCACTTTGCTACTATTCCTGTGAAACACCTAAAAGGTTAAAGGGGTATTCCAGGAATTTTTTTTATTTGACTATGCTACAGGGGCTGTAAAGTTAGTGTAGTTCATAATATAGTGTCTGTACTTGTATGTGACGGTTTTCTCACAATTCTTCTGTGATTTTCGCCCCAGTATTTATTTTTAACAGCATACAAAATGACTGTTGTCTCAGATTTTTCCCAGGTTGCAATGCGGCCAAGACCTCACTCACTAGTCAACTGATGACAGGGAGCCTGTCTGCTTCAATGGGTGGAGGGATCACTTGGTGGGAGAGAGATCAATCTGCAACTAATGCAACAGCTGTAGGAACCCTGATTGAAAACCACAGGTCTTTTGAATGGATGTAGCTCATTTATGTTTCAATGGGTTTCAATAGCTGATGTGTGGGAGGGAGGAAAATGGAATTATGGGATTTGTAGTCAAAAATAGAAAAATCTAACAGGAAATACCAGTTCACAAAAAGCTAGCCAAAGTTATGGTAATCTCACAAAATAGCCATTTAGCCCCAACTTCCAATTTAGAAATTTTCATGAAAAATTGGAAAATTGCTGCTAAACTAAAATGTCCTATATGTCTTCAAAAAGTAAAAACATGTCAACTTTATGATGCAACCACAAACTAGACATATTGTATATGTAAATCAACATATAGTTTATTTGGAATGTCAACTTTACTTACAAAGCAGAGAGCTTCAAAGTTCGAAGAAATTCAAAATTTTCAAATTTTTCATGAAATTTGGGATTTCTTCAACAAGAAATGCTGCAAGTATCGACGAAAATTTACCACTAACATAAAGTAGAATATGTCACGAAAAAACAATCTCAGAATCAAATTCATAAATTTAAAGCATTCCAGAGTTATTAATGCTTAAAGTGACAGTGGTCAGATTTGCAAAAAGGCTGCATCCTTAAGGTCAAAATGGGCTGCGTCCTTAAGGGGTTAAGTTGTAAAACCACACCCAAAGCTCGGTTTTTATATTCCTGGGTAACCTCTTTAAAGGGAACCTATCATGTTGAAAATTCAGTCCAATCTGCAGGCATTGGCCCTCATTTACTATTGCAAACCCGACATGTCTGTGCCAGAATTTGCACCAGAATTGAAAAAACCCCGACTAACTCTCCATTTTGCTAAGAAAACCTGAAAAAGGAGCGTAGCCATCGGGGAAAAGGGTGTGGTTACCGAAAAGGGGCGTGTTCACAACATTTTCTTACATATTTACTAAGGTTTCCACATAAAATGTGGTGGATTTCAGCTGAGGAAAACCCTACAGATCAGAGCATGTGTAAAAGTAGAATAATGTAGGGAAAGTGGAAAATGTAGGGAAACCTTAGTAAATACCGTGGAAATTAAATTGTAGGGAATTAAAACTCACAAAGAAACCTACACTCCACTCTTAGTAAGTAAGAGCCATTGGCCCTTATTTACTATTGCAAACCCGACATGTATTGTCGGGTTGTGCGCCAGATTCTGTCGCATTGTGCCAGAAATTCTGTTTGCGCCAGAATTGAAAAACTCCCCACTAACACTCCATTGTGCTAAGAAAACCCAAAAAGGGGCGTGCTGGGAAAAGGGGATGTGGTCTCCGAAAAGGGGGTGTTCCTGACATGTTCACAAAAAAACTACATATTTACTAAAGTTTCCACAGAAAATGTGGTGGATTTGAGCTGAGGAAAACCCTACAGATCAGAGCATGTGTAAAAAAAGCAAAACGTAGGGAAAGTGGAAAATGTAGGGAAACCTTAGTAAATACCGTGGAAAATAAATTGTAGGGAATTAAAACTCACAAAGAAACCTACACTCCACTCTTAGTAAATAAGGGCCAATGGCCCTCATTTACAAAGACTGGAGTGTCGGTTAGGTTTTTTTTTTCAGTGTACTCGTCTTTTTTTTCCTTGTGATTTACAAATCTGTTGCATTTGTCGTTTTTTTTTGTGTCGCACGATATTAAATTCTGTCGCACGGGAATAAAAAGTTTACATTCATGATTGTTAAATGGTTAATAACAACTCAAAAGTTTAAAAAAATATATATATATTAAAAAAATGTATATGTATATAAATTAAAAAAATCTATTACATAATTTAATCATAAAAGTGTTGAGGGGTTAAAAATGCTTTTAAAGTATAAAACAAGTAATTTAATCATGAACCACAATGGTCAGCTGTCCCTTCCTCAAAAACGCTCCATTTTTCCTTCTTCACTCGATCCCTGGGCTGTCGGTTTTTCAGAGTAGAGAAATCACACTTTTTTCAGAGTGATTTCACAATTACTCCGAGTGATTTTTCCATTTGTCGGGTTAACGCCCATTTTTGAGTAAACCACGCCCATTTTGTAGGTTAAATTAAACTCTTTGAGGGTTTTTGAAAATGTAGGTTGTGCGCCTAAATTTTGGGCGCAGATTTGGTCGCACGCGGGATGCGACCAAATTTTGGGCGCAATAACCGAGATAAAACGTCGGTTCTCCTTTAGTAAATGAGGGCCAATGTGTATTAAAGCAGGAGGAGCTGCGCAGATTAGACTGATAAATAGTTTTGTAGGAAAAGTTTCATGATAACTTTAAATCATTTATTTTTCCGGGCATAGTAGTTGAGTCGATGGTCATACTCAGTGATTGACAGCTATTTGTGTAGAAGTGTGCATATACAGATAGCTGTCAATCACTGAGAAGGACCACTCACATGACTACTTAGCCCAGAATGAGAAGAGATTGTTTTTTTCCCACAAAACTATATATCAATCTGCTTTTTATTCTGATTTATAAGGTTATGTTCATACCTATCCAATGGAAAATTCTGTGGTATGTGTCAGCAGATGTATACTACAGATTTACACATCTTAACATAGCCTAACATCCCACCTGCAGATTGGAATACATTTTGTAATCTGACAGGTTTCCTTTAAAGGGATACACCGCCCTAGACATCTTATCCCCTATCCTAAGGATAGGAGATAAGATGTCTGATCGAGTGGGTCCCGCCACTGGGGACCCCCTCAATCTCTCGTGCAGCCCCCCAAGTCATCACTGCACAAAGCTAAGTTTGCTCCGTACGTGATGACTCACGATACAGTGGCCGAAGTATCATGTTGTCACGGCCCCGCCCCCTCGTGACATCACGCTCCGCCCCCTCAATGCAAGTCTATGGGAAGGGGCATGGCACGCCCCCTCCCATAGAATTGCATTGGGGGGGCGGAGAGTGACGTCACAAGGGGGCTGTGACGTCACAATACTTCGGCCACTGTATCGTTAGTCATCACGCACGGAGCAAACTTAGCTCTTGGCAGTGATGACTGCACAAGAGATTGAGGGGGTCCCCAGCGGCGGGACCCCCACGATCAGACATCTTATCCCCTATCCTTTGGAGAGGGGATAAGATGTCTAGGGCGAAGTACATCTTAAGATATATATCTGAAAATGCAGTCATGTTGAGTCCTGTTGCGAGGTCCACAAAGGGCCAGTTTTATTAGAAACCAATTATAAGGGTTTTCCTGTAATAAACATTCCCAGTTAATAGGATTATAGGTGATACCTTTTCGATAGCAGAGGTCTCTTAACCCTCCTTACTGGTTTGGTTGCATTAAAGGAAATTTGTCAGCAGCGTCACCCATACTAACCTTCTTATACAGAGTAGTGGTGCTGGTGATGCTGATTCCAACGCATGTTACTGTTTTCTGATCCTTTGCCCTGTTCCCAAGTTGGGGACAGAAATCCTTATATGTAAATCAGCTTTTATGTGCACTCAGTATGTTCCCCTGCATCTCGGTGCACTGGTTTGCCGGCCCTGTGCTATACCTTCGTATATATTCCTATTCTCTTTCTTCAGCATGTAGCCGATAGGTGCTGGGACCTTTATTATCATGTTTGACCCGTAGCATGAGCTCGCATGTGCCCCTTCCCCAAGGTCTGGCATGTATCGGCTACATGCTGAAAAAAGGGAATATAAATATTTATGAAGGAGGGTGTAGCACAATGCCGGTGCGGGCAGACAGAACAGTGTACCAAGGGGCTGGGGAACACCCAGAGGGCACCAAGAAACTGAATCCCAAAAACATGCTCTCTGTTCTGTTATTCTTATAGTATATAAAATTTTAATTATTCTTACAGTATGTAAAATAAGTTTCAATATTGGTTTTATATTGAATCAAAGCTTTTGTTATAGCTTTTATATATTAAGCAGGTGATACTGAGGTAACCTAGAATTTATGCTCTTATTCTTAGTTGACATTTGCCAAGATAAAGTGACACAAGCCAGCATTACATTTTGGTTTTGATCTTTCTGTTGTGATGAGTCTCCCGCATGGTTCATCATGAAGTCTAACATTATCTACACTCCTGAAACTGCTGAATTAAATGGGTTATCCAGGAAAAAACTTTTTTATAAATATCAGCTGGCTCCAGAAAGTTAAACAGATTTGTAAATTACTTCTATTAAAAACATCTTAATCTTTTCTGTACTTATGAGCTGCTGAAGTTGAGTTCTTCTTTTCTGTCTAAGTGATCTCTGATTACATCTGTCTCGGGAACTGTCAATAGTAGAAGCAAATCCCCATAGCAAACCTATTCTACTCTGTGCAGTTCCCGAGACAAGCAGAGATGTCAGCAAAGAGCACTTTTGCCAGACAGAAGAAAAAAAAAAACTCAACCTCAGCAGCTGATAATTATTGGAAGAATTAAGATTTTTAATAGAAGTAATTTACAAATCTGTTTAACTTTCTGGAGCCAGTTGATATATATATATATATATATAAAAAAGTTTTTTTTGTTTTTTTTCCCCTGGAATACCCCTTTAAAGATCCTATTCCTTGGTGCTTATCACTGACACATGTCAATTTCATGGTTTACTGAGAGGAGAATTCATATGCCTTTATTAAAAGTGACTAGAATGACACATCAGGTTAATTTTCCCCTACTTCCTCCACAGCTTAACTGTATTGACTTCTCCTGCAGTCGCGATATTACTCAGTTTCGACAACTGAATCTGGATGACACTCGAAGAGCTTTCTTTTTGGTATCCTTTCTGTCTGTTGTTAGTGGAAAAAGATCTATACTGGAAAATATTTATTGTTGGAGAAAAAAAATGTTTTAGCTAGTATATCTTACTAAAATATGCTGTAAGTTTTTTTTAAATACTTATTTCCATCTATTTTGTATTATTTTTGCAATCATATCTATAGTGTGCATTCATTTTATTAAGTGTTTAGAACATATGAGCGCAATCTTTTAAAATACATTTTAATTGTGAGGAAATAGAAGACAAATGGACCAAACCAAATTCTGTTTTATTAGAAGCGTTTATCCCAAGACTAATTGTTGTCACCTAGTCACAGGATAGGTGGCAACTGGGTGAATGATGGTATTCTGACCCCAGGAACCTCTGCGGATTACAAGAACTGAGGTCCCTTGCCTACTAAGTAAATGGAGCTGCATTGCACATGGTTGGCCTTATTTCCATTCATTCTCATTTTTTTTTATTTTTTTTGTAGGGATCGACCGATATCGGTTTTTTAGGGCCGATACCAATAATCGGTGGAGGTTAGGGCCGATGGCCGCTAACTTATACCGATATTCTGGTATAAGTTATCGGCTATTTATCCCCCCGCGACACCGCTGCAGATCATTGATTTAAAGCGGGCGCTTTAAATCAATGCACTGCAGTGGCTTTTGCAGTGCCATAGGCCGCCGCCGCCACCCGCTTCTCTCCCCCTGCCTGTCCGGGGGTCCTGAGACCTATCACCACCACCGCTCCCCCCGACGCACCGCGACCGCCGCCACACCCGCGACCGACCCGCCGCACCGCGACCGACCCACCGCACCGGCCCCCTTGCCTCCCCCATCCCCAGTTTTATAATTACCGGTTCCCGGGTTCCACTCCACATCTGGCTCCGGTGGCATCCTCCTGAACTGTCACTGTGCGCACTGACGGTGATGTCACGTTGCGCACGTCACTCGTCATTGCGCACAGCGTAACGCAGGACGCAGCAGGAGCAAGAAGTAGCATGGGCTCCAGGAACAGGTAATTATAAAACCGTAGATGGGGGAGGCAATGGGGGCGGTGCGGTGGGGGGTGCGACGCGGTGCGGTGGGTCGGGGGAGGGCGGTCACGGTGCGGCGGGTCGGGGGGCGGTGGCGGTGCGGGGGTGGGACATTATCGGCTTATCGGCAAGGTAATTGCCGATAATGCCCAAAATCGTGATTATCGGCCGATAATATCGGCCATACCGATAATCGGTCGATCCCTATTTTTTTGGGTGCACCAGTAATAAAATCAATCTGCCTGAAATTAGAATAGTTTGGTTTGCCCTTAAAGGGGAACTCCGGTGGAAACAAGTGGAAAACAAATGTTTTCAAATCAACTGGTGCCTGAAAGTTAAAAAGATTTGTAAATGACTTCTATTAAAAAATCTTAATCCTTCCAGTACTTATTAGCTGCTGAATAAAACAAAGTTTGTGAATTTCTTTTCTGTCTTACAACAGTGCTCTCTGCTGACACCTCTGTTCGTGTTTGGAACTGTCCAAATTAGAAGCATATCCCCATAGAAAACCTATCTTGCTCTGGACAGTTCCTAACACGGACAGAGGTGTCAGCAGAGAGCACTGGGGTCAGACTGGAAATAATTTCACACATTTCTCTGTAGTATATCTGTAGTATACAGCAGCTGCGAAGTACTGGAAATGTTAAGATTTTTAAATAGAAGTGATTTACAAATCTGTTTAACTTTCTTGCACCAGTTGATTTAAAAAAAAAAAAAAAATTCCACCCGAGTTCCCCTTTAATAAACAATCACAGTTCAGCTTTCATATCTAAATAACCTCTAGTAAAATGAAAGCTGAGCTGTGATTGGTTGTTATAAGCAAAACCGTTTTGATTTCAGGCATATTGATAAATCTGGGCCATACAGTATAATGCTTATAAGAACATATCTGCAAAGCTGTCCATATCCTTTAAAGGGAACCTATTGCCACCTTTGCCCATATAAAACTACTGGTGCTGGTAAATAGAGTGTTTACCTTTGTTTTGCAGATGTGCTATGCCATTGTGTAGAAAAACATATTTTATTAATTATGCTAAATTGGTCTTTTGTGCACTGGGGGAGTTACTATTGTGGTCTGAGCACCACTGTGCCCACCCAGACCCCTTCTCTGTCTTTATGTAACTTTTCCTGATGAACAAGCCTGAGCTGCCTCCCTGCAATAACATGGAGCTGAGGCTGGTGCAAGAATGCTGTTACTGCACATCAGTGAGATCATGCATTGGCATTGGCTCCATGTCAGAGGGGGCTCAGGCTTTTCGATCAGACGTGGCTACATGAAGGGACAGGAGGAGTCTGGGTGGGCACAGTGGTGCTCTCGCAACAAAGTAACTCCCACAGTGCACCGAATACCTAATTAGCATAATTAATACAAACCGTTTTTCTTCTCAAGTCCTGCCAGTAGTATCATATGGGCAAAGGTGGTGATAGGTCCCTTTAACTTACATTATTTCCAATGAAGATTGTGTTTCATGCAATAGCTCTATCTTTTTGAGTACACATTGCATTGCCTCATCTGTTCAGTGATC
Organism: Hyla sarda; assembly: GCF_029499605.1. Classification (NCBI taxonomy): domain Eukaryota; kingdom Metazoa; phylum Chordata; class Amphibia; order Anura; family Hylidae; genus Hyla; species Hyla sarda. Next base: position 206,812,242 of record NC_079193.1, on the reverse strand, counting down.
TTTCTGTGTGAGATTATTTTCTTTGAGGTGAATTTACACTTATTGCATTTCCCTATTAAAGGCACAGCATGCGCACATTCTCTTTGATTTGTAAATTAGTTTCCTTCTGTTAATGATGATTTTGTTCAGAACCATGTTCCATATTTTATAACTTATGTTCTATATTTCACTAGACTGCTGCGGAGGTGAGGGAGGAGACGACCCTTAAATAATTCCATCTGTGTGGGCACTTGTCATAGTGTCAGAGGGATAATACGATAAAGCCGTCTTAGTCATCACGCATCCAACTTTTTGCCTGCATCAGCTATCTCTGCTTAAAACACATTTTCCTTAATGTTCTGTTAGGTGTTCTTTATAGTCACAGCTTTTTTCGGCACTGGAAATATAGCATCAATTAACAGGTAATCTAAAAGATAAACTAAAATGCGAACAGAAATAAAATGCTCTCTTCAAAACCCATTACTATTCTAATGTAGTGTCAGATCTAAACAGTGTGGGGTAAAGGAGAGGTGCCTATTGATCCTTTACCAGAACAGCAGGATTAGTGTAACCTTATATCTTACTATTATACACTTTAATTACTGGACTGTCACAAATACTTTGCACTCAGGATTTTCCTGTGCTGTCTGTTTGTTACAAAGTGACAAGTTACTGTTCCTTTATAAGAATATTGATGTTCTTTTAGAACTACGCTTTAGTTAATGAATACAAGCTCTTCTTGAGATACCTATACAGCACTGGAAAATACACAAAAAAATATGTTACTCAATACATAATCCTGACCATGTACATCAAATTTTTATGCCTCTATCACCTATATTTGTTATAAAAATACATCTTTTCATTAGCTCACAGTGTTAGAAATCCTCTCAGGAGAAGGGGATTTGTCTCTGCCTTGAAGCAGTGGGAGGTGATTAGTGTGTCTTGTCTATGAGTCATCTCTTGTCCATGACTCATGGACAAGCTTAGTGCTGCTGCAGGACTGACTAGTGTTGAACTTGAATATATTTGAAACTTGTTTGGGGCTGCTTATCCACCATCTGGACTATCCTGCGTTGACACCTTTCATCAATTTTTCTCTTCCATCCATGCCCAAGGAGATTAGCTACAGTGCCATGGGTTGTAAACTTCTTGGTAATGTTGTGCACTGTGGACAAAGGCATATCTAGTTCTCTGGAGATGGACTTGTAACCTTCAGACAGTTCTCTTCTCCTTTTTTCTGTTTTCCATGCTTAGTGTGGCACACACAGACACACAATGCAAAGACTAAGTGAACTTCTCTCCTTTGTATCTGCTTTCAGGTGTGATTTTTATATTGCACACACCTATTACTTGCCCCAGGTGAGTTTAAAGGAGCATCAAATGCTTGAAACAATCTTATTTTTCCACAATTTTTAAAGAGTGCCAATAATTTTGTCCAGCCCATTTTTGGAGTTTGATGTGACATTATGTCCAATTAGCTTTTTTCCCCCTCCTTTTTTGGATTAATTCCAATACACACAAAGGGGATAAACATGTGTATAGCAAAACATGTGTTACTGCAATCCTTTTCTGTGGGGGAATTTAGAGGCTGTATGGCCTTGGCCTGTTACTCTGTTGAAAGCGATCTCTGCCATTACCAATCACTGTTAGCATAAAGGGGTCTACTTGGTCTGGAACAATGCTTAGCTTGGTGAATTTGTCAAAATAGCATCCAAATAAATGCTGGGACCAATGGTTTCTCATGGTGAACACTGCTCCGAGCTACTTTTCCTTCTTCCCATAGTGCATCTTGGTGCTTTCAGACAAGCGAGACACGTACTTGGACATCCACATGATGTAAGAGAAATCATCATGTGGACGGCCATCTTGGGTTCCCATTCTCATAGTCTTGAAGTTTTAGGGCATGTGTAACATACTGCAAACATACTGCAGTAGCTAATTACAGTTTTTATTAATAGCACTTTAATAATTAATAGTTCCATGGATCTTACTATTCTGCCTTCTTATTCTTTCTCAGTTTTGACCCAGCATCTGTATACTGCTTTCTTACTGTGTTTAACCCCTTTGTCATGGGCGCTTTGATGATGTGGAAGGTAGGTTGATCACCGATTTTACGCTTTTGATCATATTTTATTATAACTAGTGTGTGGATTATTAAGCTTATCCCATTAACTGCATCCTGTTAATACTGTCAAGTCCCACAAGAAACTCTGAATAACATTTTTATCAATTAGTTATTCAATTCGTTTGTTTAACCCCTTAAGGACACCTAAAATTTTCATTGTGTTAAAAAAAATTTCTACCTTGCCTTTTAAAATTCATAACTTTCAATTTTCCATCTACAGTTCCATATGAGGGCTTGTTTTATGCGCGACCAGTTTTACTAATTCCAAAAATCCAAAAAAGTGTTTCCCAACCAGTGTGCCTACAGCTGTTGCAAAACTACAACTCCCAGCATGCACTGACAGCCCAAAGGCATGCTAGGAGTTGTAGTTATGCAACAACTGGGGAAGAACAGTTTGGAGACCGCTTAGTAGTGGTATCCGAACTGTAGCCCTCCAGATGTTGCAAAACTACAACTCCAAGCATGCCCAGACTGTCCTGGCATGCTGGGAGTTGTAGTTTGGCAACATCTGAAGGGCCAGATGTTGCAGCACTACACACCCAGCATGCTTGACTGTCTGGGCATGCTGGGAATTGTGGTTTTGCATCATCTGGATGTCTACAGTTTGGAAACCATTGTATAGTGGTCTCCAAACTGTGCCCCTCCAGATGTTGCAAAACTACAACTCCCAGCATGCCAAGAATGTCCAGGCATGCTGGGAGTTGTAGCTCTGCAACATCTGAAGGGCCAGATGTTACAGAACTACAACTCCTAGCATTCCTGGACTGTCAGGGCATTTTGAGAGTTGTAGTTTTGCAACATCTGGAAACCATAGTTTGGAGACGACTGCACAGTGGTCTCTAATCTGTGGCCCTCCAGATGTTCCAAAACTACAACTTCCAGCATGCCCAGACAGTGAAAAGCTGTCTGGGCATGCTGGGAGTTGTAGTTTTGTAACTTCTAGCAGGCCACAGTGAGATCACTCACCAAAGAGGATCTACACTGTCGCCCGCAGTCTCCTCCGCCTGCCGCCGCTGCTCTTGAACTGCCTGCCAGGTAAGACACCCGCGCAACTTTCCAGCACCCCCCGCTCTTCCAGTCACCTCGCTCCTATCCTTTAGTAGAGACCCGATCAGCTAGTGCTGGGCGGTATACCGGTTCATATCAAATACCAAAAAATGTTTCGAGCACGATATAAATTTTTCCCATACCGCAATACCGGTTAGACCCCTCCCCCCCTCGAATGAATGAATGAATTATCAGCCGCAGCGAGCTGTCCCCACATCGGGGAACTAATCATATGTGTCCCGCGAGCGCTCCTTCTCTACCCCCTAATCATATGTGACCCGTGAGCGCTCCTTCTCTACCCCCCCCCCAATCATATGTGACCCGTGAGCGCTCCTTCTCTACCCCCCCCCCCAATCATATGTGACCCGTGAGCGCTCCTTCTCCGCCTCCCCCAATGAATTATCAGCCGCTGCACGGTACTGTACTCTGTATTACTGTGCCCGGGCTGCAAATATTAAAAAACAAACTTTAACTCACCTTCACCTACGTTCCCCTGTTGCTCCGGTAACGGCCTCACGGCTTCTTACATGGGACATCGCTGCAGCCGGTGATAAGCTGACGGCTCTGTGACATTCCCATCCCCAGAAAGTAGCAAAAGGATCGCAGTGGAGGACCGTGAGGTAGGTACCGGAGCAACGGGGAACATAGGAAGAAGGTGAGTTAAAGTTTGTTTTTTAATTTTTCCACACCGGGCACAGGAATACAGAGTATAGTACAGCGCAGCAGCTGATAATTCATTGGGGAGAAGGAGCGCTCGTGGGTCACATATGATTTGGGGGGTAGAGAAGGAGCGCTCGCAGGTCACATATGATTTGGGGGAGGGGGTTCCGCTAAATACTGTGGAACCGCCATAACATACAAAAATACCCCGATACTCATTTTTGGTAATACCGCCCAGCACTACGATCAGTCCGGAAAAGCCGTGATTTGACGGTTAGAATTGGGGGGGGTCTCAGGACCCCCCTAGGTATTGTCACAGGATGCCTGCTGATAGACATCAGCAGTCATCCCGGTCCGATCACCGCCCGGCAATGATCACCGCTTCAGCTTACTTTTTATGACAGGAGTATAGGAAAACATGGGTTATGTAAATGGTATGCTAGCCTTTGAGCACAATTTTACTGTTCACATACAGATCTATAGATGAAGTTCAGCAACTTTGTAAGTGCACCAATTGTATTATGAACCATTAATCTTTTATACTCTATATTAAAACCAAGAGCGATCTTCACAATTCTGCTCGGTGTAATTGGAAACAATAGTCACGCTTGTTAAAAGTAACATTCCTAACGAGCTTAAATGAGTTTCAAAATTTTTTCATATATTAAATTATTGTAGTGCTTGGTGTAAACTTCCTATAAGATGAAGGGAATGTATCACCTAGATTTTTCTTTTACTGATTAGAACCAGATACTAAACATTCTTTTTTACTAATCTGTTTCCATTTTCTGATTGTAATTTTATTTGTTGTATATTATTATGGGGGAGACATGTATTTTTTTTTATAGTTTTTTATCATCATTTAGACATATGTGTAATAAAGAAAACAGTGTACCTATAACCAAATGTGACCCGGGCAGTGATTGGCTGAGGCACGCGCACACCGTCCATACACCCTCGACTACAGGGACACAGTTTTCTTCTTTACAGTGGGACACAGTTATCAGCATCTCCGCTCCCTTTACTCCATCCCCGCTTCCCTCTCTCACAGGAAAGGGGACACCGTTTCTCTGCACCTCTCCCAGCCGCTTGAACTGACTGTGAAGCACAGCCAGAGGAGTGCTCCACAGCCTTTCTTTCCTCGGCTCGCACATCTACCATTTGTTTTCTACCTGTTGCAATACTACAACTACAGTACAAGCATGCCCTTACAGTAAGGACATGCTGAGGGTTGTAGTCTTGCAACAACTAGCAGGCAGATGGTAGATGCGTATCATGGGCGGGTGGGAGACAAGCTGGGAGATGTGCGCAGAAACTATGTCCCCGTGAGAGAGGGTGCGGCGAAGCCGGTAACTGTTTCTTGCTGTAAAGAAGAAAACTGTGTCCCTGTAGCGCAGGGTGCACGTGTGCTTCAACCAATCACTGCCTGGGTCACATTCCACTACAGGAGCGCTGATTTTTTCATTACACCAGCATACAGAATAATTTATAGTGTGCCAGAATCGCAGTTCCTGCACCAGTTTTAGGTAGCATAAAACTGATGACAGGTACCCTATAAATACTTTGTCATATTTGAAACAGATTAATTTAGAAATTAATGATGGAAAATTGTGAGTATAGTTATGAAGTAAAATACAAGGCATGAATCCTGATCAATGCTAATCCAGTGTATTTACAGACATTTATAATTGTATGGAGGCTAATTTTCTATGTAAATGTAAAATGTCCAAAGTGAAGTTACATTTTAAGGTATTTTAAGTCATTTTAGGAAACTTCTTCTTTCAAAACTTTAATATTTTTCCTTTAAAACTGCTAAGAAGACAGTGTAGATTGTACAGTGTAAATTTTCTGGCGGATTACTATGAGTCTTGATTGAAGGATTCGTGCGCCTCATTCTTTCTGAATCTAATGCATACTTTCTCTAAGCCACAAATTGTGTCTTCTCATGCATTAATCAATGCGTAGAAAAGAGCTTATCTTCCTGTATTCATTTGGTGTCTGTGTAACTATGAATGTGTAGAAGAAGGGCAGCATTAATTTGAAATATTTCTAATGTGCTAAATTATTCATGCAGAACAAGGAGACTTTGCCCCGCCATTCAATGACTAGTTAGAGTCGATCGAGTCAGCCCTTGAATTAAAGCCCTGAGAAGATTTCTCTTCTAACTTTCAACCTTGTGTATTACAGATTCTCATCCCTTTCATTTTGGTGATGTGCTCTTTTGAAACGGTTCAGATCTCAGCGCAGATTTCCTCTAAAAGGTACATGAAAAAGCCAGCACTTGGTAATGCACATTAATTCCCTTGTTTCAGTAGGTCAGATCCATCTAAATATTAAACATTTTCATAAGACATCCTTCTAAAATAATGAAGAAGATTATTATAGAGAAACAATTATGTTTGCTATTAATATTCATAAACAGGTTATCTGTTCTAGATAATGCCTTTTTCTTTTTTTCTAATAAAGGGAATCTATCAGAAGGATTTTGCTGGCCTATGTGGAGCAGCATAAACTATTGCCAAAGACCTTGATTACAGTTCTCTGTATTACGTAATTTACTTATATCTTATTATGCAGCAGATGTCATAACATCAGCATTTATCTATGGCACATAAAGCTGTGTGTACAAGCCCTGCCCATAATGTGCGTGCACATCCCAGTCTTGGAGATTTATGAACAGCCGCTACCTATACTGGCAGAAAGTTGGGAATCGGTGGTGGATGGACAGAACTTGGCTTGGTATACAGCAGATAAATGCTGATTTTGTGAGATCTGCATAATACCTTTCTGGTACCAGAGTCTCTGTCACTATCTTGTGCTGTCCCCATATAAAAAGCATAAACCTAATGCCTGAAGCTACTTTGGGTTCTCATCTCAGTGATTGGTGATGTGCATCAATAGAGTTCACTACTTACACTCTGTGCTACTACAGATTTCCTTCATTGCAGGGTTTCCTTAAACCCTGGTTCCATAAAGTTTTTTTTTAAGGTATACCCCATTGATTGACTATCTTCAGGCCACTTCAGAACTCTCCAGCGCTTTGTTGCCATGCATTTCTGCATTGTCCTGCTGGAAGACCCAATATCTCGAACGCAAACCCAGCTTTCTGACACTGGGCTGTACAGTGCAAAATCCGTTGGTAATCCACAGATTTCATGATGCCTTGCACACATTCAAGGCACCCCAAAACATCATTGAACCTCCACCATATTTCTCTGTAGGTACTGTGTTCTTTTCTTTGTAGGCCCCATTCCATTTTCGGTAAACAGTAGAGTGAGGTGCTTTACCAAAAAGCTCTATCTTAGTCTAATCTGTCCACAAGTTGTTTGCCCAGAAGGATTTGGCTTACTATTTTGGGAAAAATGTAGCCTTACTTTTTTATGTCTGTGTCAGCAGTGGGATCCTCCTTGGTCTCCTGCCATAGCATTTCATTTAAATGTCGACTGATAGTTCGCGCAGACAGTGATGTTCCCTGAGCCTGCAGGATGGCTTGAATATCTTTGGAACTTGTTTGGGGCTGCTTATCCACCATCTGGACTAGCCTGCGTTGACACCTTTCATCAATTTCCACGCCCAGAGAGATTAGCTACAGTGCTATGGGTTGCGCACTGTGGACAAAGGCAAATCTAGATCCCTGGAGATGAATTGTAACCTTGAGATTGTTGATATTTTTCCACAATTTTGGTTCTCAAGTCCTCAGACAGTTCTCTTCTCCTCTTTCTGTTGTCCATGCTTAGTGGGGCACACATTGACACACAATGCAAAGACTAAGTGAACTTCTTTCCTTTTTATCTGCTTTCAGGTGTGATTTTTATATTGCCCACACCTGTTACTTGCCCCAGGTGAGTTTAAAGGAGCATCACATGCTTGAAACAATCTTATTTATCCACAATTTTGAAAGGGTGCCAATAATTTTGTCCAGCCCATTTTTGGAGTTTGGTGTGACATTATGTCCAATTTGCTTTTTTTCCCCTCCCTTTTTTGGTTTAGTTCCAATACACTCAAAGGGAATAAACATGTGTATAGCAAAACATGTGTTACTGCAATCCTTTTATGTGAGAAATACTTCATTTTCTAGAAAAACCTCAGGGGTGCCAACATTTATTGCCATGACTGTAAGTAACCTTGCAGCACTTCTGAACAATATAAAGAGCCAAGGCTTATGGACTCTTACATCCAGGTGCCACGACTGTGTTGAACTGTGATCTGCATGAAAAACCAATGGAACCCTATAATAATAGGAACTTAAATATGTGTATGCATGTGTATAGGTTGCATATTTTTTATATAAATAAAGTTCAAAGCATTTTAGATATTAATCAGGTTTGCTAATATACATTTCACTTGATATTTTTTATTATGCCTTATTTGTAATATGGATATTCATTGGCTGATGCCTAGTACGGTAGGGCAGGTGTACTATGGGGAATCTCAATATAAATATTCTGCATGGAATATAGACTAAAATGTCTACTAAGGAGTGGAACAGTTTGTATAGAGCTGTTGCAGCCATTGTAACCTATAAGTGTGCAATAAGTATGACAGGAGGGATGCATAACTCATGAACATTACATATACAGTATGTAAAACAAATGTATAGATGTTTTTAAGAATATGTAAAATTTTCTACTAACATAGAAGCACAGTTTGCCAATGCTCGCTTGTGTTTGTAGATTTATTGCTGATAAAACAAATCCATGTGGCTTTCCCTAAAGTTTGAGCTCAGCCTGAGTATTTGTTACAAAAAGTTACACTGTTTTGCTGTAGTCCAATACAGTGACTCGATGGTTAGCACTGTTGCCTTGCAGCACCAAAGTCCTTGCTTCAAATCCCACCAAGGACATCTGCAGCAAGTTTGTGTGTTCTCCCCTTGTTTGCATGGGTTTCCTTTTTCCTCCTACACTCCAAAACATACTCATAGGTGAATTTAGATTGTAAGCCCCAATGGGGACACAGAACCAATTTGCGTGTACTGAGCTGCGGAATCTGTGCGCACTATAGAAATAAAGAATTATTGTTATTCTTTCCTAGAACTGCTGCCTATATTGCTGAAAATCACTTTCTTCTGTAGACATGCAGCCAAAAAGTCTTTGGATGTATTCATGAACTAAACTAAAATACAGATTCTTTGGAAAACAGTGGCTTTATTGAAGTTTATGCAGACAAATACTTACCGTTTAAGATTATAATTTACCTATCTAAAGTGCTTTAGTTGCACTTGTGGTTATAAAAGCGTAGTTAACTTCACTACAAATGTATAGTATGTTTCTCTTGATAAAAGGAGCTAGTGGTACAAACACATAAATTTGTGTCTGAGAAGGAACGTGCTAGTTTAAGTAGGAGAAATTATTGAGGAAGCCAAGATTGCAATGGATATGGATTAGAGGCACTTGCAGACATCAGTGGTCAGATCCATAAAAGTTCATTATGCTTAGTTACAAGTTAATTCTGTGTCGAAGCTAAACAAGTGTAAAAGGAGGTGGTGAGAAGATTCATATAATGGTCCCATTACAAATGGAGCATTTTTGAATAACGTTTTTTTAAAGGGGTACTCTGCCCCTAGACATCTTATCCCCTATGATATGATGTCTGATTGAGGGGGAGGGTAGGGGTTGGTTCCGGCCACTGGTACCCAGGGCTGGGCGGTATGACCAACTGTGTGTATCACGGTATTTTTTAAACTTTTGGCGGTTCCACGGTATATAACGGTATGTCCTAGCCCCCCCCCCATATTAATGATCAGCCCACATCCCCATCGGGGTAAATACTCACATATTACCCGCAATCGCTGCCCTCCTCGTCCTGTTTGTTGCGGCCGCCGGTGCTGACACTCTATACTGTGCGGTATCCCTATGCCCGGGCTGCAAAAGGTAAACAAAATAAACCTTAACGCGCCAGCGGCCGCAACAAACAGAACGAGGAGGGCAGCGCATGCGGGTGACATGTGAGTAGTACACTGATGGGGACAGCGCTGTTTTGGCTTAATAATTAATTGGGAGGGGGGGCAGAACAGCGCTCGCAGATCAAATAGGATTAGTTCCCCGATGTGGGGACAGCGCAGCGCTGGGCTGATTTATTCATTCCCGAGGGGGAGGGGCCAAACCGGTATTGCGGTATGGGTTAAA